>NC_091185.1:4346423-4357091 GCF_040958095.1 Procambarus clarkii
AGGTGGCACGAGCATGAATATCCCGTAATTCCCCGAAGAGACAAAACACTGAAAAAAAATAGAGTTGTGTCTGTGGCTATGTCTGTGGCCAGCTTCCACAGACTCAAGCATCCCACCTCCTCTTCTGCCACAGCTTCCGGCTGTCGCATCACCCTATCCGGCAAGCATCACTGAGCCTTTCCACAATACGCAGGACCTTCCTCCTCACACACACACACACACACACACACACACACACACACACACACACACACACACACACACACACACTCACACACACACACACACACACACACACACACACACACACACACACACACACACACACACACACACACACACACACACAGCGGCTGCCCACCAATAACAGGACTGAATAGATCAACAGTGTCCTCCAACCAACATATCAGTTGGGATATCAGACTCTGATGTAGCCAGCCAAGATATCTTCAGATATGGATATCTTCAACCATGGAGGAATATGTCGGTGTTGTGAGTAACTCAACAATATTATCTCAACACTTGGACAGACATAAAAACTTTCCAGGCTTCATAAGCCTTCCAGTGGAAGAAAGCGAGACTCGGGAACCTCCGCTAACGAAACCCATCCCAAAAGAATTTAATTTCAGTTGGAAATCTGTTGGCTGGGATTAAAGCTTCCTCCACTAGAACACTTCCCACATCCCAAAGTTTAGTAATCAATGTCTTCCTGTGCCAGCAAGGAGCGGCGAGTCTCCCCCTTCATCGACTATTAGAACGATAAATTATTTTCCACAGAGTCCAGCCCTTGAACAGTCTCCCCCCCACTGCATGAGCACAAAGGCAGGACTAATATGACATCGGCGGCACAGGATTAAGAGCTTAGGTCAACCCAACAAACTCAAGAAACCAGGAGAATGTGGTCAATGTCCTCCAATGCTCACTAGTTAACAGGATTAAGAGCTTAGGTCAACCCAACAAACTCAAGAAACCAGGAGAATGTGGTCAATGTCCTCCAATGCTCACTAGTTAACAGGATTAAGAGCTTAGGTCAACCCAACAAACTCAAGAAACCAGGAGAATGTGGTCAATGTCCTCCAATGCTCACTAGTTAACAGGATTAAGAGCTTAGGTCAACCCAACAAACTCAAGAAACCAGGAGAATGTGGTCAATGTCCTCCAATGCTCACTAGTTAACAGGATTAAGAGCTTAGGTCAACCCAACAAACTCAAGAAACCAGGAGAATGTGGTCAATGTCCTTCAATGCTCACTAGTTAACAGGATTAAGAGCTTAGGTCAACCCAACAAACTCAAGAAACCAGGAGAATGTGGTCAATGTCCTCCAATGCTCACTAGTTAACAGGATTAAGAGCTTAGGTCAACCCAACAAACTCAAGAAACCAGGAGAATGTGGTCAATGTCCTCCAATGCTCACTAGTTAACAGGATTAAGAGCTTAGGTCAACCCAACAAACTCAGGACACCAGGAGAATGTGGTCAATGTCCTCCAATGCTCACTAGTGAACTGCCAGCCTCGACTCATTCTGTCTACAGGTAGGAAGACAGCCTCAATTTGCTTAACTTTGTACAAATAACAAGGCTCTATTAGGGATTAATTACATTAACATACTACCAAATCACTGAAGCAATTCATACCAGCAACAAAGAAATACTCGACAGACAATAACAAGCTATTATCGAAGAAGCCAAAGACATCTATCTTGAGGTTATCTTGAGATGATTTCGGGGCTTTAGTGTCCCCGCGGCCCGGTCCTCGACCAGGCCTCCACCCCCAGGAAGCAGCCCGTGACAGCTGACTAACTCCCAGGTACCTATTTACTGCTAGGTAACAGGGGCATTCAGGGTGAAAGAAACTTTGCCCATTTGTTTCTGCCTCGTGCGGGAATCGAACCCGCGCCACAGAATTACGAGTCGTGCGCGCTATCCACCAGGCTACGAGGCATCCATAGCCAAAACACTTCCCCCTAAAACACACTCATTCAGTTATCAACAGCAAGCTTGGTTCATCCTCTCTACAAGACGGAAAAATAATACTTTTAGTTGATGACCAGAATGATGGGAAGATGACGACGTTTCGGTCCTTCCTGGACCATTATCGAGTCACAACAATCTGCTTGATATTGGTCCAGGACGGACCGAAACGTCGTCGTAACATCATCTGGTGTGTGTGTGTGTGTGTGTGTGTGTGTGTGTGTGTGTGTGTGTGTGTGTGTGTGTGTGTGTGTGTGTGTGTGTGTGTGGTCTGGCCATCGTGTCTTCAGCCACGATATCGTGACCCATCGTCTGCATGCTCTCAGTTAATCAATGAGATTCCAGGACTTTATTTACGTCTCTGCGATGAGGTAGCCACCTCTCAGCAGGTCCTAATGGGTCTCAGAACGTCCTAATGGGCCTCAGCACGTCCTAATGGGCCTCAGCACGTCCTAATGGGCCTCAGAACGTCCTAATGGGCCTCAGCACGTCCTAATGGGTCTCAGCACGTCCTAATGGGCCTCAGAACGCATGAATAACCAGAGTGAAAACGGGAAAAATCCTGAGAATTTCACAAGAAGTTTCTTCAGAAACTCTGCTCAGGAGACACCTACAGAGCCAAATAGGGAGTTGTCGAGCAAAATCAACAGTTAATCAACAGTCCTGCAACACTAACAAATAAACAGGTTTCTTACAAACAATAAATTAAAATATTGTTTATTGAAAAAAAAAAGAAAAACACGAAACACCTGCTTTTGTCGAATAACGGAACTTGACGAAACCTGAAATTTAAATTTAAATTGACAAGCAGAGACAACTCATCCTGCCCGTCCTTCTAAGGTTATCCAACGTCAAGAAAACGGTCAATTTAAAGTAGTCTCTCCTAACCTAACCAGAGGACCCAAAACAGAAAACGGGACAGTATGTCACTTTTGCCAGCCGCTTCCATTTTCTAGTACGACAATTTTTGGCCTTATGTGACCCCTACGATCGAAATGCGACGTTCTTTGTAAGAGGACAGGTTGTAAGAGGACAGGTTGTAAGAGGACAGGTTATAAGAGGACAGGTTGTAAGAGGACAGGTTGTAAGAGGACAGGTTGTAAGAGGACAGGTTGTAAGAGGACAGGTTGTAAGAGGACAGGTTATAAGAGGACAGGTTGTAAGAGGACAGGTTGTAAGAGGACAGGTTGTAAGAGGACAGGTTGTAAGAGGACAGGTTGTAAGAGGACAGGTTATAAGAGGACAGGTTATAAGAGGACAGGTTGTAAGAGGACAGGTTGTAAGAGGACAGGTTGTAAGAGGACAGGTTGTAAGAGGACAGGTTGTAAGAGGACAGGTTATAAGAGGACAGGTTATAAGAGGACAGGTTATAAGAGGACAGGTTATAAGAGAACAGGTTATAAGAGAACAGGTTATAAGAGAACAGGTTATAAGAGAACAGGTTATAAGAGAACAGGTTATAAGAGAACAGGTTATAAGAGGACAGGTTATAAGAGAACAGGTTATAAGAGGACAGGTTGTAAGAGGACAGGTTATAAGAGGACAGGTTATAAGAGGACAGGTTGTAAGAGGACAGGTTGTAAGAGAACAGGTTGGCTTACCACATTAAGGAAACTGCCAATTAAAGAAGAAGATATGTTAACGACCAACAGATACGCCAAACTATATAATTTACTTAATCACTTAATATAAGATTTTAATATCAGATAAAGGTTAGTAATCAGAAATACTATATTTATAAATTTTTGTTCTAAATGTTATGTATACTTTAAAATTAATAAAAATGAGGTTATATGGTATATCCAAATAATATATTAAATGATTTTGGATGTGAGGAATATATCGTTTGGCTTATCTATTAAAATTTTGTACAGGAGCATATTATTGAAGGAGAAAAAGTTCTGAATGACACCACCACACCCCTCTCACAACCACCACACCACTCTCACTACCACCACCCACCTCTCACTACCACCACCCACCTCTCTCACTACCACCACCCACCTCTCTCACTACCACCACCCACCTCTCTCACTACCACCACCCACCTCTCTCACTACCACCACACCTCTCTCACTACCACCACACCCCTCTCACTACCACCACCCACCTCTCTCACTACCACCACACACCTCTCTCACTACCACCACACCACTCTCACTACCACCACACCACTCTCACTACCACCACCCACCTCTCTCACTACCACCACACCTCTCTCACTACCATCACACCACTCTCACTACCACCACCCACCTCTCTCTCTACCACCACACCACTCTCACTACCACCACCCACCTCTCTCACTACCACCACACCCCTCTCTCACTACCACCACCCACCTCTCTCACTACCACCACACCACTCTCACTACCACCACACCACTCTCACTACCACCACACCACTCTCACTACCACCACACCACTCTCACTACCACCACACCACTCTCACTACCACCACCACACCTCTCTCACTACCACCCCACCTCTCTCACTACCACCACCCACCTCTCTCACTACCACCACACCCCTCTCACAACCACCACACCTCTCTCACTACCACCACCCACCTCTCTCACTACCACCACACCACTCTCACTACCACCACACCCACTGCTTGCACTATCTCACGCTTTACCACTGATTCCATCTTCAATCCCACCGCTGCCACCATTGGCAATCCACCAGAGAAAGAGAAAAATATCTGCCGGAGGATATAATTCCAACACTAACGCCAGAGGCACACCTAAACTGGGTAACACCAGCATCATATGTGATGCTGGCAAATATTGCAGCGTCTTTTTGAAACTTAAAACAGGAATGTTTCAAAGGAACCTAAACAGAATGTGACTAATATTGACATACGCAGTGCTAGTCCGGAGTCCGCAACCTTTGAAGGTTCATATAAATATTGAAACAGTACAAAGATTTGCAACATAATTAGTGCAAGAGATAAGGATAGAAGAGAAAGAGGGGACATGATCATAACATACACGATACTGAGGGGAATTGACACGGTGGCAAAGGATAGCTTCTTTAATTTGAGCTAAAACAGAATGAAGCGATTTCAATGGAAGCTGGAAACGCACACGAGTCGAAGATATGTAAGGAAATACTGGTACCCTGTACGGCTGGTCAACACGTGGAATGGACTGGAAGAAGTTGTGGAAGCCACCTCCACCCATAACTTTAAGGCCAGTTTTGAAATTGATTTTGAACGTCAGAATAGTTCAACACAAGATGAACAACAAGGTTGTTAGGCGGGGCATTATGAGCTAGATCTTGCTTTGTCGTAGTCACTGATAGGTATTTACTCTACTGCAGTTTCCTTCCTCACTGCTATCACGACCGTCACTGCTTTCACTGCCACCACACCACACCACCACTGCCAACGTCATTACAGCCACCACCACTACTACCACCAGCACCATTACCACTACTACTACTACTACTACCACCTCCACACACCTACCATCGCCACCACCACACAACCACCACCACACACCTACCATCACCACCACCACACCACAACCACCACCACACACCTACCATCACCACCACCACCACACAACCACCACCACTACAAAAAGCAAGAAAACCTTCCAACCTCTCAAGTCTGTTGTTGCTGCATAATTTCCGTCTCATCTCTCTCACGCACACGCACACACACACACACACACACACACACGCACACACACATAGCAGCTATATCCCGAAAAGAATGTCCCCTCCGTACATAGCGCAAGTCAATTTCCCGCACCCAACTAAGCGCAAACTCCTTAAAAACACCCGTTACTCCGTTGCACATTACACGGAGAACATTGTGGAGATGAGTACAGGTGATCTCACACGGTTTTACCTGGAATTTGTGGAAGTCTGAAATTGGAAGATGTATGTCAGAAAGGGAATGGTCTAATGACCTTGTGAACAGCGTCTCTGTAGGATGATCAAAGAAGTTTCTATGTCCTCTTTGGCTACGACCCGTCCTCAGGTTAGGCTCGTCTGTGTCAAGACACATTCAGTCTTTTTAACATTCTGTTTATTCAAAGTCTTAAATGTATGAAAAAACATTTTAGAATATTTGAATTTGGTGTATAGTTAGGATAAGGTTTGATTAGGTTTGATTAGGTTAGGTTAGGTTAGGTTAGGTTAGGTTAGGTTAGGTTAGGATAAGGTTTGGTTAGGTACTCACAGAGTTGTGCTTGTCGGGGGTTGAGCTCTGGCTCTTTGAGCCCGCCTTTCAACTCTCAATCAATCAACTGATTTTTTTTTTTTACACACACAGGAAGCAGCCCGTAGCAGCTGTCTAACTCCCAGGTACGTATTTACTGCTACGTGAACAGGACATCAAGGTGAAAGAAACCCTCCCCATTTCTTTCCGCCATTGCCGGGGATCGATCCCTGGACCCTAGGACTACGAATCCCGAGCGCTGTCCACTCAGCCGTCAGACCCCCCAGGTGTTAAGGTTCTTTTGACAATATTTGTAGTTCATGTGAAGCATTTACAGCGGTACGAGACGAGCGGAGGCCGTCAACGAGACACTGTTTGGAGGTAGTGAGTTTTGAGTCTTGTTTAAGGTGTTTTTCACTAATAAACAAGGAGGGGGGGGGGTTAGGCAGGGGGAATTAGGGACGGCTGTTCAATAGGACTGGCGGCTGTTACGTCCCGTACTCACCATAGTCGACCAGTGTGTTGAGAACATGTTTCGTTCATGTTCAGATTGTATTGTAAATCATCAGTATGTCACAGGCCGTCCTCATCAACACAGACCGTCATCATCAACACAGACCGTCCTCATCAACACAGACCGTCATCATCAACACAGACCGTCATTATCAACACAGACCGTCATCATCAACACAGACCGTCATCATCAACACAGACCGTCATCATCAACACAGACCGTCATCATCAACACAGACCGTCATCATCAACACCAGACCGTCATCATCAACACAGACCGTCATCATCAACACAGACCGTCATCATCAACACCAGACCGTCATCATCAACACAGACCGTCCTCATCAACACAGACCGTCATCATCAACACAGACCGTCATCATCAACACCAGACCGTCATCATCAACACAGACCGTCCTCATCAACACAGACCGTCCTCATCAACACAGACCGTCCTCATCAACACAGACCGTCCTCATCAACACAGTCCGTCCTCATCAACACAGACCGTCATCATCAACACAGACCGTCATCATCAACACAGACCGTCATCATCAACACAGTCCGTCCTCATCAACACAGACCGTCCTCATCAACACAGACCGTCATCATCAACACAGACCGTCATCATCAACACAGACCGTCCTCATCAACACAGACCGTCCTCATCAACACAGACCGTCATCATCAATAACACTAAGAAATATCAGCATGTGTAGTGAAGCCCCTCCATTTTTTCACTGTTAAGTCTGAAACCGGTGATATGTTTTCCGTAGAGTTGACTAGTTTTAATTTCTTCATTATATATATAAATTAAATAGTCTGAGATAGAGAGTGAGATGGGGGAGAGAGAGGGTGAAGCGGGGGAGGATAGGGGGTAAGAGGGAGAGAGAAGGGAGAGGGTAAGAGAGAGAGGGGATGAGGAAGAGGTAAAGAGACCCGGGCACAGCCGGATACTCCATGTAGTATATAATAATCATGTGATATATAGAAACACTGTGTATTAATAAGCAATTTGATGTCTTTAACCTGACAGTTAAAAGATGTCTGTTCAATAAGTCCAATATTGACTAATAAAAGTCTTTAAGTCAATATTGGACTTAAAGATGATATTGAGATACTCTGTTTAACCACTTGGGATGGACGGTAGAGCGATGGTCTCGCTTCATGCAGGTCGGCGTTCAATCCCCGACCGTCCAAGTGGTTGGGCACCATTCCTTTCCCCCCGTCCCATCCTAAATCCTTATCCTGACCCCTTCCCAGGGCTATATAGTCGTAATGGCTTAGCGCTCTCTCCTGATAGTTCCCTTCCTTGTGTCAGCAGTCAAATGTCTTCCTGAGTACAATGCTATACACCACGCGAAGACATATATGGAATCAACGCCTTATCCTACGCCCTTAGCTCTTAAGCAATGGACCCGGGTTCGATTCCCGCACGGGACAGAAATGGTAAAGACAAGTTTCGCTTCACCTAATGCACGGGAGCAACGCAGCTGTCGTGGGTTGCATGCTAGGGAAAGAGAAGGAGTTGGCCGCTGATGGAATGTCGATAAAGCAAGCGTCTTGTTCCCGACAACAGGAAGTAAGACTATGCCCGAGGCGGCGACCTTGGTAATGATTGGGATCATTCTCATTATTATCATTAACATCATTCTCAGGTAATTTGTCTGCCGGTGATTCGTGTTGGTTGTCTAGAACATTTTGTGTTCTCCCAGAGAACGGGAGAGGTGGTGAGCAGGTAGGCAATGATGTAGGAAGGGCAGGAAGCATGGAGAGAGAGAGGGAAGGCAAAAGGATGGAAAGGGAAGGAAGGAAGGAAGGAAGACGCGTGGACTGGTCCCTGTGCCTCACACATAATAACCTCAACACACACGCCAACTGCCTCAGATCGTCCATCAACCCAGACAGTCCTGCTGGAAATTTAAATTCATATTTACTGCCCTTCTGTTTGCTGGCTTCACCCACCCTGGATCTCTATCTGTCTATATATATATAGACAGATATATATATATATATATATATATATATATATATATATATATATATATATATATATATATATATATATATATATATATATATATATATATATATATATATATATATATATTAAACAGGAATCAACATTCATCCTCTCAGGGAGAACTCCAACAATACGTGCCCTGAATCACGACATTGCTACTTCACCTCTCCCTCTCTCTCTCTCTCTCCCTCTCTCCCTCTCTCCCTCCCTCTCTCCCTCCCTCCCTCTCTCCCTCCATCCCTCATTTATGCCTGACAACCGTGGTCGAGATCTATGACAAGGTTGCTAAAATTCGACAGGGAAAAAGGAAGGCTGGTTAGACTGCATTTTCCCTGACTATCACGAGGCATTTGATAATGTTCCTAAATGAACAAATCTGGTGGACAAGATAGAGAAGTTAGCAGAGATAACTTGGGGAAACAGTGGTTAAGGGAGTACCTGAAGAGCAGGAGAAACAAAATGACAGAGTTAGAGAGAATGTTTCAAGCTGGAGGAATGTCGTATGTGTGGACCCACAAGGCTTGGTACTGCGTCCGCTGCTGTTACTAATTTCAACCCGTTCTCGCACTTGCTTACAGTCAATATTGGCTTATTTAATAAGTGCATATGTGACATACTAATTGTTTGTGAATATTTTAGTTTACCTTGAAAAGCTTCATAGAAAACACCGACCTCACCTAACCTTCTTAGTATGTTAAGATAAGCATCTTATTGCTTCTTATTTATATGAACGACCTGCCCGAGGGAATGAGCTTGCACACGCCAATGTTTGCAGATGAAGTTAATGAGGAATTCAAAAACCGAGGATGACTGCAGGAAGTTACCAGAGTACCTCAATAAATTTAACGAGTGGATGAACAATTGGTTGGCAGACTTCAGGCTCAAGGAGACTGAGACCAGGATGTGTATACACCACAAGGGGAAGGCAGTTACAGGAATCAGGACGAGAGAAATATTTGGGTGTGAATATAATTTCTACACAACCGTCAGAGGAACACATAAACAAGGTAACATAAGCAGCATATGAGAAGCTGCCAAACACTGAAACCATTGTTTAAAGACCAGGATGTATCTACATCACAAGGGGAAGGCAGTTACAGGAATCAGGACGAGAGAAATATTTGGGTGTGAATATAATTTCAACAATAACGTGGCTAAAGTATGATGACCAGACCACACACTAGAATGTGAAGGGACGACGGCGTTTCGGTCCGTCCTGGACCATTCTCAAGTCGATTGTGAGAATTCACAATCGACTTGAGAATGGTCCAGGACGGACCGAAACGTCGTCGTCCCTTCACATTCTAGTGTGTGGTCTGGTCATCATAATTTCAACACAACCGTCAGAGGAACACATAAACAAATTAACATCAGTATCATATGAGAAGCTGCCTAACATTAGAAACCATTGTTTGTAAAACCTTACTTATGACTTTCAAGTCGTTCTTCCAAGACCGAGACTGGAAACTCGGCACCGACTTCACTCACCCTGCGAAGGATGAAATAAGAATGGAAAAACTACAGAGGCTCGTAAAAGAGATTAGTGCCAGAGCTAAGAGGTTTAAGCTATGAGGAGAATTTAAGTGAAATAGATCTCCCATCCGTAGAGGAGAGAATTAACCAGTGGGGCTATGATCTCAACATATAAGATACTGAAGGGGGATAAACATGGTGGAAAAGAACAGCTTATTTAAACTGAGAGAAAATAATGCAAGAGAATATAAACTGAAGCAGGAGAGAGGGAAGGAATTGTCAGGGAAAGCGCCAAGCCATTACGACTATATAGCACAGGAAAGGAATCAGGATTTGGGATAGGACAGGGGAAGGAATGGTGCCCAACCACTTAGACGGTTGGGGATTGAACGCCTGCATGAAGCGAGACTGTCGCTCTACCGTCCACCCCAAGTGGTTGGGCAATTGAAACCTGAAAACGAATGAATGTCAGAAATGTTTGAAAATCCTCCAACCCTCTGTGAATAATCAACATGTGC
>NC_091185.1:4357591-4395091 GCF_040958095.1 Procambarus clarkii
TCTCTCTCTCTCTCTCTCTCTCTCTCTCTCCCCCTCTGTTTATTTAACTCAGGCACTTTCTGTCTCTCTCTCTGTCTCTCTCTCTGTCTGTCTGTCTCTCTCTCTCTCTCTCTCTCTCTCTCTCTCTCTCTCTCTCTCTCTCTCTCTCTATCTCTCTCTCTCTCTCTCTCTCTCTCTCTCTCTGTTTATTTAACTCAGGCACTTTCTGTCTCTCTCTCTGTCTGTCTGTCTCTCTCTCTGTCTGTCTGTCTCTCTCTCTGTCTGTCTCTCTCTCTCTCTCTCTCTCTCTCTCTCTCTCTCTCTCTCTCTCTCTCTCTCTCTCTCTCTCTCTCTCTCTCTCTCTCTCTCTCTCTCTCTCCCTGGAGTCGACTGTAAACACCTCATCTTTCCGTGTATATATAACTCATTGTAAACACGAGGTTCTTCACATGTGATCTTCTCAAAACGCGAGTCTTCGCTATTTGTATCTCGTTAACGTCTCGTGATGCATCAACATTTAATTTCAACTGAGCCTACCTCTTGTGTTTTTCCTCTTTTTCGTCAAGATCTGCATAAGTTAGAGGGGTCAACACAGGGCATCTGTGTGTGGCATCTTGTACTTGACATCTGTGTTTGGCATCTGTGCTTGGCATCTTGTACTCAGTCTCATGGCATCTCCAGACTGTGCTCGCTCAAGCTGGGGTCGTTGTGTTGAGCATGTTCACTTGATGACCAATTCACACACACCAGAAGATAAGGAGACGACGACGTTTCGATCCGTCATTGACTATAATCAAGTCGATTATCCAAGACGGACCGAAACTGTCGTCCCTTCTCAATCTTCTGATACATGTTTTGGTCTTTATATCTTCAGTCACGTTATTGTGATTCATCGTTTGCATATATTCACATATTTTAGCATTCTGTGTATTTGATATTCTCTTTAATAGATAAGTAAATATTATAATAGAATTTTGGGTATTGTTGTGTCTAGGTTCGGATTAGTGGGGTGCAATTTGTATTTGTAGGACGTGAGTGAAGCATTTATATCAACCCGTCCTCGACTCAAGTCCATTACATCCAGCGGTCGACCCCACAGACGCATTCATAAATTTTAACATGCTGTTCATTCAAAACGGGAATTTTCTCAAGTATAAATTAATATTATAATATATTAGCATATTGTGCATATATAGGCATAGGATAGGTTAGGTTAGGTGTTTAGGTTCTGTTGGCGATTATTTGTATTTGTAGTACGTGGGTGAAGCATTTATAGCGTTGTGATTCGAACAAAATTCGTCAGTGAAGCACTTGTTCCGGAAGTGTTCGAACGTCAGCAGTTGTGAGTCGTGTGTAAACCGCTTTTCATTCATAAACAGGGGGTTTGGCGGGTGGATGGAATCACTTTTGGGTCTTTGTTTGGAGGACGGGCTGCGTCATCGCCAATAAACGTCAAGGGCTCGTTAATCCAGCCGCCAAACCCTTTGTTTACGAATGGAAAACTGTTCACACGACTCACAACTGATGCCGTTCGAATATTTCTCGAACAGTGTTCTCGAATAGCTGTCGACTTCTGCTCGAATCCCAACGCTGTAAGTGCTTCACCCACGTACTTCTAATGCAAATAATACACAAATAATACACACAGTATGTTATGATTGATTGATGTGTCTCGGAATACGGAATCTTTATCCACGAGCCTGGCTTGGGTAGGATGAAATGCCAGTTCGAAAAAAGTTCGAGCACCACCAGTTGTGGGCCGTGTGTAAAGTGTTTGTCATTTATAAACACGGAGCTTGGCGGCCTAGGGGCCAGATTCACTAAGCTGTTACGCTAGCACTTACGACCCTGTACATCTTTTCTCAATCATTGGCGGCTTTGTTTACAATTATTAGACAGTTAATGTAGCTCGGAAGCACCAGGAGGCTGTTTATAACAATAACAACAGTTGATTGGCAAGTTGTCATGCTTGTAAACTGTTTAATAAACGTAACCAAAGCCGTCAAAGATTGAGGAAAGATGTACACGTTCGTAAGTACTGGCGTAACTACTTCGTGAATCGTGTCCCCAGATTAAAAAGCATTTGGACATAGTGAAGACGGGCTGGTTGTGTATGGACCGGGCTAGTAGGTCGAGAACGGGCTTCATTCATCCCCCGCCAGGCTTCGGATGGGTTGACGCACGGGTTGAGGAAGTGGCAAGGAAGAGGTTGTGAAAGATCCACTTGCGCGGGTTGGATCACTAAGTAGTTGACTATGGTTGGTGCTGGTGGCGACGGACCGAGTGTGACGGATCAACTCAACTGTTACTGACAGTCGTCCGGGTGTGTTCGGTCACAGACAGTTATCCGGACTGTGTGACGTAACCCTGACTTAACAGTATTGGTGTTATATAGGTGAGTGTACTCGACCCGGGCACCGGAGGGCAACATGACACTTGAGGTTATCTTGATGTTATCTTGAGATGATTTCGGGGCTTTAGTGTCCCCGCGGCCCGGTCCTCGACCAGGCCTCCACCCCCCAGGAAGCAGCCCGTAACAGCTGACTAACACCCAGGTACCTATTTTACTGCTAGGTAACAGGGGCATAGGATGAAACAAACTCTGCCCATTGTTTCTCGCCGGCGCCTGGGATCGAACCTAGGACCACAGGATCACAAGTCCAGTGTGCTATCCGACCGGCTCCCACACCCAAACACGTGTGTCAGTATGTTTCATGTGTCGGTCTGTGTCACGAGTGATACATACTTCTCTTATTGTTTGTGATCATAGCCATGGTTTCGCTTCCATGGTCCTGGGTTTGACGCTCCATTGGTCCAAGTGAATGAAATGACATCCTCCGTTTATTGTAGTTAGTATAGAACCTCAATTGTATTACGTGGTGTATATTTACAAATGTATAAATATACTTATTCGCTAATGTATGTGAATAAACTCCCTTTCCATCTCTTTGCAGGTAAGGTGGAACAGCGGGCTTCGTTGGACGCAGATCCACCAGTGGTAAGTACCTTTCATAAGTGCCTTCTATTAGTACCTTTCATAAGTGCCTTCTATTAGTACCTTTCATAAGTGCCTTCTATTAGTACCTTTCATAAGTGCCTTCTATTAGTACCTTTCATAAGTGCCTTCTATTAGTACCTTTCATAAGTGCCTTCTATTAGTACCTTTTCATAAGTGCCTTCTATTAGTACCTTTCATAAGTGCCTTCTATTAGTACCTTTTATAAGTGCCTTCTATTAGTACCTTTTGTAAGTAACACTACAGTAAGTAACTGTAGCCCCGTGCTACAGTTACTGTATCCTATTGGGGCTTCATATATGGGGGCTTCCTCCCATGTTAGGGCTTTCATATATGGGGGCTTCCTCCCATGTTAGGCTTTATATATGGGTGCTTCCTTTCATGTTAGGCTTTATATATGGGTGCTTCCTCCCACGTGGGGCTTCATATATGGGGGCTTCCTCCCACGTGGGGCTTGATATATGGGGGCTTCCTCCCACGTGGGGGCTTCATATATGGGGGCTTCCTCCCACGTGGGGCTTCATATATGGGGGCTTCCTCCCACGTGGGGCTTTATATATGGGGGCTTCCTTTCATGTTAGGCTTCATATATGGGGGCTTCCTCCCACGTGGGGCTTTATATATGGGGGCTTCCTTTCATGTTAGGCTTCATATATGGGGGCTTCCTCCCACGTGGGGCTTCATATATGGGGGCTTCCTCCCACGTGGGGCTTCATATATGGGGGCTTCCTCCCACGTGGGGCTTTATATATGGGTGCTTCCTTTCATGTTAGGCTTTATATATGGGGGCTTCCTCCCACGTGGGGCTCTATATATGGGGGCTTCCTCCCACGTGGGGCTTCATATATGGGGGCTTCCTCCCACGTGGGGCTTCATATATGGGGGCTTCCTCCCACGTGGGGGCTTCATATATGGGGGCTTCCTCCCACGTGGGGCTTCATATATGGGGGCTTCCTCCCACGTGGGGCTTCATATATGGATGCCCCCTCCCATATTAGGCTTTTTTCCCCCAATGAATATCGAGATTAGGGAAAATTAAAAAAAATATATACAGAATCAATAGTTTGTCATCGAAAGTTGGATTTATGTTCACAGCTCCAAGATAAAAAAACAAAAAAAAGACAAATTCCTAATACTAAACAAAAAATGATGCAACTGTTTCGCCCCAAAAAATAAATCAAAATTGAGAGATTATAAAGTAATGATTAACAACAACAACAATTTTTGTTGCCTTAATGTTGGTATTTGCGAGGGTGAAAATGTTTTTGTTCTACCTGCAGTACAAAATATTTTTTTTGTTTTAACAATGAAGTAGAAAAACACGTGAAGGTTTACTGGTAAATCGGGGTTTACAGTTTACAATTTACAAAAATGGTAAGTTTGACGGAACATTTACAGCGTGGTAAATACAGACTCGTGTATATATTTAAGGTGTTTTAATTAATGGTGTTTTAATTAATGGTTAGGGAGCCGGTCGGCCGAGCGGACAGCATGCTGGACTTGTGGTCCTGGGTTCGATCCCGGGCGCCGGCGAGAAACAATGGGCAGAGTTTCTTTCTTAGGGAGCCGGTCGGCCGAGCGGACAGCACGCTGGACTTGTGATCCTGTGGTCCTGGGTTCGATCCCAGGCGCCGGCGAGAAACAATGGGCAGAGTTTCTTTCTTAGGGAGCCGGTCGGCCGAGCGGACAGCACGCTGGACTTGTGATCCTGTGGTCCTGGGTTCGATCCCAGGCGCCGGCGAGAAACAATGGGCAGAGTTTCTTTCACCCTATGCCCCTGTTACCTAGCAGTAAAATAGGTACCTGGGTGTTAGTCAGCTGTCACGGGCTGCTTCCTGGGGGGTGGAGGCCTGGTCGAGGACCGGGCCGCGGGGACACTAAAGCCCTGAAATCATCTCAAGATAACCTCAAGATGGTGTATTGGTTTTTTGATAGAGGATGAAATGAATCACTGAATTAAGGATAGATAGTTACGTAGGTAGCAACGAGGTGGTTGAATTGTACTTACTGGTGATTAATGCAGTCCTTAGAACCTCGTTACTAATACAGTAGTTTGACACGAACAACCCCTGCTCCCCTTCCCCCCCAATCACTGACTTTCAACCCCTGTCAACCCTGACAAGTGCCCCTTACCTTTCCCCCCTGACTACCCCTTCAAGGGACCCCCAGCACAGGGGCCCTAAGAGGACCCCCAGAGGACCTGACCTCGAACCCCGGAGAGAGTTGGGGTAGAGCGAGGAGCTGTCAGACGACTCCAGCCCATTAACTACTCTTCAGAGGGTCGTCCTCGACACTTCAGAGGGGCTATAGAGGTCACTGATACCCAGTGGGCACAGCTCGCCTCACACGTGCCCACTGGGGAGGGTTCGATACCCCGTAAACTCACTCAGACGCTATATGCCAGTCTTATCCGTCTTTCACATCCGGGGCCCTGAGCGTCCTCGCCTCTGCTGCTTCTTGGCGGGAACAGGTGATGACGCGGCGGCCGCCATATTGGAAGAGTGTAGATAGGTTGCTCCCTTTAAGAATTCCTAAAATTTAAATTTCTCCCAAACTGCGCCACTTGTGCATTTCCTGTTTGAACTGAAATAATCACTGGGTTGTCAAGTGTGACACAAGGAGGGGGGGAGGGGGGTGACTCTTCAGGTCAGGAATGGTACGAAAGAGCCTCTGGCAAGGGCCTCTGACTCTCAGGCCCTGAGAGCCCCTTCAGGTAATCCCTCTCCACCAGTGTGGGGGAGGGGATAGATGCCGATAGTTCTTAAAATGTGGCACTTGGGCCAACCCCCGACTGGCCTGTGACATGCCCATACCCCCCATGATTCATCTTTGAACGTTAACTTATAATTAATACAGAGTACATTATAATTGATAAATGAATCATTGAATTAAAATATAGAAAAAAATATACCCAGTGGCTGGGCTATTCGTCAAAATATGTAATATATATCAAGTTATAATATATCACTCAATAAATTTAATCGCCTTTGCGAATATAAATTGTTCAGAATGTTGGAATAATATTCTGAACATATTGTTAGAGGCTGAACACATCAAAGCAACCGTTCTACGGCAGAAGGATCTATCTGATAATATATGAAATATGTAATCCCGAAAATACATAATCTCACCTGGTCGAAATGGATAAATTACAATTGGCCATTTTTGTTGTATTTAAGCTTTAGGCCTAGTGCTGGGACCGTGTGAGTATTCATCTGTGAGTATTAGTTGAGTAAATTATGAAATGAGTAAAATCTCAGTTTATAACAGGTGTGAGAGAGAGAGAGAGAGAGAGAGAGAGAGAGAGAGAGAAGAGAGAAAGAGAGAAAGAGAGAAAGAGAGAAAGAGAGAAAGAGAGAGAGAGAAAGAGAGAAAGAGAGAAAGAGAGAGAGAGAAAGAGAGAGAGAGAGAGAGAGAGAGAGAGAGAGAAGAGAGAAAGAGAGAAAGAGAGAAAGAGAGAAAGAGAGAGAGAAAGAGAAAGAGAGACAAAGAGAGACAAAGAGAGACAAAGAGAGACAAAGAGAGACAAAGAGAGACAAAGAGAGAAAGAGAGAGAGAGAGAGAAGGAGGATGATGATCTGTTGCACAGTTGGTTACATCATTAGATTACAACCGAGGCTCTCATTATCGACACCCGAGGCATGACGGAAGCGTTTGGGCAACATGTCCATTCGCCAAATGCCTCTGTTCTAACAGCAAATAGGTACAAGGAATTGGATAGCTGGAGTAGGCTGCATCTTGGGGAGAGGTTGACCTATTAGGCAAGACATACACACACGCACACACACACACACACACACACACACGCACACACACACACACACACGCACACACACACACACACACACACACAAGGACGTCACAGTGACGATATATCGATCAGGTCTGGACCCTTATCAAGCTATCGGTCTGTCTTGGGCCGTTATCAAGTGCTATCTTACCAAAAGTACGAGACGGGGAGTCAGTATACTAGTTATCTACCGTACATATATAATAATTAAGTCGCAGTATACATATGTAGAAATACATATATGTTTAGAGATACGAGGTAGGTTTGGTGTCGTCAGGTGTGTGTGGGTTGAGCGACTAATTTTCACCCTCGTTATTGTGACTCCCTGTCAACACGCAAATGTCTGCTGATGACGCAGAGATCAGACAAACAGCAGACAACTGCTATATATTACAAAATAGAGCCCCAAAAAATAGGTTTTTGACAACCCAAACAAATGCAAAATGATTAGGGTTGAGGACCCAAAAATCGAGGACCCCAAAAATCGATATAAAACGAGGAAAAGGCGATTTTAAAGGAATATAGAGAGGGCAAAAATCCATATCTATCGCCAGATTTACAAGTTAGCAGAATAACGGAGGATTACAAGGGATTACAAAGGCTTTTACGGCATTCAAAGTAATGCAAACATCAACAGTTCATTAGATCCAAATGATAAGAAGTTGAACTCTTAGCATTTTATATATAGTTAGACGAAGCCAATTCAATAGACGTTTTTAAATTAAAATAGATAAAAATACGAGAAAATAAGGCAAGTATTTCTAGGTAAACTCACCAGGTAAACTCCATACTGGATCCTACACTTTGTGTGGGGTAAACTGTGTTGTTTATTAATGGGTACTTGAGGCGCTGTCTTCCAGGAAATTGTTGTGTAGGTGTTGTGGAGGTGTTGTGGAGGTGTTGTGGAGGTGTTGTGGAGGTGTTTTGTAGGTGTTGTGTAGGTGTTGTGTAGGTGTTGTGTAGGTGTTGTGGAGGTGTTGTGGAGGTGTTGTGGAGGTGTTGTGGAGGTGTTGTGGAGGTGTTGTGGAGGTGTTGTGTAGGTGTTGTGGAGGTGTTGTGTAGGTGTTGTGGAGGTGTTGTGGAGGTGTTGTGGAGATGTTGTGTAGGTGTTGTGGAGGTGTTGTGGAGGTGTTGTGGAGGTGTTGTGTAGGTGTTGTGTAGGTGTTGTGGAGGTGTTGTGGAGGTGTTGTGGAGGTGTTGTGGAGGTGTTGTGGAGGTGTTGTGGAGGTGTTGTGGAGGTGTTGTGTAGGTGTTGTGGAGGTGTTGTGGAGGTGTTGTGGAGGTGTTGTGTAGGTGTTGTGTAGTTGTTGTGGAGGTGTTGTGGAGGTGTTGTGGAGGTGTTGTGTAGGTGTTGTGTAGGTGTTGTGTAGGTGTTGTGGAGGTGTTGTGGAGGTGTTGTGGAGGTGTTGTGGAGGTGTTGTGGAGGTGTTGTGGAGGTGTTGTGTAGGTGTTGTGTAGGTGTTGTGTAGGTGTTGTGTAGGTGTTGTGTAGGTGTTGTGTAGGTGTTGTGGAGGTGTTGTGGAGGTGTTGTGTAGGTGTTGTGGAGGTGTTGTGGAGGTGTTGTGGAGGTGTTGTGGAGGTGTTGTATAGGTGTTGTGTAGGTGTTGTGTAGGTGTTGTGTAGGTGTTGTGGAGGTGTTGTGGAGGTGTTGTGGAGGTGTTGTGGAGGTGTTGTGGAGGTGTTGTGTAGGTGTTGTGGAGGTGTTGTGGTGTTGTGGAGGTGTTGTGGTGTTGTGGAGGTGTTGTGGAGGTGTTGTGTAGGTGTTGTGTAGGTGTTGTGGAGGTGTTGTGTAGGTGTTGTGTAGGTGTTGTGGAGGTGTTGTGTTGTGTAGGTGTTGTGTAGGTGTTGTGTAGGTGTTGTGTAGGTGTTGTGTAGGTGTTATGGAGGTGTTGTGGAGGTGTTGTGTAGGTGTTGTGTAGGTGTTGTGTAGGTGTTGTGGAGGTGTTGTGGAGGTGTTGTGGAGGTGTTGTGGAGGTGTTGTGTAGGTGTTGTGTAGCTGTTGTGTAGGTGTTGTGGAGGTGTTGTGTAGGTGTTGTGGAGGTGTTGTGGAGGTGTTGTGGAGGTGTTGTGGAGGTGTTGTGGAGGTGTTGTGTAGGTGTAGGTGTTGTGTAGGTGTTGTGGAGGTGTTGTGGTGTTGTGTAGGTGTTGTGTAGGTGTTGTGTAGGTGTTGTGGAGGTGTTGTGGAGGTGTTGTGTAGGTGTTGTGTAGGTGTTGTGTAGGTGTTGTGTAGGTGTTGTGTAGGTGTTATGGAGGTGTTGTGTAGGTGTTGTGTAGGTGTTGTGTAGGTGTTGTGTAGGTGTTGTGGAGGTGTTGTGTAGGTGTTGTGTAGGTGTTGTGTAGGTGTTGTGTAGGTGATGTGGAGGTGATGTGGAGGTGATGTGTAGGTGTTATGGAGGTGTTGTGGAGGTGTTGTGGAGGTGTTGTGTAGGTGTTGTGTAGGTGTTGTGTAGGTGATGTGGAGGTGATGTGGAGGTGATGTGTAGGTGTTATGGAGGTGTTGTGGAGGTGTTGTGGAGGTGTTGTGGAGGTGTTGTGGAGGTGTTGAGTGGAACAGGAACAAATGTTTTCACTACAATCTTAAACTCCTTAACCGGACTAAAATTATGACATCATTGTTACGTCACAGTGACGTCACAGCTTATGTATATACCATGTATGAAAATGAAAATGTAATCTCTTATTTTGCTTAGGTTGAGTTGAGTTGTTTGTTTCTGATCACGTTTTTTTAGGCCAGACGCTTCAGGCTAGTCTCTCTAAACTGTCCAGGTTGACTGTTGAGTGTAGGGGGGGTTGGTCATAGTGGGCTCGTGGTCGGCCTCGTTATTCCCCCTTAAATAGGGGTGGTAAGCCTCACCTTGAAGTCGGTGGGGATGAAATGTTCGGAGCCGAGTCCATAGAGTTTTATCATATGTTCATTTTACAGGCGAATGATGTAACTTTTTGGGGTCATCCTGGGTACAGATGGGTACCCTATCTACTTCACGTTTACGGTCCCCTGACCCCCATCTACGACCCCATTTACGACCCCTATCTACGATCCCCTCATCTACGACCCAACGTTTACTGTGTATCCTGGTTATATGGTCCATAAATCTACAACCATCGTCATAACTGGAAACTGATGAGGAAGTTGTGCTTCCTGGAAATAGAATCTTGAATTATGTATTTGGGAAATGTCTTTGAATACTCCAGCCAGCCTTAAGACCGTACTAACAACCCTTAAGAAAGCAATTGCTCCGAACACACTCAGTGATCTGAAGAACACTCGAAATTAACGACCCGAACAGTTTAATGAGCTTGTTCGTTCAGACTTCAAGATGCAATTTACCTTGTGAGACAGTCTAATCGAGCGAAACAAACTCTTAATAGTTTGACAAAGAAAATCCAGACGTTGACGATAACGTGAAAAATCAATTTTTGTTTTCTAGGTCAAAAAAAAATAATTGAAGGTTGCAAACTGCTCGTTAGATGCCCTTAACGAGGTGTTGACCTCTTTAACAATCAAATTTCAAGCATGGATGTCAAAGGTCAACATCTAAAATGCAATCTCTAGCCACAAGGAAGGGAACTATTGGGAGAACACGCCAAGCCACTATGACTATAGAGAATTTGGAAATTATCAGAATAAAGATTTAAGATTGGACGGGAGGGGGGGGGGGGGCTTGGAATGGTGTTCGACAGCATATAGTTTGCTTGGCTTGGTGGCCAGCAATCACAGTCTACTTGGTTTGATAGCCAACCATTACAGTTTCCTTGGTTGGAAACCGTGCGACTGTACCTATGTGCAGTCAAAGACAAACCTCCAACACTCATGCATGTACTCAGCTGTCAACTGTATTTCCTGCACTCAGCTGTCAACTGTATTTCCTGCACTCAGCTGTCAACTCTATTTCCTGCACTCAGCTGTCAACTGTATTTCCTGCACTCAGCTGTCAACTCTATTTCCTGCACTCAGCTGTCAACTGTATTTCCTGCACCCAGCTGTCAACTGTATTTCAGGCACTCAGCTGTCAACTGTATTTCCTGTACTCAGCTGTCAACTGTATTTCCTGTACTCAGCTGTCAACTGTATTTCCTGCACTCAGCTGTCAACTGTATTTCCTGCACTCAGCTGTCAACTGTATTTCCTGCACTCAGCTGTCAACTGTATTTCCTGCACCCAGCTGTCAACTGTATTTCAGGCACTCAGCTGTCAACTGTATTTCCTGCACTCAGCTGTCAACTGTATTTCCTGTACTCAGCTGTCAACTGTATTTCCTGTACTCAGCTGTCAACTGTATTTCCTGTACTCAGCTGTCAACTGTATTTCCTGTACTCAGCTGTCAACTGTATTTCCTGCACTCAGCTGTCAACTGTATTTCCTGCACTCAGCTGTCAACTGTATTTCCTGCACTCAGCTGTCAACTGTATTTCCTGCACTCAGCTGTCAACTGTATTTCCTGCACTCAGCTGTCAACTGTATTTCCTGCACTCAGCTGTCAACTGTATTTCCTGCACCCAGCTGTCAACTGTATTTCAGGCACTCAGCTGTCAACTGTATTTCCTGCACTCAGCTGTCAACTGTATTTCCTGCACTCAGCTGTCAACTGTATTTCCTGCACCCAGCTGTCAACTGTATTTCAGGCACTCAGCTGTCAACTGTATTTCCTGCACTCAGCTGTCAACTGTATTTCCTGCACTCAGCTGTCAACTGTATTTCCTGCACTCAGCTGTCAACTGTATTTCCTGCACCCAGCTGTCAACTGTATTTCAGGCACTCAGCTGTCAACTGTATTTCCTGCACTCAGCTGTCAACTGTATTTCCTGCACTCAGCTGTCAACTGTATTTCAGGCACTCAGCTGTCAACTGCATTTCCTGCACCCAGCTGTCAACTGCATTTCCTGCAGTTGACAGCTGAGTGCTGTTACATAAGTCCAAAAATTGTCGTACTAGAAAATGGAAGCGGCTGGCGAAAGTGACATACTGTCCCGTTTTCTGTTTTAGGTCCTCTGGTAGGTTAGGATTGCAGGATTAGCAACACTTTACATTGACCGTTTTCTTGGGAAACCTTAGGAGGACGGGCTGGTCTGTCAGCGTCTTAGACCAACGTAGACACAAACTGACAGCCAGGGTCCAGTACCAAGTGGACGTCAGTGGACTGTCATCAACCCAGTACCAAGTGGATGTCAGTGGACTGTTATCAGCCCAGTACCAAGTAGACGTCAGTGGACTGTCATCAACCCAGTACCAAGTGGATGTCAGTGGACTGTTATCAACCCAGTACCAAGTGGATGTCAGTGGACTGTTATCAACCCAGTACCAAGTGGACGTCAGTGGACTGACATCAGCCCAGTACCAAGTGGATGTCAGTGGACTGTTATCAACGCAGTACCAAGTGGATGTCAGTGGACTGTTATCAACCCAGTACCAAGTGGACGTCCAGCTTGTACTTCCAGTACTAACTTGTAAAATATAATGAAATCGCCTCCTATTTCCTCCCAAAGAATTTCACGAAGGTGTATACTTGGAACTTTGCATTGTAAGGGAATGAAAACAAAATTTATGTTTTAATGTGCATCTGTGGTTTTTTGTAGTGTGTGTTTGTGTGTATTCACCTATTTGTGCTTGGGGGGGTTGAGCTCTGGCTCTTTGGTCCCGCCTCTCAACCGTCAATCAACTGGTGTACAGGTTCCTGAGCCTACTGGGCTCTATCATATCTACACTTGAAACTGTGTATGGAGTCAGCCTCCACCACATCACTACTTAATGCATTCCATTTGTCAACTATGACACTAATAAAATTATTTCTGATGTCTCTATGGCTCATTTTGGGCACTCAATTTCCACCACTGTCCCCTAGTGCATGTGCTCCTTGTGTTAAATCTATCTTTATCTATCCTATCAATTCCTTTGAGAATCTTGTATGCGGTGATCATGTCCCCCTTAACTCTTTTAGTCTTCCAGCGACGTGAGGTTTAAATCCTCATTAGTGTAATTTGTGTGTATGTGTGTACTAAATATGAGTGTTTAATTTGGTGAGGATGAAATTGGCTGTAAACAATGAGTTAATTATCACATAACTAATCTATAAATTAAACCACAGCAAATAAAATCAGTTCAAGTTAAATCGAGAAATGACCAGCCACAGAGTTCCCCCGGCTAGTTTACGTTATAAAATATTGCCCTCTAATGCCTGACAATTTATTACTGAGCGTGACACCTCAAAAAAAAGTTAGCAACAGGTGCAGTAATTAAGAATTAATAATAACTCATTTACCTCTACGGCAGATGTGACCGAAGCCTGCTAAACGAGAGAGGCAATAGTCATAAACACTATAATTTTTATGAAGTGTCTGCAAATGTTTATTGGTATTACGTGTATGTTAGAGAGTATAAACGGGAGAATATTGTAAATAATATCACCTCATTGGCAAATAGAACAAAATCCTAAATATGTGGGTTCGAATCCACGTCATGATCTTCCTTCTGATTGTCTCATTGTTTTGTCACTTTAATGTGGTTTCATTGTAACTAATTGGTGGTTAAACACAGAATCATGATCCCTTAAATGTTTAGGGTGGTAGAGAGGGCATTGAATGGTGTTCCCGGATGTGTTTAGTGTTCAAAACTACACTGAAATGTTTGTTTTGTTTATTTCGCATGTTTAAGGGGAATTAGATATCGAGGCTTATACTGTGTCTTTGACGTGATGAATACACTGATGGTGATGAATACACTGATGGTGATGAATACACTGATGGTGATGAATACACTGATGGTGATGAATACACTGATGGTGATGAATACACTGATGGTGATGAATACACTAATGGTGATGAATACACTGATGGTGATGAATACACTGATGGTGATGAATACACTGAAGAGTAGATCCATATGAACACGTTTTCATTCGATATTTTTTGTATATTTTGAGTTTATATTTTGGTATCTGTTGACACAATGTGCACTCTTAAAGCAAACATGTAGAAATAGGAAGAAACGGAACACCTGTCCTAACACCTGTCCTAACACCTCTCCTAACACCTGTCCTAACACCTGAATTAAGGAACATGGTTGATTTTAATTTATATTATCGATAGTCTCTTCTACATTTATCACTTTATTTAAAAAAAACAGTCTTTTGACCATTAAAACACATATGCATACCCCCCCCACCCCCGCCCCCGCCGTTATAATTAACTGCGATACATGTACATATATACTTATATATGTATATAAATAAAGTATTATAGTAATTCTTAATTCAATGGCAAAATATCAACAAAGAAAAATCCACATTCGGTTTATTAATGAATTTCGATAACGGGAAGATAACCAATTTCATTAATTGCTCTACGATAAAACAAATTGTGAATGAACAAGATAACGTTCAATTATTTTGTAATGACGTTATACTTACTGTGTGTGTATTTAAGCCTAAGATAGATACTAGATATCTTATATAGATATAAGATAGATAGTAGGATAGATACAAATTAATTTTGCTGGTAGGGTTCATATGGTAAAATATTAACTGAAGCATTATTCTCTGTAATTTATTAGCCTCTGAAATCTATTATCCTCGTCAATGTCCAGTCTCGTATTGTCGCTGTATTTGTCAGTTGTTTTTGTGGGGTGTTTGTCAGGCTATCTCAGGCGACAGTGTAACTAAAAAAAAAAAACATTTGACACCAAAACTAAAAGCTCACTATCACGCTACACCCTCACTATCACGCTACACCCTCACCATCACCACGTGTTATGATCCCAGGTAGCCTGAAGAACGAGTCTACCCCAATTAGTCATATACACACACACTACGGGCTCACCATAGCCCGTGCTACTTGGAACTTTGTGTTCCAAGTAGCGAATCTTTAACAACGAGTCTACCCCAATGAGAGTTATTCGGCGATCTGGACCTGTTTGAGAGGTCAGAAGAAGTGTACAAGTGGAGTACAAGGCTGTACCGTAAGGTGAAGTGGTACTTCCAGAGAGAAGTGGAACTTCGTGGATCCAGTGGACCTTTGAGTTGTGTAGAAAGCTACACGTCGTTTGTGGGAAGCGTTTGGGGAGAGCTTCATTGACACGCGATAGTGGATTATAACTGAAAGGGGATTGAGAAATCATCCCAAAATAAGGAGAGTGCGGGGAGTCACAGCGGCTCGAGGGGGGTGGGTGTGTACACATGACAACTAGGAAGTGTGAGCCGTAACCCCTCCGAGTAAAGGTGAGGCTGAACCCGCACTCTCCCAGAACCAGAGGCTTACCTGGGTGATTTAAATAATAGCAAGCACTCCAGTGTTCCTTGCTGGTCAGCCGACGGTAGCGGGAGTGTGGTTGCCGAAGTCAGCTGCTCGTTCTGGTAAGGAGTGGTTGGGATCTCTGTTCAACGGTAAGCGAATATCAGGCTGGTTCTAGTAACCAAGTTTGAGTGCAGGTACAAAGAGACTTTTACCTAACTCCCCTCAGCCCCCCTGATACATCCTACTCCCTCACCATCACCACCACTACCACACTTCACTACCACCCTCACCACTACCACTACCACCACCACTACCACTATCACCACCACCACCACCATCATACTTCACCACCACCACTACCACTACCACCACCACCACCACCACTACCACTACCACCACCACCACCACCATCATACTTCACCACCACCACTACCACTACCACCACCACCACCACCACTACCACCACCACTACCACCACCACCACCACCACCACCACCACCACCACACAACACCCTCGCCACCCCTCTCTTAATAATGAGTGGCGTGGTCAATGTTGGAATTTTTGTATGAGTTTCTTTCACTTTTATAATTTGGTTTGAAAGATTCAGTTCCGTAATCGAATAGCGTTGTTGTCTATCTGTTGGGTTTTGATGTGGGGGATGTCCAGAGTTCGTATCCCTGTCTTTGCTGTGTTTGTTTTGTAATATTTGTTGAGTTTTTGTTTGGGGGGGAAAGAGGTTATTTGTCACCCTTCTCGTGGGTAAGGTTCTGATAGGTTTCATAGGTCTGATAGGTACGTAGATAGGTTTCTGATGGGTGATAGAACACTCGTGGGTAGATAGGTCAGTCTATTTCAACAATCGTAGAGGGGTGTTGACCAAGAAAGTGTATTGTAAAGACAAAATGTCTTGTGATAAATGTCTTTGAAAGTGATAAATGTCTTTGAAAGTGATAAATGTCTTTGAAAGTGATAAATGTCTTTTATCACTCGTGTAGGTCTTTTAACTATAGAAATTCCCCGACTTAACTGCAGCTCCAGATTCTAATTCTCTCTCTCTTGACCTACGGAACCGTTTGGGGCTTTTATATTTAACCTGTGAAATGATGCCAAGCAAGTGGAGCAAGTAAAATATATATTATATTATATATTATTAAAAGTCTGATGTATATTATGCCTCTTGAAGGAAAAAATATAGTGCGCCTGGCAATAATTCTCACCATAATTCTCACCGTAATTCTCATTTTTCCTCATTGATAATGTTTATGATGCACAATGTGTTAAGTCATACTTCACATGAACTTATGTTCTCGTAATTAGAAAAAAATTAATTCTAGAACATATTTAAAATAATAATGGTATCATGTTTGCTACCGATTCTAGAATGTATGTATATACATTATATATATATATATATATATATATATATATATATATATATATATATATATATATATATATATATATATATATATATATATATATATTACTAGATCCATGTTATCTGAATCCCAAATGTATATCAAAATAAATTAGACATTGACAAACAAATCTCTCAAACTCATCCCGACTTTGACGGAGGTTAATAAAACTTAATCTGACTCCGAACTGCGGAGTCTGGAAACTCTGAACATTTTGGTAGAAATGTTCTCCAGGTAGAACAAAATGTTATACCCGGAGAATGTGCAAGGCATGTAAATAAAAATTCTTTGTTTCAGAGTTGCTTTCAGTTCTGTTGTTCTCTGACTGTGGGAACAGTCCGGGTGTTCAACTGATTGGTTCTTGTTCTGCCTGTGGGAGGAGTGATGTTCTTCAACTGATTGGTTTCCTGACTGTGGGAGGAATCTTGTTCTTCAACTGATTGGTTTCGTGACTGCTGGAGGAATGCTGTTTTTCAACTGATTGGATTTTGGACTGTGGGAGTCCGGGTGTTCAACTGATTGGTTCTTGTTCTGACTGTGGGAGGAGTCCTGTTCTTTAATTGATTGGTTCCCTACTCTGAATGCTAAACAATAAAAGACCTCCCAATTACGATTAGTAGGGATCATACCCCCTCTCCCCCCCCCCCCCACACCCCACAAATCAATATTAAAATAAATAAAACAGTTTTTCTTCTCGCTGGTTTAGATAAACCGTATTATTAAGATAATGAAATTTTGTTTTAAATTCCTCTTCTTTTGTTCCTGAACTTTTAAACATGGACAGTAAGGTTGTCTGTTTTATGCTCGCACATTCGACTCATTTTACAAAGAGATTTGAGAATATGAAAATCGTATGCAGGCGATGACTTGAGAATCGACTTGAGAATGGTCCAGGACGGACCGAAACGTCGTCGTCCCTTCACCTTCTAGTGTGTGGTCTGGTCAACAGGAAAATCATACTCAATGCTCTGAAGTACAAACACACAACCTGGAAGATCAGTGAAGATTTTGTACGTAAAAAAAAAAATATATTAAAATATCATTCCATATCTTTTTACGTTTCACATTTACTTTATATATCTATTTATATCTATTTTTATATATCTATATATATCTATTTATATCTATTTACTTTATCTATTTTTAACTCGTTTACTTCATATTTTTTTATAATATTTATTCCATTTCGTGTTGTGTCACTAATATTAGTGCAAGGAAATGACCTTTAATACCTTCTTTGTGGGAAAACTTGAGGATAAGACAAACACTAATGAGTCAAGTGAATGACAATCTTGAAACCTGTTCTTCTGGTATCTCCCATGTATATAATATATACGTGGGAGATACTGATAGAACAGGTCTCGGATTTGCACAGAATAACAACGTTCTAGATTGGGCGATATGGCAGGAAGTGCAGAACAGAACCAGTGAAGAGCAGAGGTCATTTAGAAGAACACTGTGTGAACATTAGAGGTTCACGGTTGTTCAACACCCTCCCAGCAAGCATAAGAAATATTGCCGGAACAAAGATGGACTTCAAGAAACAACTGGACAAGTTCTTGCAAGAAGTACCGGACCAACCGGGTTGTAGTTGGTATATGTGAGCCTGCGGGCTGCTCCAAATAATAGTTTGTTGGATCAACTTATCACAAGCCTGGCCTCAGGCCGGGCTTGGGGAGTAAAAGAATTCCTAGAACCCACTCCAGGTAAACTCCACATTCTGTGACTCTGGAGGCGTTATGACCTCCAAAGATACTAGCAACAGAAAGATACTACCATCAGAAAGATACTAGCATCAAAAAGATACTAGTATCAGAAAGATACTAGCATCAGAAAGATACTAGTATCAGAAAGATACTAGCATCAGAAAGATACTACCATCAGAAAGATACTAGCATCAAAAAGATACTAGCATCAGAAAGATACTGAACGGGACAGGAGGAAGAAAGGTTTAAAAGTATCACTTTTTCATTCCAAATCAAATTTGGAATCGGAACATAATATTTCATGAATATAGATGACATTTTTGGCTATAAAACTCGCTTGAAACTCACGAGTGTCTCAAATCCAATCCGAAGCTTGGGAATGTAGTTTTCACCTTAGTTAGCGAGGATGTGCAATACGGGCTCACCATAGCCGGTGCTACTTGGAACTTTGTTCCAAGTAGCGAATCTTTTAACAACAACAAAAGAGGATGTGCAGAAAGCCATGTGTGTGGAGAAGTGGTGCATGGAGTCACATGTGTGTGTATATATATATATATATATATATATATATATATATATATATATATATATATATATATATATATATATATATATATATATATCAAGCCATGACTGAACCATTAAACCATAAGATCTGGGCGGTAATCAATATCACCTAATCCATCTGTCCGATGCTAATCTCTCGCCCAAAGACGCCTATTAATCACAAACCATCGTTCTAGTGTCTATTAAATTGGATCTACCTTACTCCTGCCACCAAGATCAGCTTATATATATATATATATATATATATATATATATATATATATATATATATATATATATATATATAACTGAAAACTCACACCCCAGAAGTGACTCGAACCCATACTCCCACAACTGGTATGTACAGGGACGCTTTAATCCGCTTGACCATCACGACCGGACATAAGGAAGTGATAGCCGAGGCTATATGAACCACTTCCCCGCCGGCACTCGGATGGTAATCTTGGGCATAGCATTTTATCAAATCACCTCATTCTTTGGGGCACACGTGAGGAACACAAATGCAAACAAGCCTGAATGGTCCCCAGGACTATATACAACTGAAAACTCACACCCCAGAAGTGACTCGAACCCATACTCCCACAACTGGTATGTACAGGGACGCTTTAATCCGCTTGACCATCACGACCGGACATAAGGAAGTGATAGCCGAGGCTATATGAACCACTTCCCCGCCGGCACTCGGATGGTAATCTTGGGCATAGCATTTTATCAAATCACCTCATTCTTTGGGGCACACGTGAGGAACACAAATGCAAACAAGCCTGAATGGTCCCCAGGACTATATACAACTGAAAACTCACACCCCAGAAGTGACTCGAACCCATACTCCCACAACTGGTATGTACAGGGACGCTTTAATCCGCTTGACCATCACGACCGGACATAAGGAAGTGATAGCCGAGGCTACATGAACCACTTCCCCGCCGGCACTCGGATGGTAATCTTGGGCATAGCATTTTATCAAATCACCTCATTCTTTGGGGCACACGTGAGGAACACAAATGCAAACAAGCCTGAATGGTCCCCAGGACTATATACAACTGAAAACTCACACCCCAGAAGTGACTCGAACCCATACTCCCACAACTGGTATGTACAGGGACGCTTTAATCCGCTTGACCATCACGACCGGACATAAGGAAGTGATAGCCGAGGCTATATGAACCACTTCCCCGCCGGCACTCGGATGGTAATCTTGGGCATAGCATTTTATCAAATCACCTCATTCTTTGGGGCACACGTGAGGAACACAAATGCAAACAAGCCTGAATGGTCCCCAGGACTATATACAACTGAAAACTCACACCCCAGAAGTGACTCGAACCCATACTCCCACAACTGGTATGTACAGGGACGCTTTAATCCGCTTGACCATCACGACCGGACATAAGGAAGTGATAGCCGAGGCTATATGAACCACTTCCCCGCCGGCACTCGGATGGTAATCTTGGGCATAGCATTTTATCAAATCACCTCATTCTTTGGGGCACACGTGAGGAACACAAATGCAAACAAGCCTGAATGGTCCCCAGGACTATATACAACTGAAAACTCACACCCCAGAAGTGACTCGAACCCATACTCCCACAACTGGTATGTACAGGGACGCTTTAATCCGCTTGACCATCACGACCGGACATAAGGAAGTGATAGCCGAGGCTATATGAACCACTTCCCCGCCGGCACTCGGATGGTAATCTTGGGCATAGCATTTTATCAAATCACCTCATTCTTTGGGGCACACGTGAGGAACACAAATGCAAACAAGCCTGAATGGTCCCCAGGACTATATACAACTGAAAACTCACACCCCAGAAGTGACTCGAACCCATACTCCCACAACTGGTATGTACAGGGACGCTTTAATCCGCTTGACCATCACGACCGGACATAAGGAAGTGATAGCCGAGGCTATATGAACCACTTCCCCGCCGGCACTCGGATGGTAATCTTGGGCATAGCATTTTATCAAATCACCTCATTCTTTGGGGCACACGTGAGGAACACAAATGCAAACAAGCCTGAATGGTCCCCAGGACTATATACAACTGAAAACTCACACCCCAGAAGTGACTCGAACCCATACTCCCACAACTGGTATGTACAGGGACGCTTTAATCCGCTTGACCATCACGACCGGACATAAGGAAGTGATAGCCGAGGCTATATGAACCACTTCCCCGCCGGCACTCGTGTAACACTGTAAAAGTGTTTGAGTTAGTTTATTTAAAATATATATAGAGTACATGAGTCACAGACAAGGATCTGAGAGGCGCCAGTTGTCTGCCTGAGATCTCACACCTCAAAGCGTTAATGACCTCAAGTGACCTGAGGTCAGATCATGAGAATTTCACCTTGCTTCCGCTAAGCTCTTAATTGTAGTCTGGTAGCCTTCAAACAAGCCGACGTTTAAGGAGTGGCTTGGTAGTGCCGGAGGCTATCTATTTGTGGGCGGAGTTAGCTACTAGGTTCCCCAATATAAACTCGGAGAGCTATCCAGAAAGGAGCATTAATCAAGAGAACAGCAGACGAGCAGAGCAGGGAGGCTGTCGGCCGGCAGGGCGGGAGTCTCTGTCAACTACAGACCCCCCCCCCCCTCTCTATCCAGCTATAGGCAGAGACACTTGGTGAGTTGAGCAGTAAGGTGACTTGGTCGTGTTTACATATGTTGTGTGATGATCAGGGGCAGTCAAGTTGTAGGGTTCTCGAATTCTTGGATGATGACTCACTTTGCATATTAAACTGGAACATTTTAATTGAATTGCTAAATTATGATACTTCATGTGAAATATAATTATGAATTTATTATTTAAATTGTGTTTAACTTTGTTCCCTAGAGCTTTGAGTTGAGGTGAGAAAGCCTCGGTGGTTACTAGATTCAAGATATTAATGAGTACATGTTTGGAGTTGATACATGGTAATAACATCTTTTGAGAATATTTTGTGATACAGGCAAGTTCCATTCCTTGTCTTGTATGTAATGATCATGAATGGATGGTGGCAGCATTTCGTCTTCTACTATCTACTTTCTACTTCTACTATCTACTCTTCTACTACTACCTATCTACACCTCTCCCTCCACCCCTCTCTCAACTCTCACTTTCAACTAATGACCATCCTCGCTCCTCCCACCTCTCTCCCTCTCACCCCAAACCCTCACTAATTATTTCACTATTCATTTCTTTCCTTTCGTTTTCTCTTATACGTTTGTGGCAATGATTCTGTATTCTAGAGTTCTCTCTAGAGTTTCGGGTAACTGATCAAGTGACGGCGCCTTGTAGTCTTAGCACCTAGGTAGTCAAATACCTAGGTTACAAGGTGTTGAACGAGAGAGGTTGCCTTAGGAACTCTGGGAGTGCTCTAGAATAGTTAGCTAACTGGAGACGGGATAACGGACTAGAGAGAGCTGTTTCCCCCGGCCTCGTTAGTTAACTGGGGGGTGGAATAATGGACAAGATAGAGCTATTTCCCCCACCCCCCGTTACAATGGTGGCAGCGGTGGGATACATACTCTTTTGTGGCTGTCAGAAGTAGCTCTCTGAAGGAGGCGTGCTGGAGCAACAGGGAGGAAGAAGAGTAGGATGGGATTTCTACTGTTGGCAACTATATGAAGGTCTCGAAACTTGTAGTCCCTATAGCTGTGAAGAACCCCAATATACGTCTCTCATGGTGACTGACGTAGGGCCAATTACAGATCAGCTGGGACAACCGAATTCCACGGTCCTGTGCGCAGTTCAAGTAGTAACGGCTTTCGGGTTGACCAAGTGTTGTTGTGCGTTAATGACGGAGAAGCGACGGAGGCAGTTGTGTTGAAGAAATGTGGTACAGGATTATCTACAAGACCAAGCAGTGACGTCGCCCAGCCAGAGACAATGGACGTCTGTCTATATATTTCATTTTTTAGAGTAGGATGATGTATATTTGTTTAGCTAGGATGTATTTTTTTTTTCGTTAATAAAGTTGTTGCACACAGCTAGCTTGCTTTAGCAGTGTTGCAAAAACTTTATTTCGGGGAGAAGGGGAGATGTAACACTGTAAAAGTGTTTGAGTTAGTTTATTTAAAATATATATAGAGTACATGAGTCACAGACAAGGATCTGAGAGGCGCCAGTTGTCTGCCTGAGATCTCACACCTCAAAGCGTTAATGACCTCAAGTGACCTGAGGTCAGATCATGAGAATTTCACCTTGCTTCCGCTAAGCTCTTAATTGTAGTCTGGTAGCCTTCAAACAAGCCGACGTTTAAGGAGTGGCTTGGTAGTGCCGGAGGCTATCTATTTGTGGGCGGAGTTAGCTACTAGGTTCCCCAATATAAACTCGGAGAGCTATCCAGAAAGGAGCATTAATCAAGAGAACAGCAGACGAGCAGAGCAGGGAGGCTGTCGGCCGGCAGGGCGGGAGTCTCTGTCAACTACAGACCCCCCCCCCCCCTCTCTATCCAGCTATAGGCAGAGACACTTGGTGAGTTGAGCAGTAAGGTGACTTGGTCGTGTTTACATATGTTGTGTGATGATCAGGGGCAGTCAAGTTGTAGGGTTCTCGAATTCTTGGATGATGACTCACTTTGCATATTAAACTGGAACATTTTAATTGAATTGCTAAATTATGATACTTCATGTGAAATATAATTATGAATTTATTATTTAAATTGTGTTTAACTTTGTTCCCTAGAGCTTTGAGTTGAGGTGAGAAAGCCTCGGTGGTTACTAGATTCAAGATATTAATGAGTACATGTTTGGAGTTGATACATGGTAATAACATCTTTTGAGAATATTTTGTGATACAGGCAAGTTCCATTCCTTGTCTTGTATGTAATGATCATGAATGGATGGTGGCAGCATTTCGTCTTCTACTATCTACTTTCTACTTCTACTATCTATCTACTCTTCTACTACTACCTATCTACACCTCTCCCTCCACCCCTCTCTCAACTCTCACTTTCAACTAATGACCATCCTCGCTCCTCCCACCTCTCTCCCTCTCACCCCAAACCCTCACTAATTACTTCACTATTCATTTCTTTCCTTTCGTTTTCTCTTATACGTTTGTGGCAATGATTCTGTATTCTAGAGTTCTCTCTAGAGTTTCGGGTAACTGATCAAGTGACGGCGCCTTGTAGTCTTAGCACCTAGGTAGTCAAATACCTAGGTTACAAGGTGTTGAACGAGAGAGGTTGCCTTAGGAACTCTGGGAGTGCTCTAGAATAGTTAGCTAACTGGAGACGGGATAACGGACTAGAGAGAGCTGTTTCCCCCGGCCTCGTTAGTTAACTGGGGGGTGGAATAATGGACAAGATAGAGCTATTTCCCCCACCCCCCGTTACACTCGGATGGTAATCTTGGGCATAGCATTTTATCAAATCACCTCATTCTTTGGGGCACACGTGAGGAACACAAATGCAAACAAGCCTGAATGGTCCCCAGGACTATATACAACTGAAAACTCACACCCCAGAAGTGACTCGAACCCATACTCCCACAACTGGTATGTACAGGGACGCTTTAATCCGCTTGACCATCACGACCGGACATAAGGAAGTGATAGCCGAGGCTATATGAACCACTTCCCCGCCGGCACTCGGATGGTAATCTTGGGCATAGCATTTTATCAAATCACCTCATTCTTTGGGGCACACGTGAGGAACACAAATGCAAACAAGCCTGAATGGTCCCCAGGACTATATACAACTGAAAACTCACACCCCAGAAGTGACTCGAACCCATACTCCCACAACTGGTATGTACAGGGACGCTTTAATCCGCTTGACCATCACGACCGGACATAAGGAAGTGATAGCCGAGGCTATATGAACCACTTCCCCGCCGGCACTCGGATGGTAATCTTGGGCATAGCATTTTATCAAATCACCTCATTCTTTGGGGCACACGTGAGGAACACAAATGCAAACAAGCCTGAATGGTCCCCAGGACTATATACAACTGAAAACTCACACCCCAGAAGTGACTCGAACCCATACTCCCACAACTGGTATGTACAGGGACGCTTTAATCCGCTTGACCATCACGACCGGACATAAGGAAGTGATAGCCGAGGCTATATGAACCACTTCCCCGCCGGCACTCGGATGGTAATCTTGGGCATAGCATTTTATCAAATCACCTCATTCTTTGGGGCACACGTGAGGAACACAAATGCAAACAAGCCTGAATGGTCCCCAGGACTATATACAACTGAAAACTCACACCCCAGAAGTGACTCGAACCCATACTCCCACAACTGGTATGTACAGGGACGCTTTAATCCGCTTGACCATCACGACCGGACATAAGGAAGTGATAGCCGAGGCTATATGAACCACTTCCCCGCCGGCACTCGGATGGTAATCTTGGGCATAGCATTTTATCAAATCACCTCATTCTTTGGGGCACACGTGAGGAACACAAATCACTTCCTCGGCTATCACTTCCTTATGTCCGGTCGTGATGGTCAAGCGGATTAAAGCGTCCCTGTACATACCAGTTGTGGGAGTATGGGTTCGAGTCACTTCTGGGGTGTGAGTTTTCAGTTGTATATAGTCCTGGGGACCATTCAGGCTTGTTTGCATTTGTGTTCCTCACGTGTGCCCCAAAGAATGAGGTGATTTGATAAAATGCTATGCCCAAGATTACCATCCGAGTGCCGGCGGGGAAGTGGTTCATATAGCCTCGGCTATCACTTCCTTATGTCCGGTCGTGATGGTCAAGCGGATTAAAGCGTCCCTGTACATACCAGTTGTGGGAGTATGGGTTCGAGTCACTTCTGGGGTGTGAGTTTTCAGTTGTATATAGTCCTGGGGACCATTCAGGCTTGTTTGCATTTGTGTTCCTCACGTGTGCCCCAAAGAATGAGGTGATTTGATAAAATGCTATGCCCAAGATTACCATCCGAGTGCCGGCGGGGAAGTGGTTCATATAGCCTCGGCTATCACTTCCTTATGTCCGGTCGTGATGGTCAAGCGGATTAAAGCGTCCCTGTACATACCAGTTGTGGGAGTATGGGTTCGAGTCACTTCTGGGGTGTGAGTTTTCAGTTGTATATAGTCCTGGGGACCATTCAGGCTTGTTTGCATTTGTGTTCCTCACGTGTGCCCCAAAGAATGAGGTGATTTGATAAAATGCTATGCCCAAGATTACCATCCGAGTGCCAGCGGGGAAGTGGTTCATATAGCCTCGGCTATCACTTCCTTATGTCCGGTCGTGATGGTCAAGCGGATTAAAGCGTCCCTGTACATACCAGTTGTGGGAGTATGGGTTCGAGTCACTTCTGGGGTGTGAGTTTTCAGTTGTATATAGTCCTGGGGACCATTCAGGCTTGTTTGCATTTGTGTTCCTCACGTGTGCCCCAAAGAATGAGGTGATTTGATAAAATGCTATGCCCAAGATTACCATCCGAGTGCCGGCGGGGAAGTGGTTCATATAGCCTCGGCTATCACTTCCTTATGTCCGGTCGTGATGGTCAAGCGGATTAAAGCGTCCCTGTACATACCAGTTGTGGGAGTATGGGTTCGAGTCACTTCTGGGGTGTGAGTTTTCAGTTGTATATAGTCCTGGGGACCATTCAGGCTTGTTTGCATTTGTGTTCCTCACGTGTGCCCCAAAGAATGAGGTGATTTGATAAAATGCTATGCCCAAGATTACCATCTGAGTGCCGGCGGGGAAGTGGTTCATATAGCCTCGGCTATCACTTCCTTATGTCCGGTCGTGATGGTCAAGCGGATTAAAGCGTCCCTGTACATACCAGTTGTGGGAGTATGGGTTCGAGTCACTTCTGGGGTGTGAGTTTTCAGTTGTATATAGTCCTGGGGACCATTCAGGCTTGTTTGCATTTGTGTTCCTCACGTGTGCCCCAAAGAATGAGGTGATTTGATAAAATGCTATGCCCAAGATTACCATCCGAGTGCCGGCGGGGAAGTGGTTCATATAGCCTCGGCTATCACTTCCTTATGTCCGGTCGTGATGGTCAAGCGGATTAAAGCGTCCCTGTACATACCAGTTGTGGGAGTATGGGTTCGAGTCACTTCTGGGGTGTGAGTTTTCAGTTGTATATAGTCCTGGGGACCATTCAGGCTTGTTTGCATTTGTGTTCCTCACGTGTGCCCCAAAGAATGAGGTGATTTGATAAAATGCTATGCCCAAGATTACCATCCGAGTGCCGGCGGGGAAGTGGTTCATATAGCCTCGGCTATCACTTCCTTATGTCCGGTCGTGATGGTCAAGCGGATTAAAGCGTCCCTGTACATACCAGTTGTGGGAGTATGGGTTCGAGTCACTTCTGGGGTGTGAGTTTTCAGTTGTATATAGTCCTGGGGACCATTCAGGCTTGTTTGCATTTGTGTTCCTCACGTGTGCCCCAAAGAATGAGGTGATTTGATAAAATGCTATGCCCAAGATTACCATCCGAGTGCCGGCGGGGAAGTGGTTCATATAGCCTCGGCTATCACTTCCTTATGTCCGGTCGTGATGGTCAAGCGGATTAAAGCGTCCCTGTACATACCAGTTGTGGGAGTATGGGTTCGAGTCACTTCTGGGGTGTGAGTTTTCAGTTGTATATAGTCCTGGGGACCATTCAGGCTTGTTTGCATTTGTGTTCCTCACGTGTGCCCCAAAGAATGAGGTGATTTGATAAAATGCTATGCCCAAGATTACCATCCGAGTGCCGGCGGGGAAGTGGTTCATATAGCCTCGGCTATCACTTCCTTATGTCCGGTCGTGATGGTCAAGCGGATTAAAGCGTCCCTGTACATACCAGTTGTGGGAGTATGGGTTCGAGTCACTTCTGGGGTGTGAGTTTTCAGTTGTATATAGTCCTGGGGACCATTCAGGCTTGTTTGCATATATATATATATATATATATATATATATATATATATATATATATATATATATATATTACATATACCATAACATTATTATTCGTGGTTATTTTTACAATCAATGAGTTTTCATTGATTGTAATAATATATTTTCTGAGATAAGGGGAAGCAGGGAAAGGAGGAGGAGGAAGGGACACCAAAGGGGATGCGAACGAGGGGAAGAGTAGGGGAGAGATCCGGATGCTACTAGGGGGTAACCCCCTTCGACATATTAGGATGGAATTGTCTGTTTTTGTTGGAGGTTGGAGGGGGGGGGGAGATGAGAGGGAGGGAGGGGGGGGGGGAGTTAGGGAGAATGAGAGGGGTAACATGCCTCAAACAAGCTGTTATCTGTTTTATTTTGCCATTAATTAGAATGGTTCCCTTAATAGGGAGAGAGAGAGAGAGAGAGAGAGAGGGGGGGGGGGGGTAGCTGTAGGTCATAGAGGTAGAGAGACAAACAGACCCCCTTCTAATACTTCTGGCACACACACACACACACACACACACACACACACACACACACACACACACACACACACACACACACACACACACACACACAAAACAAAAACAGGGGCCTGACGGCTGAATGGACAGCGCTCGGGATTCATAGTCCTAAGGGTCCGGGTTCGATACCCGGCGGAAGCGGAAACAAATGGTCAGAGTTTATTTAACCCTGATGTCCCTGTTCACCTAGCAGTAAATAGGTACCTGGGAGTTAGACAGCTGCTACGGGCTCCTTCCTCTGTGTGTGTGTGTGTGTGTGTGTGTGTGTGTGTGTGTGTGTGTGTGTGTGTGTGTGTGTGTGTGTGTGTGTGTGTGTAAAAAAAATAAATTAGTTGATTGACAGTTGAGAGGCGGGCCCAAAGAGCCACAGCTCAACCCCCGCAAGCACAACTAGATGAGTACATATGTATCCATGTATACAAAGTGTATATGGGGTCAAAATAGACCAACTATCACATTAGTAATACATCAGAGCTGTTATCATCCCCTGCCATTATTTGTGATAAGTTAATTCATGACAAATGTTTACTCTTGCTTTACGTGTAACGAGGCAATTAAACTGATACTGCGATAATTAATGAAAATTCGAAGGCAAATAGCGTTTAGTTAATTATATATATATATATATATATATATATATATATATATATATATATATATATATATATATATATATATATATATATAACTGAAAACTCACACCCCAGAAGTGACTCGAACCCATACTCCCAGGAGCAACGCAACTGGTATGTACAAGACGCCTTAATCAATATACATACCAGTTGCGTTGCTTCTGGGAGTATGGGTTCGAGTCACTTCTGGGGTGTGAGTTTTCAGTTGCATATTGTCCTGGGGACCATTCAGGCTTGTTCGCATATATATATATATATATATATATATATATATATATATATATATATATATATATATATATATATATATATATATATATAGTGTGTGTTTATTGTAAATCATTTATAGTTATACAAACTGCAAACTGGGACTTATCTCTAAGCTAGTTCTCAGACCTCACATGTCATGCCACTGACCTGAAACTATAGACAAATTGTCTTAAGCTTGTTCAAGCTGCTGCCTCAGTTCGTTGTCTGACGTACGTTAATTTACATTATAAATTTAATCAGTATTATGTTTTAAGTTTCACTTGTGTTAAGGTCTGCCTCTAAGGGTGCCAGTGTTGTTAGTTTGATAAACTACGAATAAACTGGTGATATGCACGCTAACAACCTCTGTAACTACCTTGTTAACTAAAAGGTTTTTAGTTAATATCCACAACCGTCATCCTGGCTATACATATGGCTATCCAGATATGTGATAGCCAGATAGTGTCTGCTGGCGCAACAAGTGTCTATCATCCTGGTTATCGTTCATTTCACTCCAGTTTATTATAAGATATAATCTGCTGTTTATAAGTCAAATTACATGATAACAAGATTCGTGTTAGTGTGTGGTGTGAGCAATTAAACTATTGGGGCTGGTGTTCTGTGATACGCATCTTTCTCAGTGGATCTGAGTGATACTTGGTATATCTTCTCTCTGGGGTATATCATAGCATATATTGGTATATCCTATCCTGGAAGATATATTCCTCTTGGTGATACTGCGGATATGCTATCACTGATGCAGGGTATAATCCTCTCACTGACACTGGGGTATATCCATTAGCTATCATTGTACACTGTCTTGCATACAGAATTAGGATGTATTTCGTGCACGGACTCGGGGACTATTCAGCCCTAATGACTCAAGGGTCGTTATCATCCACCAATGACTCGTAACAATCCCATACACAAATTCTGAGCATTTCCTACTAACAAGCTTGGCCTATATTCCATTGACTGACATGTCAGGGGAATTTATATGTCTTTAACATGTCTACATCTGTCTAATCCTGGGATAAGATGGGATTCAACTTTTGTTACTTCAAGTAATAATTGTTACTTTGTTAATATTTGTTACTTGAAACTTATCGCTTGTTTGGCAGTGAGTGTCTGAAGTGTTTTCTCGGTAATCTCAATTAGTTTAATTTTTGAGAAATTTTTATTTGTATTTTTAATCGCTTCCTATTCAGTTCTGGGAGGTTGTGATCACCTATGACTAGGATTTTTATTTTTTTTTCTCACTCAGAGCAGGGTTAATGCTGTATTATAGCGGCAGTAGTGTGTGTGTGTTGGGTGTGTGTGTGTGTGTGTTTTGGGTGTGTGTTGGGTGTGTGTGTGTGTGTGTGTGTGTGTGTGTGTGTGTGTGTGTGTGTGTGTGTGTGTGTGTGTACTCACCTATACTCACCTATTTGTGCTTGCGGGGGTTGAGCTTTGGCTTTGGTGTGTGTGTGTGTGTGTGTGTGTGTGTGTGTGTGTGTGTGTGTGTGTGTGTGTGTGTGTGTGTGTGTGTGTGTGTGTGTGTTGGATGTGTGTGTGTGTGTGTGTGTGTGTGTGTGTGTGTGTGTGTGTGTGTGTGTGTGTGTGTGTGTGTGTGTACTCACCTATACTCACCTATTTGTGCTTGCGGGGGTTGAGCTTTGGCTTTGGTGTGTGTGTGTGTGTGTGTGTGTGTGTGTGTGTGTGTGTGTGTGTGTGTGTGTGTGTACGTATATATCAGTGCTAGTGCACCAGGGTGGGGGGGCAGCCACTACACCCCTACAATTGACAACTGCACACTGCCAAAACTCTCCACTTTACAACTCATATTTAGTAATATTTGCCAAAAATTTCAATTCCTTTTACGTTGCAATGCATGGCCATAAAAATTCAGAGTATATAATAGTTCGTTGAAATCATTCTGATAAACTTCTGATAAAAAAATACTATTTGAACTTTTTTTACTTTTCATAAAAATATATGATTTTTTCCGTTTTTTTTTTGTTTTATTCATTCCGAACCAAATAAGTATTTGTTATTTTTCCATGACTTTGCAAATTTGTTAAACCAAATTATTTTGAATCTTCGTTTATGTGATGTTTTTGCATTCTAAATCTATATATAGTGTTCCTGGATATTCTAGTGGAGTGGGTGGTGGAGGGCGGAGCCTGTTGGGGAGGGTTTAGTGTCTCTAGCACACTGTCAGTGTCTCTAACACACTGTCAGTGTCTCCAACACACAATGTCAGTGTCTCCAGCACACTGTCAGTGTCTCCAACACACAATGTCAGTGTCTCCAACACACTGTCAGTGTCTTCAACACACTGTCAGTGTCTCCAACACACTGTCAGTGTCTCCAACACACTGTCAGTGTCTCCAACACACTGTCAGTGTCTCCAACACACTGTCAGTGTCTCCAACACACTGTCAGTGTCTCCAACACACTGTCAGTGTCTCCAACACACTGTCAGTGCCTCCAACACACTGTCAGTGCCTCCAACACACTGTCAGTGTCTCCAACACACTGTCAGTGCCTCCAACACACTGTCAGTGTCTCCAACACACTGTCAGTGTCTCCAACACACTGTCAGTGTCTCCAACACACTGTCAGTGCCTCCAACACACTGTCAGTGCCTCCAACACACTGTCAGTGTCTCCAACACACTGTCAGTGTCTCCAACACACTGTCAGTGCCTCCAACACATTGTCAGTGTCTCCAACACACTGTCAGTGTCTCCAACACACTGTCAGTGTCTCCAACACACTGTCAGTGCCTCCAACACACTGTCAGTGCCTCCAACACACTGTCAGTGTCTCCAACACACTGTCAGTGTCTCCAACACACAATGTCAGTGTCTCCAACACACAATGTCAGTGTCTCCAACACACAATGTCAGTGTCTCCAACACACTGTCAGTGTCTCCAACACACTGTCAGTGTCTCCAACACACTGTCAGTGTCTCCAACACACACTGTCAGTGTCTCCAACACACTGTCAGTGTCTCCAACACACTGTCAGTGTCTCCAACACACTGTCAGTGTCTCCAACACACTGTCAGTGTCTCCAACACACACTGTCAGTGTCTCCAACACACACTGTCAGTGTCTCCAACACACTGTCAGTGTCTCCAACACACTGTCAGTGTCTCCAACACACTGTCAGTGTCTCCAACACACTGTCAGTGTCTCCAACACACTGTCAGTGTCTCCAACACACTGTCAGTGTCTCCAACACACTGTCAGTGTCTCCAACACTTGCACACTCTCCCAACACTGACCTTTCTCTTCCCTATAATAAATAAACAGTGAGGTCTTCTCCTCCTTGAAGACACTACTGACAACCTATAAATTTTAAACCTTCGTTCTTTTAGCAAGTATCCTTCCTTTTTTTTACCTTTCCAGTTTTTCTTTTAAATATATCTACCAGGGGGGGGGAGGGGTATCCGGCGTTGCCCAGGTCTCTGTCCCTCTGTCTCTCTCTGTCCCTCTGTTTCTCTGTCTCTTTGTCTCTCTGTTCCTTTGTCTCTCTGTCTCCGTTTGAGAGGCAAGAGGTTTTTCTACCTCGATTTGAGTGTTTGTAGCTTCTAGGCGGGTCTGGGGGGAGGGGGGGTTGAGGTAAATGACACAGTAAGAGAGGTAGAAATAGAGATAACGTGACCACGACATACAAAATACTCGGAGGAAGGGTATATAACGTTAATCAGTAACGCGGGGACATGCGACATCATTTGAGTAGCCACTTACGAATCCCGTACATCTTTCTTTGTATATGACTGTCCTGTGTGCATTTATTAAACGCTCTTTAAAAGCTTTGAAATTTCCTAACCTAAGGGTATAGGGCCAGATTCACGAAGCAGTTACGCAAGTACTTACGAACGTGTACATCTTTTTTTCAGTCTTTGACGGCTTTGGTTACATTTATTAAACAGTTTACATGCATGAAAACTTGCCAATCAACTGTTGGTATTGTTATAAACAGCCTCCTGGTGCTTCGGAGTTCATTAACTGTTTAATAATTGTAAACAAAGCCGCCAAAGGTTGAGAAAAGATGTACAGGTTCGTAAGTGCTTGCGTAACTTCTTCGTGAATCTAGCCCCTGATTTCTATAGACATCCTAGAAGTAATTCAGAGCTCATAAACGCTTTTAAAAATGTAAACACAGTCGCCATGATTGAAGACAGGGGCAGAACAGGGGCAACATCTTATCACTTTATATTGGGTCTGGATTCACTACATTTTTCAAAAGTTTATTTTCTACCAGAAGGGAACTATCAGGGGGGGAAAGCGCCAAGCCATTACGACTATATAGCACTGGGAAGGGGATCAGGATAAGGATTTGAGATGGGATGGGGGTAAGGAATAGTAGAATATATTAATCCCCCAACCACTTGGACGGTCGGGGATTGAACGCCGACCTGCATGAAGTGAGACCAGAGACGTGGCCACACATTTACAACGGAAACCACCATATATACATTTTCTTCTGCCCTCCATGGGTAGTGTTAGAGATCTACGATACATATAGTGTAGTGAGTTATTGTGTACAATAAAATTGTACACTTGAGTACAATTGTTAAAGCACTACAATCACGGAAGGTGATTGTAGCTCTTTAACAGTGCTAACAGACGTAAATACAGTACCTACATTCCCGTCTGTTTTATTTAGTCACGGTTCAAGATTTATTTTCTTAAATATATTACTGTTTGTTATTGAGTACTCAGCCTTAAAATGTGGCTAATGTATGTTAATAAAAGTGAAATGCAATTCTAACTACCTTACACATACACACATACATACACATGTATGCATATATGTATGTATGTAGATACATACGTTACATACGTAGAAGCTGAGTACCCAAATGAACCACAGAGACATTACAAAGAAGTTGTTCAGTGTCAGAGTAGTTAGTAAATGGAATGCATTAGGCAGTGGTGTGGTGGAGGCTGACTCCATACACAGTTTCAAACGTATATATGATAGAGCTCGAGAAGTTCAGGAATCTGTACACCAGTTGATTGACGGTTGAGAGGCGGGACCAAAGAGCCAAAGCTCAACCCTTGCAAGCACAACTGGGTGAGAACAATTAGGTGAGAATACATAGATAAACATTCAAATATTTATTTACGTTTCTCCTACTTTGACAAGGGTAAGGTAGTTGCTATAGAAACTAGTGTGTTATTAAGTACTTAATGATTAAGTGCACTTTTTAGAAGTTTTAAGTTAGGAATATATCAGTTATATACTATAATGCATTATATAGTCTTGGGAACAAGTCAATGTACCATAAAGTGTATCATTGCGTTACTCGACCGATAGTTGGCAAGGCGGGGCCCGTGAGCTGAAGCCCGGTCCTCCAAATCCCTTTAACTAAGAGTTGTCAGGCAAGAACGCATAGTCTGCTCAGTCAACAGGTAATTCATTTAGGCTTTGCACCAGCGATAAAAATTTCAGAACAGCCAAAAGTGTAATTTAGTTAATCTCTTGGATGGTGGTAGTTGTGGTGGTGGTAGTTGTGGTGGTGATTGTGGTGGTGATTGTAGTGGTGATTGTGGTGACAATCACGTTGGAACCCACTAATCACCCCCCCCCCCCAGGAAAGGGCCTAGTTTCCTGCAGGAATCTGCTCAAAAAATGAGTGTTTTCTGCTTCTCAAATCATCCTGATTGGTGATTAGCTAATCGTTACACTCGCTGTTGCAGCCCAGTTGTGACGCGTTCACTCCCCTAGTAGTCCTCTCAACAGCCCGAGGTCACGTTTCAATTGACGCCACATTTGCATTTGTTGTTTGCAATGGCATTTGCAACAGGATAAGTACTGTCACTTTTATGGGACAGGTTGATAAGAGTTGCAACGTTGCAATTGGATCATGCAACGCTGCCTCTGGCACTCTTTTCTAGTGCTGACTGTTTTTTTCCTTGCTCAGTTTACCTGTTACTCCGTTTCTTTACCTGTCAAACCCGTCACTTGACTTGTCAAACCCGTCTCTTGTCCTCATATCTCAGCTCCTTGTCCTCGTATCCCAGCTCCTTGTCCTCGTATCCCAGCTCCTTGTCCTCGTATCCCAGCTCCTTGTCCTCGTATCCCAGCTCCTTGTCCTCGTATCCCAGCTCCTTGTCCTCGTATCCCAGCTCCTTGTCCTCGTATCCCAGCTCCTTGTCCTCATATCCCAGCTCCTTGTCCTCATATCCCAGCTCCTTGTCCTTATATCCCAGCTCCTTGTCCTTATATCCCAGCTCCTTGTCCTCATATCCCAGCTCCTTGTCCTCATATCCCAGCTCCTTGTCCTCATATCCCAGCTCCTTGTCCTCGTATCCCAGCTCCTTGTCCTCGTATCCCAGCTCCTTGTCCTCATATCCCAGCTTCTTGTCCTCATATCTCAGCTCCTTGTTCTTAAGAGAAAGCTCTTAGATTCTTAAGAGAAAGCTCTTAGATTCTTAAGAGGAAGCTCTTAGATTCTTAAGAGAAAGCTCTTAGATTCTTAAGAGGAAGCTCTTAGATTCTTAAGAGGAAGCTCTTAGATTCTTAAGAGGAAGCTCTTAGATTCTTAAGAGGAAGCTCTTAGATTCTTAAGAGGAAGCTCTTAGATTCTTAAGAGGAAGCTCTTAGATTCTCAAGAGGAAGCTCTTAGATTCTCAAGAGGAAGCTCTTAGATTCTTAAGAGAAAGCTCTTAGAATCTTAAGAGAAAGCTCTTAGATTCTTAAGAGGAAGCTCTTAGATTCCTGATGAAACTTAGAACTTCCCGTTCCAGCTTGTTTAAGATTTGCTGCCTGGAACAAAAAGTTCCAAGTAGCACGGGCTATGGTGAGCCCGTAGTGGCCCCCTTCCAGCGCTCTTGGTAAGCTTAAACCCTCCTAGTTCTCCCCCTGGAAGGTGAATAGGCTCGAACGAACTGCTGCCCATCCGGCCATATCTGTAGGGGTCTCGAACCCGCGGTCTCACGGCGCGGCGCGAGAACTTTGTGCCACAGCGCCACGGGAACCGATGTACTTGAATTATCATTTGATGATATCATTGGAAGGAGAGGCGACGGGGGCTGTGTCATGCATAATTCCTTCACCAACAGTTTCATTAATCATCATTCGCCCCCCCCCCACAGCTCTCAGGCCCTGGGGGGGGAATTATGAGGCGCCGGTACCTCATTCCTCATTTTCCCGACAGGTGCGTTGTGACACCTGTCGTGGGCCTGTGAGGTGCTAATGAGGGCATGGTAGGGTAATTAATGGTGGCAATGAAAAGATGGGGGGGTTGGTAATTATGGGGGGGGGTATGAGGAGGTGGTAATGAGGAGAGAGAGGTAGTATTTATATCCACACAAACTCATGTGTCTAACCTACGCTTGAAACAATCTAGCCAATCCTGCATCTATTATGTTGCCCGGTAATTGGTTCAGTTACTCGATAACCCTGTTTCCAGTATTTACCCAGGGTAAGGGAAGCGGTAGGAATGACCAACTCACAAGTCTCACTAAAGTCCTTCGTCCTCTTGACGGAAAACTCGTATTTCAACAACTAATATACTCCCTACTAATCTGGGGCCAGATTCACGAAGCAGTTACGCAAGCACTTACGAACCTCTACATCTTTTATCAATCTTTGGCGGCTTTGTTTACAATTATTAAACGGTTAATGAGCTCCGAAGCACCAGGAGGCTGTTTATAACAATAACAACAGTTGACTGGCAAGTTTTCATGCTTGTAAACAGTTTAATAAATGTAACCAAAGCCGTCAAAGATTGAGGAAAGATGTACACGTTCGTAAGTGCTTGCGTAACTGCTTCGTGAATCTGGTCCCTGGTTCGCACTGTTCCTGGTTCCTGAGCTATTTGTTCAACAGATCTCTAACTCTGTCCATGGAGGACAGAAGAAAATGTATATATGCTGGTTAGCATTGTAAATGTCTGGCCACGTCTGTGGTAGAAAATAATAATAATAATAAAATGCTCCTCCTGCTTCCATCTCTCTTCCCTCATGTTAGGGACTCTTATCATCTTATAGATTGGTCTGCTTCTAAAATAATGTGATTCAATTGCTTTCCTCTATAGTTTCCTCTGGTAGATTTGAGATTTGTTTTCAACAACAGTAAGTTAAGGGTCCTCTGGTAGGTTTGGTGGGCAGGAAATTCTCATAAAGTTTCAAAACGTTATGAAAAACGTTAATTGAAAGTTTCCTCTCCTAACCTTGCCAAGTAGGCCGGACGACTCAAACAGAAAACGGGACAGTACGTCACTTTCGTGAGCCGATTTCGTTTCAAATTCCATCCACTTTTGGCCATAGCGCGCATACGAGGCAAAAGCGACGGGTTGTGGTCGCAGTCTTTCGTGTTGACATATATTTTAGAATATGACAGGAAGGTGAAATCAATGATTCTAGCACGAATCTTCTCTACTCATACTCTTCACCTGAGATGGAAGAACGAAAATGAACTCTCCAAAAGTTCATTTTGCAGTTTTATTATGACCTGACGCCAAGAGATGCGTTTCATTGATCCTGTCAACATTGCCAAAGGCAGGATAAAAGTGCATGCAGTTTGACTGAAGCGGCTGAATATTTGACGGAG
>NC_091185.1:4400091-4407591 GCF_040958095.1 Procambarus clarkii
GAACAATTAAGAGAAATAACTTGAAAATTACAGCATATCAAGAACAAGTAAAATACAAGCAGTAGAGACCAAGAACAATTAAAAAAGAACAAGTGGGAAGGAGAGAACACGTGTTAGACGTCCCGTCACAAAGGGGGATAATTCTTAGAAAGGAATGGAAGATATATTCAGAGATTCAGGAGCCGCGTCTTCAAGGAGGATCCAAGCTTGAGGACATCTAGTGGGCCTCGGAGGACAACAGGCTGAGGTCTGAGAGGCTGGAGACAGACAGACAGACAGACAGACAGACAGACAGACAGACAGACAGACAGACAGACAGATGGAAACCGAGTGCCCAAATGAGCCACAGAGATATTAGAAAGAACTTTTTTAGTGTCAGAGTGGTTGACAAATGGAATGCATTAGGAAGTGATGTGGTGGAGGCTGACTCCATACACAGTTTCAAGTGTAGATATGATAGAGCCCGATAGGCTCAGGAATCTGTACACCTGTTGATTGACGGTTGAGAGGCGGGGCCAAAGAGCCAGAGCTCAACCCCCGCAAACACAACTAGGTGAGTACAACTAGGTGAGTACAGGGACTGATCTCTATCATCTATTCCAGAGTCGGTTGTGTCCGCTCTAAGATTTCCTCGTTGCTCAAGGAAGTGTCCTAATATATCAAACCCTTCGCAACACGTGCCATTTAATCCTATGATTTGGTTTCGTCTGTGATCTGTTAGACTGTTTTTTGTCTCGGTTCAGATGCGCAGAAACGTAGGGGCATTTAGTCTCCCATGTACACAGGTACATGGGAGACTAAATGCTTTTCTGTAAGACATTTCTGGAGCAAATGACTATAGCACTGGGAAGGGGTCAGGATAAGGATTTGGGATGGGACGGGGGGAAAGGAATGGTGCCCAAGCACTTTGGGACGGTCGGGGATTGAACGCCGACCTGCATGAAACGAGACCGTCGCTCTACCGTTCAGCCCAAGTGGTTAGGCCATGGCCCTATTGTCAACCACTTGGACTGGTCGGTAGAACGACGGTTTCCACTTCTTGCAGGTCCTCGTTCGATCCCCCGAGGTCCATGTAATTGGGCACCATTCCTTCCCTCTGTCCTATCCCACATCCCTATCCCAGATCCTCGTCCTCATATCCTAGATCCTCGTCCTCATATCCCAGATCCTCGTCCTCATATCCCAGATCCTCGTCCTCATATCCCAGATCCTCGTCCTCATATCCCAGATCCTCGTCCTCATATCCCAGCTCCTTGTCCTCATATCCCAGATCCTTGTCCTCATATCCCAGATCCTTGTCCTCATATCCCAGCTCCTTGGCCTCATATCCCAGATCCTCGTCCTCATATCCCAGCTCCTTATCCTCATATCCCAGAGCCTTGTCCTCATATCCCAGCTCCTTGGCCTCATACCCCAGCTCCTTGTCTTCATATCCCATATCCTTGTCCTCATATCCCAGAATCTTGTCCTCATATCCCAGTTCCTCATCCTCATATCCCAGCTCCTCATCCTCATATCCCTTCCCCAACCCGTTCTCGCAAATTTAATAAGTCAATATTGACTTATTAAATATGTGCATAGGTGACATACTTAACATAATAGATACCCTTAGAAAGATTCATAGAAAACACCGACCTTACCTAACCTTGTTAGTATGTTAAGATAAGCATCTTATTGCTTCGTAATTACAATTATTACCTAACCTATAATAGGTATAGGTTAAGTAATAATTGTAATTACGAAGCAATAAGATGCTTATCTTAAGATACTAACAAGGTTAGGTAAGGTCGGTGTTTTCTATGAATCTTTTTAAGGGTATCTATTATGTTTAGTATATCACCTATGTACGTAGTTAATAAGTCAATATTGACTTTACGAATTTGCGAGAACGGGTTGCCCTTCCCAGTGCTGTATAGCCAAACTGCTATCGCTTTTTCCTGCCAATTACCTTTATCCTGTTTCAAGTGTGTAGTTGGATAAACGGCAGGATAAGGAACTCAAGTGAAAAGGCACAGGTAGTGGATTAAGTCTCTCTCTCTCTCTCTCTCTCTCTCTCTCTCTCTCTCTCTCTCTCTCTCTCTCTCTCTCTCTCTCTCTCTCTCTCTCTCTCTCGTAAATTTACACCAATACATTTGATCAAATTAACAGGAAGAGAGCACTGGAGCATCTAGGAGCAATACACGAATGCTATCAATCCTCCCTTGTACTAAGTTAAAAAACAACTCTTCCCCCCCCCCTGCCATTATTCACAGTTGGGCACCTGTGCCACGAGACAGTGAGGCACTTAAATATCCCCCTGATGTATAGCAGGGAGGGGGGGGATAAGAGTCAAGACTGTGGAATATGTGTGTCGACTTTCGGCTCAGTAACATTGTGGAGAAATAGGGGGCGTTTGAGAAGGCCAGGGATGTCATACACACACACATACACACACACATACACACACACACACACACACACACATACACACACACACACACACATACACACACACACACACACACACACACACACACACACACACACACACACACACACACACACACACACACACACACATACACACACACACACATACACACATACACACATACACACACACACACACACACACACACACACACACACACATAGCTCAACCCCCGCAAAAACACAACTAGTAAACACACACACACACACACACACACACACACACACAGGGTTGAGCTCTGGCTCTTTGGCGGGACCAAAGAGCCAGAGCTCAACCCCCGCAAGCACAGCTGGGTGAGTACAGGGGGCCTCGCGGCTGAGTGGAAAACGCTCGGGGGTCGTAGTCCTAACAGCCCGATTCCCGACGGAGGTGGAAACAAATAGACAGAGTTTCTTTCACCCTGATGCACCTGTTCACCTAGCAGTAAATAGGTACCTGGGAGTTAGACGGCTGTTACGGGCTGCTTCCTGGGGATGTGAATTGAGGCAGAGATTCTTTCATCTGATGCTTCTGTTCATCTAACAGGGAGTGCCAGAGAATTGGGTAGCTGTTGTGGGCTTTATCTTGGGGAAGTGTGTGTGTGTGTGTGTGTGTGTGTGTGTGTGTGTGTGTGTGTGTGTACTCTCCTAGTTGTACTTGCGGGGGTTGAGCTCTGGCTCTTTGGTCCCGCCTCTCAACCGTCAATCAACTGGTGTGTGTGTGTGTGTATGTGTGCGCGCGCGCACGCATAAGTCTTGACACATGCATGCGTTAACACATAGAGACGCGTGTAGTCACCACACACGCGGAGCCTCTACGCCTGAAGGCCTGCGTGCCGGCTCTAATATGATCCAGAGCCCTGGCAGATAATATTTCTAAACCGGGAAGTTTGGCGGCCTCTCGTGGGTCATATATCAAGGTTAGAGTAATTTTATTATAGAGAATTGCTGCCTCGTCTATATATACCCAGCCAGCCCTCGTGGGCTCGAGTCTGGGGCCTAGATACAGGAAATACAGACTGAGGGAGAGTACATGGAAGTACATTGGAGAACCATGGAGTACATTTCAGTCTAATGTACTCTGATGTACTTTAAGTAAGTTGAATTCAGTGCAAGTATATTGTAGTTCATGAGGAGTATATATTCTGTAAATACATAATAGTACAAAAACCTACATAAATGTGCAATGAAGTACATGGAAGTACTGAGACAGACAGACACAATAATAAGACACATTGATCCGGTGTCTGATTATCTGCTGGGAGAGAAGGGGGGTCGTAGTCCTAAAGGGCCCGGGTTCGATTCCCGGCCGAGGCATCTACACCACCAATGACTCGTTCTGAATATCTCGTGTGTGTGTAAACATGAATCCGAATATATGAAGGCTCTCTCCCTCTCCACCTCTCCGCTCCCTCGGGCTGATACAACCGCTTGGAAAGACACTCAAGGAAGCAACACCATGTTATTGGGGGTCGAACGGGGGGTGTGAATACCGGGGGATGAACATTCGACCTCCAAACCCACACATCAGAAAATGAAAACCCGAATTTTTGGGGGTACAAAAAACTTTAATCTTCGGTCGTATTTAGTGACACAAGTCTGCAAGAACGACTTCTTGAAAGGTAGACTGATATGGAGTGAGAGAGAGAGAGAGAGAGAGAGAGAGAGAGAGAGAGAGAGAGAGAGAGAGAGAGAGAGAGAGAGAGAGAGAGAGACCTTCAGTTCCCCCCTCCATAAGAACAGGTCCCCCCCCCACCCACCCTTCCCTACATATTCCCTGGCACGCGCCGTCTTCCCAGCCACAGGGGAGGGGAAGCCGAGACATCTGTACTAAGAACACTCTTCCATGATTAAATGGCCCAAGATTTACCTGTGTTTGGTCGTACCGCCACACCATTCCTGGCAAAGGTAGTGGTGGGAGGTGCTGGTGTATGTTGTGGGGGGTATATCTGCACGTATGCTCACTGGGTATACTTGCCTGGATATACTTCCCTGTGGTGTTCTTATGGTGTGGAATATCTGTCTTCTATTAGCAATTCAGTGTGATGAACTTCTCTTGGTGTTTTTATATTTACTTTTGAAACTGTATCATGTAATGGTCTCGTTATCTTTCTAACTATTGTTATCAGTATAAATGAAAAAGTTAATTCTGCTATCTCTCTGTGTCTCATTTGTCTTCAGTTTCCATTTATGTTTCCCTCGGTCTACTGTTTCTCACCTATGAACACTGCTGCTATATCTACTTGATCAATTCCCTCTTTTGTATCTTGCACGTCGTTATCATGTCTCCAGGCGTATGATGAGGTTCAACTCCCTCAGTTTTTCTTCATATCTCAGCTGCCTTCAAGCAAGAACGGGCCTAGTTGTGTGTTTTTGGACTTTTTCTAATGTTCTGTTTCTTTAGGTAGGTTAGGTTAGGTTAGGTTAGGTTAGGTTAGGTTAGGTAGGGGTTCCTTGCCGGTGCCTCATATTCAAGGCTCTGACGAAGTATGTATACAGTGATCGGAATGGGGGGGGGAGGGTATTGACATATTTTTGCCTAAAGGTTCGAGGTGTTAGTTCTTGGACCCGCCTTTATCACTATCACTTGGCTAAGGAACTGATTTCCTACGCAGTTTTGTCTATAACATTCTAATGTACTATTATACTCTCTCTCTCTCTCTCTCTCTCTCTCTCTCTCTCTCTCTCTCTCTCTCTCTCTCTCTCTCTCTCTCTCTCTCTCTCTCTCTCTCTCTCTCTTACAACCCAGGATACAGCGTATGTTCATCTGTCTAACCCACAGGTACCTATATACTGCTAGATGAATAGAGGCATCAGGTGAAAAAAAAAACTTTGGCCATCTGTTTCTACCTCGGCTGAGAATCGAACTTGGGCCCTTTATACTACTACGCCCGAGCACTCTTCGCTCGGCCGCGAGGCCCTGGGGTGTATGTGTGTGTGTGTGTGTGTGTGTGTGTGTGTGTGTGTGTGTGTGTGTGTGTGTGTGTGTGTGTGTGTGTGTGTGTGTGTGTGTGTGTGTGTGTGCGCGTAAGACACTTCTGTCTCGTGTGAAATTCTTATCTTGTACCTGTCCAATAGTACAGTTGAACGCACGAGGGACAACAAGCTTGTTTCTCCCAGCACGTGGCTGTCTCCCCCAGCACGTGGCTGTCTCCCCCAGCACGTGGCTGTCTCCCCCAGCACGTGGCTGTCTCCCCCAGCACGTGGCTGTCTCCCCCAGCACGTGGCTGTCTCCCCCAGCACGTGGCTGTCTCCCCCAGCACGTGGCTGTCTCTCCCAGCACGTGGCTGTCTCCCCCAGCACGTGGCTGTCTCCCCCAGCACGTGGCTGTCTCCCCCAGCACGTGGCTGTCTCCCCCAGCACGTGGCTGTCTCTCCCAGCACGTGGCTGTCTCCCCCAGCACGTGATCAAAACCAAATCACCCAGCTGACGACCCATAACCTCCCCTCCCCCCCCCCCCCCTCCCCCAGACCATAAAACACACCCAACATTCCCCGGCACTAAACCTCACATATTTTGCGGATTTAATCAAGCCGAGACAATCCCAGGTGATCCAGTAATTTACACTGTGTGTGTTTATGCCTCTGGAGCAGTCACTCCCACACAGCCTACACCGCCCAGGCTAAGAAATAAGATGAACATGATGGAGTGAAATTCGTGACCCTGTTGGCAATGCTGGTCGTGTAAGGTCACATGATCCAACGATAATTAATATATATATATATATATATATATATATATATATATATATATATATATATATATATATATATATATATATATATATATATATATATATATAAAGTCGATTGTGGAAACGTCGTCGTCTCCTCATCTTCTGGTGTGTAGTTACTCCTCAAGAACCTAAATCCAGATCCAGATGTAATAGCAATGTTAGAAACAAAAATATTGGTAATCCCCCTAAGACATTACCAGACAGCAAGAAGTGGCAGAATAGTGTAGGGAAGATGGGGGCATCTGGTCAAGGGAGTCGTCAGTATTTTGATAAGACCAGTAATGTTGAGGACACCAATTATGAAGACTATATTGCATAAACCATTTCAGCGTAAGGACATACAAATTTATCATGGCTGGGATTTTTAATCCTCCAGAGAATCGCAGATAACCCTGAAAGATTACGATTATCCGGAGCCTGCGTAAATGTCATTCAAAACGAGGCCAACTCATCCCTTAGAGTGAAAGTGAAGCCAGTAGCAAGCAGAGACTTCAATCATGGAAAAATTGAATGGGAATCTGTGAACCCTAGTGGATGAACTTAGACATGGAGGGAAAAGCTGATAGACGTATCAGTAAGGAACTTCCTCACACAATGCATCATAGAGGGAACACAGAGAAGAGGAGACCAATCAGCAAAGGTAGACCTGCCTTGCTGATTGGTGTAAACATGAACATAGACGCGTTCTCTATGTTCAGCTTCACACAGATGAACATAGAGAACATGATGCATGAAATCCAACATTAGCTCCAGCGACTACTTAATATTAGTCTGTTGACCAGACCACACACTAGAAGTTGAAGGGACGACGACGTTTCGTCACAATCGACTTGAGAATAGTCCAGGACGGACCGAAACGTCGTCGTCCCTTCAACTTCTAGTGTGTGATCTGGTCAACATACTTCAGCCACGTTATTGTGACTCATCGCCTGCCTGACTATTAGTCTGATTACAGAGTTGTGAGGAAGCCTATCCATTAAAGTGAGCGCCACGAGGCTAGAGAATACCTACAATGGTCTGGGCAGTAACTCTCAAAGGGAAAAATAAACACAAGGGAAAATAGACTTCGTAACAAACACATACAAAACAAACAGCGTGAACGAAGATTTACATTGCGCTTAAGAGATGAATAGAAGGACAACACACACACACACACACACACACACACACACACACACACACACACACACACACACACACACACTGGATGATAGACCCAGATGTAATAGCAATGTTAGAAACAAAAATATTGGTAATTCCCCAGACGTTACCAGACAGCAAAAAGTGGCAGAATAGTGTGGCGCACACACACACAC
>NC_091185.1:4412591-4440091 GCF_040958095.1 Procambarus clarkii
TCCAGTATTGTCTGACTCAAAGGTTGCAGCCCCAATAATATGCGTAATAATTAAAATAAAAAAAAAATCTATATTGTTACAAATATATTTATTTTGATAATTTTTATAATGGAGGATTACAAATTTAATAGTAATTGTTGATGGATTTTAAAACGTGAATAAAATGATTTTTATATATTCATAAATAATTATTTTACATAACTGAAGCATAGTTCAAACCAAAAAGTTCAATAGAATTTCAGGGTATTGTAAATCAGTTTATTCAGATGAAGAGTAGTCAGTGAGAAACATGAAATGAGGGTTTTTCTTCTCCGGTGCTTATATACCCAGAGGTGTGCTTGAAAAGGTGCAAGGAAGGTCATTTTTAACCAGCTTAGGTCGTTACTGCACTTTTACTTACAATAGAGTTGCAAAGCCTGACTTACAATGGCCACATATATGTGAAGCAATGCCTCCTTCTGCCTCTTGTGGTCACGAGTCACACATAAAGAGCCAAAACTCTGTGATTGGTTTCTCGTCAAGTATATATCTGGCTCCATATATCTGGCTCCATAATCTGTATTCACATCAAGATATCCATCCTAACAATTAGGAACTTTTGTAACTGACAATTTGATTAGATTTCATTCTAAATCCGGCTTCTCATCACTGAGATTAGACAAATTTCGGCTGTTGGCCAGACCACACACTAGAAGGTGAAGGGACGACGACGTTTCGGTCCTTCCTGGACCATTCTCAAGTCGATTGTGAGAATGGTCCAGGACGGACCGAAACGTCGTCGTCCCTTCACCTTCTAGTGTGTGGTCTGGTCATCTTACTTTAGCCACGTTATTGTGACTCATCGCCTGCAAATTTCGGCTGAATTCATTTTGCAATATTGTTAAATGCTGCAAAATTCTGTTTTTTGCAAAGTGTGGAAGAATTTGGTCCGCATTGGCAGCAACACGGGGCCTGGTAGCCTGGTGGATAGCGCGCAGGACTCGTAATTCTGTGGCGCGGGTTCGATTCCCGCACGAGGCAGAAACAAATGGGCAAAGTTTCTTTCACCCTGAATGCCCCTGTTACCTAGCAGTAAATAGGTACCTGGGTGTTAGTCAGCTGTCACGGGCTGCTTCCTGGGGGTGGAGGCCTGGTCGAGGACCGGGCCGCGGGGACACTAAAGCCCCGAAATCAACTCAAGATAATCTCAAGAAAACATGGGAACTATCAGGGGAAGACACCGAGGCATTACGACTATATAGCACTTGGAAAGGGTAAGGATGAGGATTTGGGATGGAACGGGGGGAAGGAATGATGTCCAACCACTTAGACGGTCGGGGATTGAACGCCGACCTGCGTGAAGCTAGAACCGTCGCTCTAACCAAGCTCTAGTGCTTGGACTCCGGGAGCAAGAACTGATGACAGTTTCTCAAACATTCCAACTTTTCCATCTTGACCTTTCTCTTCCAATTATCCTGCATGATTGTGAAAACTTTCAAGGAATTGAGTAATTCTATGAGGTTAAATAAGATTTAAATAAGGTTAAATAATAACCTTAAATCTTAAATAAGGGTCAGATTGTGTGAGGTTCAAGTTTCGTAGAACCCAAGTGAAAGGAATTCTATGAGATTTCTATTCCCTACATTTATAGATCCAGTTTATTCAGTAACTTAAAAATAACCTCCTAAATGCATTCCTCATCATTTAACCATAAAAAAATATAAAATCCATCCTACCCTGAACTTCAAAAAAATCATTTAAGCTCATCGCTAAGCTCAAATACTTCCTCGTTTACATTTCCTCTTGAAACCATCGAACTTTTTATAGTTAAGAAAAATACACAAGTGAATGGCCAGCACCATCGTCCGTACATCACAGTTTCTAAGGTCATGAGAGCACTGCCTTGGACAAAAGTCACCATTTAAATTTTTTGATGCCAAACCTGGGAAGTGTTATTGAGGCCAGTGACAGATGGTGGATTACACAGTAAATGACTTTCATATCTGGAACTCTCGTTTTGACATTAGTTTGTATAGCATCAGCCGGCAGCAACATGGGAACTATCAGGGGGGTTCATCTCTCTAATGAACCCCCCTGATATTAGAGGGGGGGGTTCCATCTCTCTAATGTTGGAGAGTGTGAGGGAGAGTGGAGACACAGGAGAGAGCACCCAGGCATGTAGCAGGTAAACAGTCTGGAAGCCTGGCCCGCCCGCTGGACGGTGTTTGTTCTAGCAGTCTAAAGTCCATATTGACCTGACGCTGCTGCTGCTGGTGCTGCTGCTGTTGCTGCTGCTTCTACTGTTGCTGCTGCTGCTGCTGCTGCTGCTGCTGCTGACGCTGCTGCTGCTGCTTCTACTGCTGGTGCTGCTGCTGCTGCTGACGCTGCTGCTGCTGCTACTGATGCTGCTGCTGCTGCTGCTGCTGCTGCTACTGCTGCTGCTGTTGCTGCTGCTGCTACTGCTGCTGCTGTTGCTGCTGCTGCTGCTACTTGCGCTGCTACTGCTGGTGCTGCTACTGCTGCTGCTGCTGCTGTTGCTGCTGCTGCTACTGCTGCTGCTGCTGCTGCTGCTACTGACGCTGCTGTTGCTGCTGCTCCTACTTGCGCTGCTACTGCTGGTGCTGCTACTGCTGCTACTGCTGCTGCTGCTACTACTGCTGCATCACTGTGACCTGAAACTACTCATCCATGCAATATAATATGAATCTACCGCTCTACAAAATAAAAGTTAATATCTACTAACAAACCCAGTAGACGAGTTATCTACGCATCAACACGGCACAACCGTTCTCGTCTGCTCTACTGAAACGGATCCAATATAATTCTCGTTTTTTCCTGAAATAAAATTCCACCAAAGGGATTTAACCATTATTCATTCCTGTGTATAATTCAAACTCAAACTCTCGCGAAAAAAAATTAACTTATCCACACGTATTTCCATTAAGTTAATCAAGTTCTGTCAGAGAAATGAATAAAAATAAGTTATCCTTGAAACGCATTTCCAGAAACTCCAACGTGAAGACCTTGCGAATATATATATATATGTATATATATATGTCGTACCTAGTAGCCAGAACTCACTTCTCAGCCTACTAAGCAAAGCCCGATTTGCCAAATAAGCCAAGTTTTCATGAATTAATGTTTTTTCGTCTACCTAACCTACCTAACCTAACCTAACCTAGCTTTTTTTGGCTACCTAACCTAACCTTACCTATATATATAGGATAGGTTAGGTTAGGTAGGGTTTGTTAGGTTCGGTCATATATCTACGTTAATTTTAACTCCAATAAAAAAAAATTGACCTCATACATAGTGAAAAGGGTAGCTTTATCATTTCATAAGAAAAAAATTATAGTAAATATATTAATTCATGAAAACTTGGCTTATTAGGCAAATCGGGCCTTGAATAGTAGGCTGAGAAGTGAGTTCTGGCTACTAGGTACGACATATATATATATATATATATATATATATATATATATATATATATATATATATATATATATATATATATATATATATATATATATATATATATATATATATAGAATATGTGTGTGTTTTAATATTTTCAATTATTTGCATTTAAGAAGGGGACAGTGAAGTTTTATCCTAAATTGTTTGTTACAGTGATCCTGTTTTTTTTTGTTGTGTTTGTTGGAGAGCAGAATGGCATGATATATATGTTTGTTCTTGTGTTTTTGTTGAAATTAATGAGTAGTGTTGGTTGTCCTGGTCTCCTGTGTGTGTGTTGTGTGGGGTGGTGGGGGGGGGGGACAGGTGTTGTCCGGTGTGTGGGGGAGACAGGTGTTGTCTGGTATGTTGGGGGAAGGGAACAGAACACATGTCAAATCATTCCACACAGAACCTTTCATTAGGTTCTTGAAATCACTCCTTGAGTTTACCAGTCTTGAATATCCAAGCAGTTGTATAGTCTGTTCCCGCAGGCCTCTAGAGTACAGGGTGGTGTCATATACATTCCTCTATTGGTCCTTATATTCCTCTTTTACCCTCTTGAAACAGCCTCTTTCGTCGGCTGTTCTCTCTAACCAGCTGCTGATCTTAAACTCGTTCATTTTGATGGATGAGAGACTCTAGTAGATGTCCTGTCAGGCTGTCGAGGTCCTCCTCATCCTCCTCCTTGGGCATCATCCGCCTTGACCTTATCCCTGGGAAGACATTTACATAGGTCAGGTAGAGAGGGGATGCTCCGAGCCTGGAGAGGGACTCATCTTGACCCCTCTACAACCCGTTGTGTCCTTGTGAGTCTTACGTGAGTTCCATTGACATGAGTTCGACTCACAAATGAGTTCGACTTAGTGAATTCGACTCACTGAATTCGACTCACTGAGTTCGACTCAGTGAGTCTTATTTGCCAGGTAGTCTCTAACCCTGGTCAGTATCTTCCCTCTTGCTCCAGCTCTCTTTTCTGTCTTCTGTATAAGATTTATGTCAGAAGGGAACAGTATCTAAGGCTTTAGGGCAATCTAGCAAGATGCAGTCCACCCGTCGATCTTTCTCCTGTTAAATTTCATCGACCCGATCGTTAAAACTTGATCAGCTTGGTAAAGCAAACTTTTTTATTGTCTAAAACCACTATATTTCATATATACTCTGACACTCAATATATAAAGATCTTAAGTGAACCCAAACAGGACGATATACATAAATAATATGACAATGTCAGACCACGGAGGAAAAATAAAACAGGAGTTTCCTTAAGTACTTTCGTATATTAATACATCTTCAGTAGGAATCAATATACGAAAGTACTTAAGGAAATTTCCTGTTTCATTTTTCCTCCGTGGTCTGACATTGTCACATTTTTAATCACGTGTTTATTTTCGTGATATACACATATAAATAATATATATTGCTGAATTGAGAATGGTAAAGTGAGAACGTTCTTGACTATTTAACTGTTGCTGTAACACGCTCCTGCGACGCGCTGAAATCCCGGAGCTACAAAAGATTACATAGATATTCCTTTGTGATGCCTCGGTGGCTGTGAAGTTAGATAGAAATATGTGGATTTGAGCTTCCGGGGTCTACATGAAGTTTATTTTATGTGTGTCCCTATTTCCCCCCCCTTTGCCACTAAGGGTTGCAGGGGATTTGATCTCCCTCGCTAAGCTTCCACCCCCCCCCCCCCTTCCTCCCCCCCCCCCCCCAGGAATAGGAGAGATACCCTTTCAACCAACACAAAAATCCGTTTTCTAAAAACCTACGAAAATGTATAAAATAGTTTGTTGTTCATCTCACAGGAGTTCAGATGGGAATATATATATATATATATATATATATATATATATATATATATATATATATATATATATATATATATATAATCATGAATGGTATGTCTGTATAACATGTGCACACTAGAAACACTGCAAAGGTAATATCAGTAATTACTGTAAACAAATAGGAAGGGAAGGGAGCTATCAGGAGAAAGCTCCAAGCCATTACGACTATATATAGCACTTGGAAGGGGTCAGGATAAGATTTGGGATGGGACGGTGGGAAAGGAATGGTGCCCCAAACGCTGGTGAACGGTCTCGGGGGATTGAACGCCGACCTGCATGAAGCGAGACCGTCGCTCTACCGTCCACCCCAAAGGGTTGGACAAAAAGGAGCAGCCAGGCTTTTTTGACCAACGTGCTCCATCCTGAGGGCCTATAAGGTCCTTCCGGCGGTCGCCCCCCCTGGCTGTGATTCCTAATAAGTGACTCTTTTTACCCTCCTGTGCCAACCATAGAAGTAGTGGAGCCCCTTTTTGAAGCCTTCGGTCTTAGGGAGGTGTCTGGTTGTATGAGGCCGGATCGCTCACAAATATATATGCAATATTATTAAGTTTGAGATCATTTCCGTTGTTTTTGTCTAGTCTACCATAAAATATTCACAATTTTCTTTAATTCTATAAGAAAACGTCTTCAGTTATAGGGGAGACTTTTTTATGCAAATTTTATTATCAACTATGGCACTGAGTCAAATAATTTTGAAATTCTATATATATCCAAAAATGAATTATTACATTACTGAGGATTGAAAGTATTGTATATACTGAACAAATCCACAAGGGCCGTGATGAGGGTTCGAACCAACGTGCAGGATGTTCCCTGAAGCGCCTTAGTCATTTGATATATCAGGCTATTGGGATTTTTGTGTGTATTGTATATTCTCATTAATTTATTATTTAATTAATTTAATTTTATTAAATTAATTAAATTAATTATAATTAATTAAATTAATTTATTAAATTAATAATTTAATTAATTTATTAATTAATAATAAAAATACAGTGAGAATTGCTGTCAGTAAATATTAATTCAATGAGAACTACTTGTGCCATTGTACATACAATGAGAACTACTTGTATCAGTGTATTTACAATGAGAACTACTTGTATCAGTGTATTTACAATGAGAACTACTTGTATCAGTGTATTTACAATGAGAACTACTTGTATCAGTGTATTTACAATGAGAACTACTTGTATCAGTGTATTTACAATGAGAACTACTTGTATCAGTGTATTTACAATGAGAACTACTTGTATCAGTGTATTTACAATGAGAACTACTTGTATCATTGTACATACAATGAGAACTACTTATATCAAGGTACATACAATGAGAACTACTGCTATCATTGTATTTATAACGAGAACTCCACTTTTCACCGTATATAAGACTAGTTCAGTAATTATGCTGATGGCTAAAAGGCTCAATCTCCGAATTACTTTGATAATCATTTTGACCTTAAATCACCTGATTCACCTCTTAATGAGCGCCGCTTGTCGCGGTAACAACCTTATTAATTACACCTCATCATATCTCTCGTGGCAACGTAATTACCCTTAAATGCGGAGGTCGGAGTTGTCGCTGTTTCATAGCGCTTAATAAACACCTGTGCCTCGCTGAACGAGCATCAACCACCGAGTCGTTAGTTAATCACTTAATTTCAGCTTCGTTCGTGTAATTTGCTGAGGTTTTGGGGGCAGGACGGTGAGTGGTCTGCGTGTTTTGGCTGTTTTCCCCGCGTAAGCAAAATAGGTTTGATTTGTTGTTCGCGTTCGCAACCAATCCGGTTTAATGTTGTTTACGTTCGCGATCAATCCGGTTCAATCCGTTGGTCCGTACTGTTTATTTGAATTTTGTACACAAAGACCTTTGAAAATATGTTAGGAAAGGCTGATCGAAGGAGGAAAGAACAGGTGAGGGAAGAGAGAATGGATAAGAGGGAGATAGAGAGAGATCAGAAGGGAGGGAAAATGGAAGAATGGAAGGGAGAGAGAGAGAGAGAGAGACGAAGACAGAGACCCGGATAACGCCGGAGAAACTCCCCCCCACCCTTCCTACAGTACCCTTCATTATACATACAATACTAGGCTAGAAGGTCTATTGTACTATACAACATTTTCCATTGTATGGGATTGTATTTTTTTAACAGCTTATGTAAACTCAGTGTATTGTTATCCTTCAATATATCGTCAATTGTCTACACTTACGATAACCTTCCGGAGAATAGGAACAAAACGTTATCAATGAACAAATCAACAAGGGCCGTGATGAGGGCTCGAACCTGCGTCCGAAAGGTTCACTTTACCAATTTCGTATTTATTTTAAAGACTTTCAGGAGGAAATACAATGGAGAACTGTTAACAATTGTGTATTTATTTTTGAAAGATTCTTTTTAAATATATATAAAACCATATAAATCATATATATATATGCATTGGTTTGTTGAGTCATAATACACGTTGCATCATGGAATATATTTTGGTATGAGTTATACTGAATATATTTCAAAAAAGCACATATTGAACAAGCCAGCAACAAAATTATATATATATATATATATATATATATATATATATATATATATATATATATATATATATATATATATATATATATATATATATATATGCAATTGACGATCACAAAACACTGATCATTTTATGCGGAAAATCCACAGAGAAATATGAAATGTTTTCTATCTGTGTCATCCATCGGCCAGCTGTGTCATCCATCGACCAGCTGTGTCATCCATCGACCTGAGTCATCCCTCATCCATCCTGATGTCAGGATGGATGTCAGACATTTACCTTATTTTGAAATTATTGTTGCCTGATGCAACTTGTTTGCTGATCACAGGAGCTAGATAAAGAGAGAATGGGAGAGAAAATGGAAGATAAGGAGGAGAGAATGGGAGATTGGGGGGGGGAGAGAATGGGAGAATGGGGGGGAGGGGGGTTAATGGGAGGTCCGTACGCCTGGGGGTTAGCCTCGCCCAACTTATAAAGATGACACACAGGAGGTTTAGAAGTGTCAGTGCCCAATTGGGGTCTGCCCCAGTGCCACCATTTAAGAAATATCGGCATTTACAAAATGAATAAACTATCAATATCAAGCAAATAGGATTCTGGTAATTATTTCTTGAAGCTTTATCAATAACAGCTTGAATGGTAATGTTCAGCTTTATGTTCTATGTCAGCTTATGCAATTCAGTTTCGTGCATCAAACTATGTTATGAACATCAGAACATTAGAACATCGACTTGAGAATGGTCCAGGACGGACCGAAACGTCGTCGTCCCTTCAATTTCTAGTGTGTGGTCTGATCAACATACTTCAGCCACGTTATTGTGACTCATCGCCTGCAGAACATTAAAATATTAGAACATAAGAATAAAGGTAACTGCAGAAGGCCTATTGGCCCATACGAGGCAGCTCCTATGTATATCCACCCAATTTCATTCGTATATATGTCTAACCTACGCTTGAAACAACCATGGGGATCATATTTCTATTATGTTACGAGGTAATTGGTTCCACAAATCAACAACCCTGTTACCGAACCAGTATTTATCCAGGTCTTTCCTAAATCTAAACTTATCCAATTTATACCAATTGTTTCGTGTTGTGTCTATGCGTGAACGCGTTCATTGAACGATGGCACAGTTCACATGGGCAATTTGAAACTTTCTTATGAACATAAGAACAAAGGTAACTGCAGAAGGCCTATTGGCCCATACGAGGCAGCTCCTATCTATAACCACCCAATCCCACTCATATACATGTCCAACCCGCGCTTGAAACAATCGAGGGACCCCACCTCCACCACGTTACGCGGCAATTGGTTCCACAAATCAACAACCCTGTTACCCTATATATCCCTATATCTATATATATATACCCTATATATCATTTATATATATTATAAACAACAGAGGTCCCAGGACAGAGCCCTGAGGTACTCCACTAACAACATTATCCCATTATTATCATGAAGAATTAAGAAAACTTAATTCACTTCCTCGTGAAGGACATAGAGAGAAGGTGACCGCAGTTCGAGACTCAAACAGCCCAGATGAATGAAAGGTGACCTTGTTGAGCAAACACATGTAGATAACATATTTAATATATCAGCACAAAATATAACAGGAAACAATGGATATATAAGAGTTGGAGAATTTTATATTTAGACAAAATTGCATTTTTCTGAAACATGTTATACTGATTTAAGAGATCTATTAAGTAATCTATTAAGATTATCTATCTATCTATCTATCTATCTATCTATCTATCTATCTATCTATTACGATAATATGTGGAATCGCTGGGGACTGTTTCAAGCGCAGGTAAGACATGTAAATATATATGAATGAGTTTGGGAATCTGTGGGAGATGTGATGAATGGATTCCTTATATATATTCTTCTCTCTTCGCATCCCCTGAGGAGTTCAGAAACGAGCGTTCGATCCCATCATACAGCTTCAGTACTTTATCCGTAATATACGACGTTCTAGCGCTCTTACTTGTAATAAAAGCAGCAAGAGCAATAATAGCGATAGTGACAAGAGATCATTAATAATAATATCTTTATTAATATATATCTTTAATAATAATATTACCTAATATGATGAAGGCATTAAAGACACCCTCGCAGGGAAATTTATGAAAAGTAAATATTTATAAACTTTTCCATCATTTTTAGGGTCCATAAACACGCAGGGAATTTTGGCGGGGAGTAATGTGGGAGGGAGGCGATGTTTCTGCGGCGGTAAACACACGGACCGGCGTTCGAGGGTTCCTTCAATCGTACACCAACTTTGTTCCTGGTCTTTTCCTGCTCCTACGTGTGTTGTATATTGAGACGTGTGTGTGTGTGTGTGTGTGTGTGTGTGTGTGTGTGTGTGTGTGTGTGTGTGTGTGTGTGCGTGTGTGTGTGTGTGTGTGTGTGTGTGTGTGTGTGTGTGTGTACTCACCTATTTGTGCTTGCGGGGGTTGAGTTGTACTCACCTAGTTGTACTCACCTAGTTGTGTTTGCGGGGGTTGAGCTCTGGCTCTTTGGTCCCGCCTCTCAACCGTCAATCAACAGGTGTACAGATTCCTGAGCCTATCGGGCTCTGTCATATCTACACTTGAAACTGTGTATGGAGTCAGCCTCCACCACATCACCCCCTAATGCATTCCATTTGTCAACCACTCTGACACTAAAAAAGTTCTTTCTAATATCTCTGTGGCTCATTTGGGCACTCAGTTTCCACCTGTGTCCCCTTGTGCGTGTTCCCCTTGTGTTAAATAGACTGTCTTTATCTACCCTATCAATCCCCTTCAGAATCTTGAATGTGGTGATCATGTCCCCCCTAACTCTTCTGTCTTCCAGCGAAGTGAGGTTTAATTCCCGTAGTCTCTCCTCGTAGCTCATACCTCTCAGCTCGGGTACTAGTCTGGTGGCAAACCTTTGAACCTTTTCCAGTTTAGTCTTATCCTTGACTAGATATGGACTCCATGCTGGGGCTGCATACTCCAGGATTGGCCTGACATATGTGGTATACAAAGTTCTGAATGATTCTTTACACAAGTTTCTGAATGCCGTTCGTATGTTGGCCAGCCTGGCATATGCCGCTGATGTTATCCGCTTGATATGTGCTGCAGGAGACAGGTCTGGCGTGATATCAACCCCCAAGTCTTTTTCCTTCTCTGACTCCTGAAGAATTTCCTCTCCCAGATGATACCTTGTATCTGGCCTCCTGCTCCCTACACCTATCTTCATTACATTACATTTGGTTGGGTTAAACTCTAACAACCATTTGTTCGACCATTCCTTCAGCTTGTCTAGGTCTTCTTGAAGCCTCAAACAGTCCTCTTTTGTTTTAATCCTTCTCATAATTTTAGCATCGTCCGCAAACATTGAGAGAAATGAATCGATACCCTCCGGGAGATCATTTACATATATCAGAAACAAGATAGGACCGAGTACAGAGCCCTGTGGGACTCCACTGGTGACTTCACGCCAATCGGAGGTCTCACCCCTCACCGTAACTCTCTGCTTCCTATTGCTTAGATACTCCCTTATCCACTGGAGCACCTTACCAGCTACACCTGCCTGTCTCTCCAGCTTATGTACCAGCCTCTTATGCGGTACTGTGTCAAAGGCTTTCCGACAATCCAAGAAAATGCAGTCCGCCCAGCCCTCTCTTTCTTGCTTAATCTGTGTCACCTGATCGTAGAATTCTATCAAGCCTGTAAGGCAAGATTTACCCTCCCTGAATCCATGTTGGCGATTTGTCACGAAGTCCCTTCTCTCCAGATGTGTTACCAGGTTTTTTCTCACGATCTTCTCCATCACCTTGCATGGTATACAAGTCAAGGACACTGGCCTGTAGTTCAGTGCCTCTTGTCTGTCGCCCTTTTTGTATATTGGGACCACATTCGCCGTCTTCCATATTTCTGGTAGGTCTCCCGTCTCTAGTGATTTACTATACACTATGGAGAGTGGCAAGCAAAGTGCCTCTGCACACTCTTTCAGTACCCATGGTGAGATCCCATCTGGACCAACCGCCTTTCTAACATCCAGATCCAGCAGGTGTCTCTTGACCTCCTCTCTCGTAATTTCGAACTCCTCCAAGTCCGCCTGGTTTACCTCCATTTCTCCTAGCACAGTGACCTCACCCTGTTCTATTGTGAAGACCTCCTGGAACCTCTTGTTGAGTTCCTCACACACCTCTCTGTCATTCTCTGTATACCTGTCCTCGCCTGTTCTAAGTTTCAATACCTGTTCTTTCACTGTTGTTTTCCTTCTGATGTGACTGTGGAGTAGCTTTGGTTCGGTCTTGGCTTTGTTTGCTATATCATTTTCAAAAATTTTCTCTGCTTCTCTTCTCACCCTGACGTACTCATTCCTGGTTCTCTGGTATCTCTCCCTGCTTTCTGGTGTTCTGTTATTCCGGAAGTTCCTCCACGCCTTCTTGTTCAGTTTCTTCGCTTCCATACATGCCCTATTATACCATGGATTCTTTTGTTGCTTCTCGGATTTTTCCGAGAAGCATACACACACACACGGAGTTGTGTGTGTGTATGTGTGTGTGTGTGTGTGTGTGTGTGTGTGTGTGTGTGTGCGTGTGTGTGTACTCACCTATTTGTGCTTGCGGGGGTTGAGTTGTGTGTGTGTAAGTATGTGTGTGTGTGCGTGTGTGTGTGTGCGTGTGTGTGTAGGTGTGTGTGTGTGTGTAGGTGTGTGTAAGTGTGTGTGTACTCGCCTATTTGTGCTTGCGGGGGTTGAGTTGTGTGTGTGTGTGTGTGCGCGCGCGCGCTACTCACCTAGTTGTACTCCCTTAGTTGTGCTTGCAAGGGGTTGAGATCTGGCTCTTTGGTCCCGCCTCTCAACTGTCAATCAACTGGTGTACAGATTCCTGAGCCTAATGGGCTCTATCATATGTACACTTGAAACTGTGTATGGAGTCAGCCTCCACCACATCACTGCCTAATGCATTCCATGTATATGTGTGCGTGCGTGCGTGTGTGTGAATAATCAATGTATATATGCTATGCATGTCTGAGCTTGTTTGTATAACGTAACGGGGAATTCAGGAAAACCCTTTTTTGGTGTAGTCAGGCGATCGGGTCGTATTTCTGATCCCATCTGAAGGTCGACCCCACATTAGTGAATGCTGCGAGATAGTCACAGTTGAGTTGATCAATGTGGAATGTTTGAGTCAGGCTTGAGGTGGTCGAAGCCGCTGGCATCAGATTCTGTTTCTTTATAAAAATTTATCAGGAGTTCTGTTCTCTCTCTTTTCTCTGTTCTCTCTCTCTCTCTCTCTCTCTCTCTCTCTCTCTCTCTCTCTCTCTCTCTCTCTCTCTCTCTCTCTCTCTCTCTCTCTCTCTCTCTCTCTCTCTCTCTTTCTTCATTCCTCATCTTTCCTTCACTAACTATGAGATATCTGTCCATATATCCATTATTTCTCTATCTCATTTTCTCGCTCTCACGATCTTCTCCATCACCTTGCAAGGTATACAAGTTAGGGACACGGGACCTGTACTTCAGTGCCTCTTGTCTGTCACCCTTTTTGTATATTGGGACAACGTTAGACGTCTTCCAACTTTCTGGTAGGTCTCCTGATACGCTGGTCTAAAGCCAAAATGCTTCTGAAACAAATGAGGTAAATCTTGATTAAATCTGTATCAGTGAGAACGATAATGATGTTAAAATGATGAATTATCTTAGGTTTTCATCCAAGACGAGTATTTTGTCTCGTAATGGGAGTGTCTTGGCATCAATTTGATGGGATTATGCAGCCCATATGTAGGAAACTTATGTCTACTAGCAACCTTTGAGGTGAGTTGACCAGACCACACACTAGATTGTCTTATAGTAAGACTTGACAATAACTGTCAAGTCTTACCCACAAACCAGCCACTAATGTTGGTTTATGCACCTCAAAAGTTGCATTCTCAAGTCGAACACAATCGACTTGAGAATGGTCCAGGACGGACCGAAACGTCGTCGTCCCTTCACCTTCTAGTGTGTGGTCTGGTCAACATACTTCAGCCACGTTATTGTGACTCATCGCCTGACAGAGGTTTACAAGTGGATGAATGGACCTAACAAAGGGGATATTAATAGGGTATTAAAAGTATCAATACAAGACAGAACACGAAACAATGGGTATAAATTGGATAAGTTTAGATTTAGGAAAGACTTGGGTAAATACTGATTCGGTAACAGGGTTGTTGATTTGTGGAACCAATTACCGACTAACGTGGTGGTGGGGTACCTCGATTGTTTCAAGCGTGGGTTGGACAAGTATATGAGTGGGATTGGGTGGATATAGATAGGAGCTGCCTCGTATGGGCCAATAGCCCTTCTGCAGTTACCTTTTGTTCATATGTTCTTATGAACTGCCTTGTATGGACCAATAGGAGCTGCCCCGTATGGACCAATAGGAACTGCCCCGTATGGACCAATAGGAGCTGCCCCGTATGGACCAATAGGAGCTGCCCCGTATGGACCAATAGGAGCTGCCTCGTATGGACCAATAGGAGCTGCCTCGTATGGACCAATAGGTGCTGCCTCGTATGGACCAATAGGTGCTGCCTCGTATGGACCAATAGGAGCTGCCTCGTATGGACCAATAGGAGCTGCCTCGTATTGAAAAACATAAATTAATAATTGAGTCGCAACATGGTTTTATAAATGGCCGTTCATGTTTAACAAATTTGTTATCTTTTTATTCTAGCATTGTTGAGGCAGTTGATAGTGGTAAGGATTGCGATGTTGTATACCTTGACTTTAGCAAAGCTTTTGATACAGTGCCACATGAAAGACTGATTAAAAAGATAGAGTCTCATGGTATTGGGGGTGCTATATTAAGCTGGATTAGGGCATGGCTATACCAAAGGAAACAGAGAGTTAGTATAAATGGAATCAAGTCAGAGTGGGAAAATGTTGTAAGTGGAGTGCCTCAAGGCTCTGTCCTGGGACCTCTGTTGTTTATAATATATATAAATGATTTAGATTCAGGTTTGAGTAGCAACATTTGCAAATTTGCCGATGATACGAAAATCGGTAGGGAAATTAATTCGGAGGAGGACTCACTATCACTTCAAGTTGATCTAGATAGGGTTTTGAAATGGTCAAAGGATTGGCAGATGCAGTTTAATGCTGATAAATGTAAAGTTCTGAGGTTAGGTAATGATGATAGAGTTACAAGATACGAGCTAGATGGTGTTGTGATTGCGAAGTCGGATTGCGAAAGGGATCTGGGAGTTATGATTAGTAAGAATTTAAAACAAAAGGATCAATGCATAAATGTTCGTAATAAGGCAAATCGGACACTTGGATTTATTAATCGCAGCGTTAGTAACAAGACACCTGGTGTGGTTCTCAAGCTATATCTTGCTCTAGTTAGGCCCCATTTAGATTATGCAGTTCAGTTTTGGTCGCCATATTATAGAATGGATATAAATTCACTTGAACGTGTCCAGCGTAGGATGACTAAGTTAATTCCCCAAATTAGAAATCTTTCATATGAAGAAAGATTAACAAAGCTTAAGTTGCATTCACTGGAAAGGCGAAGAGTTAGGGGTGACATGATAGAGGTTTACAAGTGGATGAATGGACATAACCGGGGGGATATTGATAGGGTATTAAAAGTATCAACACAGGACAGAACACGAAACAATGGATATAAATTGGATAAGTTTAGATTTAGGAAAGACTTGGGTAAATACTGGTTCAGTAACAGGGTTGTTGATTTGTGGAACCAATTGCCGCGTAACATTGTGGAGGTGGGGTCCCTCGATTGTTTCAAGCACGGGTTGGACAAGTATATGAGTGGGATTGGGTGGTTATAGAATAGGAGCTGCCTCGTATGGGCCAATAGGCCTTCTGCAGTTACCTTTGTTCTTATGTTCTTATGTTCTTATGGACCAATAGGAGCTGCCTCGTATGGACCAATAGGAGCTGCCTCGTATGGACCAATAGGAGCTGCCTCGTATGGACCAATAGGAGCTGCCTCGTATGGACCAATAGGTGCTGCCTCGTATGGGCCAATAGGAGCTGCCTCGTATGGACCAATAGGAGCTGCCTCGTATGGACCAATAGGTGCTGCCTCGTATGGACCAATAGGAGCTGCCTCGTATGGAGCAATAGGAGCTGCCTCGTATGGACCAATAGGAGCTGCCTCGTATGGACCAATAGGAGCTGCCTCGTATGGACCAATAGGTGCTGCCTCGTATGGGCCAATAGGAGCTGCCTCGTATGGACCAATAGGAGCTGCCTCGTATGGACCAATAGGAGCTGCCTCGTATGGACCAATAGGAGCTGCCTCGTATGGACCAATAGGTGCTGCCTCGTATGGGCCAATAGGAGCTGCCTCGTATGGACCAATAGGAGCTGCCTCGTATGGACCAATAGGAGCTGCCTCGTATGGACCAATAGGAGCTGCCTCGTATGGACCAATAGGAGCTGCCTCGTATGGACCAATAGGAGCTGCCTCGTATGGACCAATAGGAGCTGCCTCGTATGGACCAATAGGAGCTGCCTCGTATGGACCAATAGGAGCTGCCTCGTATGGACCAATAGGAGCTGCCTCGTATGGACCAATAGGAGCTGCCTCGTATGGACCAATAGTCTAGCAGTTCCCTTAACTCTTGTACTCGTATGTATCATTTTATTTTCTTAAATCAAGACTATGATTCATTCGGAATGGTGCCGATGTTCCTGTTGAAACTGCATGCTAGAGCTGTTATCCTGTTTCAGATCAACCCGATGCTAGACACTCATCTAATGAGCTTGTTAATAAGCATCCATAAGATGCTCATCTCATCTAATGAGCATCCATAAGATGCAGTTTATCCCAACCCCCCCATTCCACCCTAATCCCATCCCCCCCCCCCATACTCTCTCTCTCTCTCTCTCTCTCTCTCTCTCTCTCTCTCTCTCTCTCTCTCTCTCTCTCTCTCTCTCTCTCTCTCTCTCTCTCTCTCTCTCATTATACAGCACCTGCTTGCCTGATTACTCAGCCACGTGAACGTGGCTTGACTGCTCGCACTAACCTGTTTAATTCACTGCCACACACACACACTCATCCTTGTGAGCCCCTCACTTGCAAGTTAATCAAATTTTCTACCTTAAAGTATTGCTGCTCCAAATTTTAAGGTGGTCCAAACTTTGTTGTGGGGCTCCAAACTTTGTTGTGGGGCTCCAAACTTTGTTGTGGGGCTCCAAACTTTGTTGTGGGGCTCCAAACTTTGTTGTGGGGCCCCAAACTTTGTTGTGGGGCTCCAAACTTTGTTGTGGGGCTCCAAACTTTGTTGTGGGGCTCCAAACTTTGTTGTGGGGCTCCAAACTTTGTTGTGGGCCCCAAACTTTGTTGTGGGCCCCAAACTTTGTTGTGGGGCTCCAAACTTTGTTGTGGGGTCCCAAACTTTGTTGTGGGGCTCCAAACTTTGTTGTTGGGCTCCAAACTTTGTTGTGGGCCCCAAACTTTGTTGTGGGGGCTTCAAACTTTGTTGTGGGGCCCCAAACTTTGTTGTGGGCCCCAAACTTTGTTGTGGGCCCCAAACTTTGTTGTGGGCCCCAAACTTTGTTGTGGGGCTCCAAACTTTGTTGTGGGGCTCCAAACTTTGTTGTGGGCCCCAAACTTTGTTGTGGGGCTCCAAACTTTGTTGTGGGGCCCCAAACTTTGTTGTGGGGCCCCAAACTTTGTTGTGGGGGCCCCAAACTTTGTTGTGGGTCCCAAACTTTGTTGTGGGGCTCCAAACTTTGTTGTGGGCCCCAAACTTTGTTGTGGGCCCCAAACTTTGTTGTGGGGCCCCAAACTTTGTTGTGGGGCTCCAAACTTTGTTTTGGGGCCCAAAACTTTGTTGTGGGGCTCCAAACTTTGTTGTGGGGCCCCAAACTTTGTTGTGGGGCTCCAAACTTTGTTGTGGGGCTCCAAACTTTGTTGTGGGGCCCCAAACTTTGTTGTGGGGCCCCAAACTTTGTTGTGGGGCCCCAAACTTTGTTGTGGGCCCCAAACTTTGTTGTGGGCCCCAAACTTTGTTGTGGGGCCCCAAACTTTGTTGTGGGGCTCCAAACTTTGTTTTGGGGCCCAAAACTTTGTTGTGGGGCTCCAAACTTTGTTGTGGGGCCCCAAACTTTGTTGTGGGGCTCCAAACTTTGTTGTGGGGCTCCAAACTTTGTTGTGGGGCCCCAAACTTTGTTGTGGGGCCCCAAACTTTGTTGTGGGGCCCCAAACTTTGTTGTGGGGCCCCAAACTTTGTTGTGGGGCCCCAAACTTTGCTGTGGGGCTCCAAACCTTGTTGTGGGACCCTAAACTTTGTTGTGGGGCCCCAAACTTTGTTGTGGGGCCCCAAACTTTGTTGTGGGGCCCCAAACTTTGTTGTGGGGCCCCAAACTTTGTTGTGGGGCCCCAAACTTTGTTGTGGGGCCCCAAACTTTGTTGTAGGGCTCCAAACTTTGTTGTGGGGGCTCCAAACTTTGTGGGTCTCCAAACTTTGAAAGGGCACCAAGTTCTGAAGATGGTCTACACCTTGAAAGAAGCCTGAACGAATAACGAACCAGAAACGTTACCAGGAGCTGAAACGTTGTCAGGGGCTGAAACGTTGATTTGAGAGCGTGACAGGACTGTAAAATGACATAGTTTCGCTCTGCCCTTATTGTTTTTAAAAACCCAGTCGTGGATTAACAAAAATATATTTTCTCTCGAATCAATACACAGCCATTTACTCCAGTATATGTTTCTGAGGCTCGCTCATTAGGCTCATGAGTGGAACTGTGTCACTTGCTTTCTGGTAATCCAGGAAGATGCAGATTATCCAGACATCTCTTTCTTGTGTGATCATTAGCAGCTCGTCAGAGAACTCCAGTGATTGAACAGTCTCCCTCCCTCCCTCCCTACCTCCCCCCTACAATGAACAGCTTTCCTCTCTTTACAATGAACAGCTTCCCTCCCCTTACAATGAACAGCTTCCCCCCCCCCCTACAATGAACAGCTTACCAATAACTCTTTGTAGCTATTTCTTTGTCTTTATATATTTCTCTTCTCTCTCTCTCTCTCTCTCTCTCTCTCTCTCTCTCTCTCTCTCTCTCTCTCTCTCTCTCTCTCTCTCTCTCTCTCTCTCTCTCTCTCTCTCTCTCGTGTGTGTTAATCACCGCCTCTGGTGCTCAGTTTAAGCCCCCCTCTCTCTCTCCGTGATTGCTGGACTGAGCTTCGACAGACAGACAGTCGAACACGTGTGTGTGTGTGTGTGTGTGTGTGTGTGTGTGTGTGTGTGTGTGTGTGTGTGTGTGTGTGTGTGTGTGTGGGTTGTTGCATCAGGAGTGGTCGCTGGCAATATTGTTTGCTGGAAATGCTTAATCTTGGGAACTCTGCTGACCAGAAATGTTTGATTGTTGGGGATACTCGACGCTGTTGTGAGTCAAGTGTTGTTCGGTAGTGTTCGGTTTGGCAGTGTTCGGTTTGGGCAGTGTTCGGTTTGGTAGCGTTCGGTGGCGTTTTTGGGTTACATAAACCATCTTCGTATCTTGTTTGCCGTTCGAAATTAGTGGTGTGTAGATACAAGCAGTGAGTGAACATCTGAATGTCTGACGGTTGAGTGGACAGCGCTCGGGATTCGTAGTGCTAAGGTTGCGGGTTCGATCCCCGGTGGAGGTGGAAATAAATGAGCAGAGTTTCTTTCACCTTGATGCACCTGTTCACGTAGAAGTAAATAGGTACTTGGGAGTTAGATAGCTGCTACGGGCTGCTTCCTGGGGGTGTGTAAAAAAAAGGAGGCCTGGTCGAGGACCGGGCCGCGAGGACGCTAAGTCCCGAAATCATCTTAAGATAACCTCAAGATTGTCTATATATGTATGAAACAGCTCACAGAGACACAATTCTAATCCTAATTTGAATAGTTTGTTAATCTTCAGGACTACGTTCAATTCACTTACGATGTCTTGGTTGACACTTAATTCACTTATAACGTCTCAGTTGATGTTCGGAGTTCAGTACTGGCACATCGCTCGTCCGAATCCTCTGTCGACCTGATTGTTGCTGGCTGTGACTGGATGATTGGAGAGATGCAGGCGATGAGTCACAATAACGTTGCTAAAGTATGTTGACCAGACCACACACTAGAAGGTGAAGGGACGACGACGTTTCGGTCCATCCTGGATCATTCTCAAGTCGATTGTGATGAGGAAAGATTGATTGATTGATGAAGATTAAGCCACCAAAAAGGTGGCACGGGCATGAATAGCCCGTAAGTGGTGGCCCTTTTGAGCCATTACCAGTATCAAGAGCTGATACTGGAGATCTGTGGAGGTGCGACTGCACCCTGCGTGACGGGAGTTTGTCTCCCGGACCAAATGGTGATGATTAGGAAGTAGAGACAGGCAATAAATAGGCAAGAGAGGGGTGAGGAGCAAAGGTGTAGTAGAGGGGAGAGTAGGAAAACGAATTGAAGGGATATTGTTGACCAATGGAAGGCGTTTGACCCGCGGCCAGGCGCCAGCAAGCTCGGAATCTTTTCAGGAATTTTTCCCTATTGGTAACCCTTCCGGTTTTCATTTTCCAGGCGAGGCTGCTTCCCCCAACCCCCAACCCCCAACCCCAACCCCCCCTCTACAACCCCATCCACCCCAATCATCCCCCCCCCTCTACAACCCCATCCACCCCAATCATCCCCCCCCTCTACAACCCCATCCACCCCAATCATCCCCCCCCCTCTACAACCCCATCCACCCCAATCATCCCCCCAGACCCCCACCCCCACCCACCCCCACCGCTTCTCGTTCGGCTTTAAATAATTTAAAAACAAAATTTATGCCCCAGCGTGGATAAGAAAAGTGGGGTTCGTCAGTTTGTCTGTCCACAGTTATAGGAGCCAGACGCTCGGGGCTAGTCTCTCCTAAATTTGCAGGGGGAAGGGTCTGGGGTACGGGAGGGACATAGACCGATCGGCCAGGCCTAACTTAAACGTTTTATGAAATATTTGCAGTTATAGAGACCCTTCCCAGGCGATATTCACGGAGTGAAATATGAAATATTTGGTGTGATTCCCCTAGAGTTTAGTGATCGTAATAAAAAATAAATTTCGGGTATATGCAGTGCTTCATTTAGTGCTGTTTCAATGCTTCTTAATAATACAATTTCGGAGTTGGGAGCAAGGAGGGGGGGCAGAGGGGGCCAAATGGGCCAAATGGGCTAAGGGGGAGATTGGGAATGTAAGGAGAATGGGGGGAGGACGAGGGTAGGGATGGAGGACCTAGGGAGGGGGGGGGGGAGTCAAAGGGAGATGGGGGTGAATAGTGGGGGCAAGGATAGATAGAGAGGGGGTTTAAGAGACCCGGGTCCTGCCGGCTACCACGTTTTAATGGAAATGTCTGCTTGTTCGAGGCTGGAGAAGAGAAGGAAGAGCACTCTGGTGGTGATATTTAGAAGTACACGGTGTGAAGACGTGCTGACGGAGTCGATAGTTCGATCAACACACTACACTGACGCAAGTCGTGACGTAGGCCAGGAGACAGACGCAACACTGACGCAACACTGACGCAACACTGACGCAGGACTTTGAAGGTTTAAACCACACCTAAAATTCCTAGGCCTAATATAGAATGTAAATATAATAAACCTGGGCCTACGATTGTGCATTTTAGGCCCACGATTGTTTATTTAAGCCTAGTGCTTGATTAGAGTGATTGTAAGTCGTATCCCAATTTAGTACAAGATTGAACCATATTTAAGTGTAACTGTTCATTCTGTTCACTCAAGATGTATTTATCTCTCCTCTAACTCCTTTTTCTTCCTGTGATGTTATTTTTACTTTAAGGAGGAAATGCTTCCTCACTGGAGCTGCATATTTCAGAATTGGTCTGACGTATGTAGAGGGCAGGGTCGTGGACGATATTTTATTCAGATTTATCAAGGCTTATCTCATGTTGGGCAACTTTACACGCACACTGAAGCATTTCTGATTTGCTTCAGTGTCCTGGAAGCTGTATTCCTCTTCCATGAAGCTGTATTCCTCTTGCTTGAAGCTGTATTCCTCTTCCATGAAGCTGTATTCCTCTTGCTTGAAGCTGTATTCCTCTAGCTTGAAGCTGTCTCTCTCTAGCTTGAAGCTGTCTCTCTCTAGCTTGAAGCTGTCTCCCTCAGTGACAAATATTTTCTGTTCGGGTTTGCGAAGTTTGAGTAAATAATTCATTCTTTGGGTGAAGTGTGGCTTATTCTTGATGTAGAAAGGTGTCTTATCTATTCTTGACGTAGAAAGGTGTCTTATCTATTCTTGACGTAGAAAGGTGTCTTATCTATTCTTGACGTAGAAAGGTGTCTTATCTATTCTTGACGTAGAAAGGTGTCTTATCTATTCTTGACGTAGAAAGGTGTCTTATCTATTCTTGACGTAGAAAGGTGTCTTATCTATTCTTGACGTAGAAAGGTGTCTTATCTATTCTTGACGTAGAAAGGTGTCTTATCTATTCTTGACGTAGAAAGGTGTCTTATCTATTCTTGACGTAGAAAGGTGTCTTATCTATTCTTGACGTAGAAAGGTGTCTTATCTATTCTTGACGTAGAAAGGTGTCTTATCTATTCTTGACGTAGAAAGGTGTCTTATCTATTCTTGACGTAGAATTTTGGTTCATTTATTCTTGCAAGGAATGGCCGAGTCTCTCTCTCTCTCTCAGGTTCTTAGTGCGAGAAGTCGCCTCCCAGAGTGTAGAGAAGCTCCTACGTAGGGAACTCCTCCCTGCCACACCTGATCAACCAGGCTCCGACACACAGCTGGGGCGGACAGGTGGAGTTTGGTTAATTAATTGGCTGGCTTCCTTGTACCTGTGTTTGGCAGGGTCTAGGACTTGGTGTGGGGGTGTGAGAGAGACAGAGAGAGAGAGAGAGAGAGAGAGAGAGACAGAGACAGAGAGAGAGAGACAGAGACAGAGAGAGACAGAGAGAGAGAGAGAGAGAGAGAGAGAGAGAGAGAGAGAGAGAGAGAGAGAGAGACAGAGAGACAGAGAGACAGAGAGAGAGACAGAGAAAGAGAGAATAGGGAAGTTAGTATTGATAAGGAGGATCGAACCCTGTAAGTAAGGTTGTCGTGGGATGGGATGATTTTGGAAACCCTTAATTGGAAAGTTCGACACTTTTTCTTGACCTTCAATGCCAGGTTGCGGTAGTATAGTTGGCTTCGTTCTCGACTAACAATCTGGAATCCCGGGGTCGATTCTCGTGCAGGATAGAAATTGTTGGATACGTGTCTTTCCACCTAATGCTCCTATTCACCTAGCAGTAAATAGGTACCTGGGAGTTAGGCAACTGTTGTTGAGCTTGTATGCTTAGTAGATAGACCTTGTGGGGGGTATATATATATATATATATATATATATATATATATATATATATATATATATATATATATATATATATATATATATATATACATGCTTCCTGTCCCTGACAAGACTGAGTTTTCAAGGCTAGGATAACAAGGTGATTAATAGCGCATACGCAAGCCTGCGTATATGTAAGCCTGCGTATACGCAAGCTTCCACGTTGTGGAAGTAAACACTATTCAGATTTTTAAAACTAGATATGACAGGAAGTCTTAAACCACCGGTGGCAAGAAAGGCGGGATCCAAGAGCCAACGCTCGATCCTGCAGGTACAACTAGGTGAGTACACACACACACACACACACACACACACACACACACACACACACACACACACACACACACACACACACACACACACACACACACACACGTAAATGAGGGCTACAATGCATTGAATTCAGTGAATACAATACAAAATTGTTGAAGAAAGTCATAACACTTAAATATCACATCAAGACACACAAGAACCTGAATAACGTTCAGAGATAGTTAGATAAATAACCACTTGACTTTAACCCAGATAAATGATGAATTAATGCTAACAGAGAGTAATACGACCCATTAATCAATACAAAAAATCACTCACTAAAACTCAGTAGTGACTACTAATGGACACTCCGCGTCTGACTTCCTGTGATTGTTGACAATCCTGCATAGACAATCACTTCAAATTCAAATTCTAGTGTTTAGGCATTGTTGAGCTGTCTAAATTGACTTTGAAATACCAGGTCAACGTCCCGTTGTAACGACGGGAATGAGTCTAGGCTCCGTTGAGAGGATCATCCTCTGTTTCCTAGTTCTGTTTCTGTTGCATGGTGCACGAGTGTGTATGAATGTGTATGAGGTGTGTGGGGGAATGTATATAAGGCCACAGAGCAGAGCGTAGTGTGTATTGGTCTACTATACACAGAGGAATCCCAGTAGACAAATCAAGCAATTGACATAAGAAGGTCAAAGTTCAGGCGAGTCTGTTCCATTCCTCACCCTTGAGGGTTGAGTTGAGGGGCAGGCCGAGAGAGCAGAGCGCGGGACTCGTAATCCTGTAGCCCGGGTTCGATTCCCAGCGCCGGCGAGAAACAATGGGCAGAGTTTCTTTCACCCAGATGTACTTCCTGTTCACCTGGCAGTAAATAGATACTTGCAGACAGCTGCTACGGGCTGCGTGTGTGTGTGTGTGTGTGTGTGTGTGTGTGTGTGTGTGTGTGTGTGTGTGTGTGCACTCACCTAGTTGTACTCACCTAGTTGTGTTTGCGGGGGTTGAGCTCTGGCTCTTTGGTCCCGCCTCTCAACCGTCAATCAACAGGTGTACAGATTCCTGAGCCTATTGGGCTCTATCATATCTAGTGTGTGTGTGTGTGTTTGTGTCTACAACTGCACCATATAACCCATTGCCACTGTATACGACGTTTGCAATTAAGATGGTCTCTTTTATCCCCCCCGTCCCATCCCTAATCCTTATCCTGACCCCTTCCCAGTGCTGTATAATCGTAACGGCTTGGCGCTTTCCCCCTGATAGTTCCCACCCTTCTCTCTCTCATCTCTGTGACACGTGTGCATCTCCAGGTTATATATGTGTTATCTTGTTCTACTGTTTCTTAAATGGACAATTTGTTTTTGTCTAACTTGTGAATTTTTACATCGAATCTTGTATGTCGTAATCATGTCAGCTGTATTCCTTTTTTGCCTTTTTTGTAAAGTCTAATCACAGGAATATTTATTTATCTGGAGCTGGATGCTGCATCACCTTAATTTAATGTTGTAAGTGAGGTTTACACACACACTTTGCTTGGCCCCCATAACCTTGCACTTATCAGGGTTAAAGTCCACAAGCCATTACTCACACCATCCCTGAGTTGTCCGGGTCATTGTCCTTATACTTTGAGTTCCATTGTTTATATATTTTAATAAACATAAACAAGGAGCTAAAGCTTCAATTGTCGCCTACAATCGGACCACCAAACTACACCCCATAGTGGACCATGGCCTATAATGGTCTGAATAGGGGATGGGTTCAGGGGCTTCAGGTCCCCCCAAGAGTGAAAACCCCACTACCCTCTGAGTGAAACTCTCCCACACACACTCGACATTATTCACTTAGGTCTAGCCTGGAAAATTTAATTACGCGTTTTATCAAGAATAAAATGCATTCAGATTTTCTTTCTTTTTTTGTCTTGAGGGTACGATGAGCTTGTGGGCTCCTCCTGTGTGCTGGAGACGAGATTAGAGACGTGGTAATGAGCTCAAGAAAAAGTTCTTTGAGATTAGCACTTGGCAGGGGGATTTTTTTTTCCTATCTGGATTTTTTTTCCTATCTGGATTTTTTTCCTATCTGGATTATTTTCCTATCTGGATTTTTTTCCTATCTGGATTATTTTCCTGTGTGGGGGAAGATTATGGTGATCCGTCAGACGTGTGCGTTGCTGTCTATTTCTGTCTCTGTCTGTGTTTTCTAGCTCATTGCGTGTGCTCACCTAATTGTATGCGTCTAATCGTGCTTGCGGGGGAGGGGGAGGGGGGGATGAGCTCAATTGTCAGTCAAATGATGCACAGTTTCCGGAACCTATTGGGGTCTATCATGTATGTATCTCTGTATGCCTGTCTGTACATCCGTCTGTCAGTCTGTATGTATACTTGTGTGTGTATATATATATGTATATGATTGTATACTCGTGTCAGTTTCTTAGGGTGTTTAACAGGGCTCGTCTTGAGAAACCATAACCAAGCTTGAATACATATGTATGGATGCATATGTATGAATACTCTAGCAACATACTCACATATGTGTCCATACTCTAGCAACATACATATGTATCCATACTCTAGCAACATACATATGTATCCATACTGTAGCAACATACATATGTATTCATACTCTAGCAATATACATACATATGTACCCATACTCTAGCAACATACATATGTATGTATATTGCTAGAGCATAGATACATATGTGAGTATGTTACAGCTAGACAAATGAGTACATTGTCAGTAACATCACTGGATATTAATTAGAGTTACCATTAAAGGAAAGACTCCAGTTTGATGGCTTCCACATGATTCCGATCACCAACAGCAACAGACCACTAGATCCAACACAAAAAAGAGAGTTGCTTACTACTTATGTGTTAGTTGAAAAACAAACAATTTGAAGCTTTAATACGATGATCAACACTTATCAAACAACTACACAAGTGTTTCTCTCAATACAAGTTGCATTGTTTATCTAAAGTTGATTAGACTTGAGTTGCTTATTAAGTCTTAAACAACAACACAAGTTTCTCGCCTTGAGGGTCACTCAAGTTGGTTCTGAGAATAAGGGTCTCCCTAGGGATCTCTTTAACCAGGTCAACTGGTTGGTTGGTGTGCCCAACCAGGTCTGCTCTCTGACCAAGCCTCAGATTTCGGCTCGGTCTCTTTTGTCTGCAGGTGTGGTGGTCAGAGATTGGGCCGCTAGGGCATTGATCCTCGGAACCCCTCTCAAGGTAATATCCAGGTAAAACATTGTGTCACTTGTTGCATTTAGGCTTTCTGTTGCACTGTCGTTTAGGCCTACACATTGTATGCATCTATAAATGCATTACAATAACATAATTAGTTCATATTAGTTACATTAATTTTATTTACTCTGGAAAATTAATTAAAATAATATTTAATTAACACAAGAGACATGACATTAGAAATTTTTTCAGTGTCAGAATTATTAAAAATATGAACTAGGAAATGCTGTAAACTCTATATGGTTTGATATGGAGATATGATAGAGCCCAATAGGCTAAGGCACCTCTACACCAGTGGATTGACGATTGAGAGGCGGGACCACTGAGTCGAAGCTCATCCTCCACAAGCACATTTGATGAGAACACACACACACACACACACACACACACACACACACACACACACACACACACACACACACACACACACACACACACACAAACACACAAACACACACACACACACACACACACACCCACACACACACACACACACAACACACACACACACACACACACACACACACACACACACACCCACACACACACACACACACACACACACACACACACACACACACACACACACACACATACACACACACACACACACACACACACACACACACACACACACACACACACACAATCGACCGGGTAAACAGGGGAATCGACCGGGTAAACAAGGATGAACTATTCAACACTGGTGGGACGCGAACAAGGGGACACAGGTGGAAGCTGAGTACCCAAATGAGCCACAGAGACGTTAGAAAGAACTTTTTCAGTGTCAGAGTAGTTAGTAAATGGAATGCATTAGGAAGTGATGTGGTGGAGGCTGACTCCATACACA
>NC_091185.1:4442591-4495091 GCF_040958095.1 Procambarus clarkii
CAATTTACAACATAGAATATTTTCCCTTGTTCCGAGAGTTGACCTAGAACAGGCGTGACAAGGTCAGAGGTCAGCTGCGGCATATGACCCCCAAACCAATTAGCAGACACGTGTTGACCAGCCATAGTTAGAGAGGGCTTCAGGATTAACCTCTTTCACGGGGGCGACAAGTGGTCAGCACGCCATAGGTCACGTGACTCATGGGGGAGGCTTAATCCTTAATTACCCAATCACCATGAAGAATAGGGTGGTTTGCGTGACGTCACTTCAAGCTTGACGCATAGAGCATTCAGTCGTAGTTGACTGCGTCAGCCCAGTTTAAAGCAATAGTCTAAACTATCTCAGAAAGGATGTGGCTGATCAGAGGCTGCTTGGGTCTTCAATTGCTGTACCACCTGGTTGAACCAGGCCTGACTCGTGGGGGGGGGGGGACGAGGTGATTAGACCTGAGGTCAGGTCAGTCTTGGCCGCCTGCTCCTTTGTGTAGGGCAGGTGATTAAGGCTGGGAGGGAGTGGAAAGGACGGGTAGAAGCTAGGGATAGGAAGAGAGAGAGAGAGAGAGAGAGAGAGAGAGAGTGAGAGAGAGAGAGAGAGAGAGAGAGAGAGAGAGAGAGAGAGAGAGAGAGTCATTATGACTATATAGCACTGGGAAGGGGTCAGGATAAGGATTTAGTATGGGACGGTAGGGAAAGGAATGGTGTCGAACCACTTTGGGACGGTCGGGGATTGAACGCCGACCTGCATGAAGAGAGACCATCGCTCTACCGTCCAGCCCAAGTAGATGGACGAGATAGAGAGGAAAGGAGATTAACAGAGAGGAAAATTAAGAAATGTGAATAAACCTAGATAACAAAAAAAAACAGGTGAAAATTGAGAATACAGATCTCAATAGGACCACTAAAATGATAATTACAGGTAAAGGTGACACAGAGAAGGTGACACAGAGAAGGTGACACAGAGAAGGTGACACAGAGAAGGTGACACAGAGAAGGTGACACAGAGAAGATGACACAGAGAAGGTGACCAGAGAAGGTGACACAGAGAAGGTGACCAGAGAAGGTGACACAGAGAAGGTGACACAGAGAAGATGACACAGAGAAGGTGACACAGAGAAGGTGACACAGAGAAGATGACACAGAGAAGGTGACACAGAGAAGGTGACCAGAGAAGGTGACACAGAGAAGGTGACCAGAGAAGGTGACACAGAGAAGGTGACACAGAGAAGATGACACAGAGAAGGTGACACAGAGAAGGTGACACAGAGAAGATGACACAGAGAAGGTGACACAGAGAAGATGACACAGAGAAGATGACACAGAGAAGGTGACCAGAGAAGGTGACACAGAGAAGTGAAGATGAGGTCATTGGACCCCTTCACCTTCGTGGTACTAAACTACCAAACCATTTTCTCTCATTAAATACCAGTTACAGTTAATACAGTCCCCCCTTGTTGGGGGTATATATTTCTCATTCTCACATGGGGTCCTGTGGCATAGTAGGCTACGTTCTCGACTCACAATTGAGGATCCCTGGGTTCATTCCCCCGGGCAGGACAGTAATGTTGGACACGTTTCTTTTTTACCTAATGCCGCTGTTCACCTAACAGTAAATATGTGCCCGGGAGTTAGCCTCATATGATGAGGTTTATGAGGTCTTGTCCTCATGCCTTTCCTCATACATTTGCACTTTCCTTGCCTCAATTATAATAATATTAATTATTCGTGATATTATTATTGTTTTGGGCGCAGGACAGACATCTATTTATCTATTTCCAGCCGTAATTGATCAACCCATCGCAGATGTTTTTTTTTTATCTGGTTTCAATCTTCCTACTTGAAACTCCTCAGGCTTACTAGCCTCTGATTTATAGCTACTTAATGCTGAACAAATCCACAAGGGCCGTGACGAGGATTCGAACCTGCGTCCGAGAGCATCGCTAGACGCTGCCTTAATCGACTGAGTTCTACTTAATGCTTATTCGAGGTCAAGAAAAAATAGATAATTACGCTGTGTTTCATAATACACATTTATTAAAGCACTACCAACCATAATAATAATAATTTTATTTCTAGTGAATTATATATATATATATATATATATATATATATATATATATATATATATATATATATATATATATAATAAGTCTGATACACTTTCAATAAGATGAAAGGAATCACGGTATAAATTATTAATCACTCGGTTAATTATGAGTTTATTTTAAACGCGAATAACAAACACTGAAATGATAAATGAATTATTCAGCCTTGAATAATCAGGCAAATAATGTTGATTTGATCTCCAGTATGACATGCGCTGTAGTCAGCAAATCATACACACAATGAACACATGACACGCAAGAACTGTTCTCAAAGTATTATTGGTGCAGGCGAGGAGTCACAATAACGTGGCTGAAGTATGTTGACCAGACCACACACTAGAAGGTGAAGGGACGACGACGACGTTTCGGTCCGTCCTGAACCATTCTCAAGTCGATTGTGAGAATGGTTCAGGACGGACCGAAACGTCGTCGTCCCTTCACTTTCTAGTGTGTGGTCTGGTCAACATATTAAATGGTGAATATAGGCGTCAGACCAAAATACTTATACCCGTAACAGACCTATACCTATAACGGTCCTATAGCAGTCTGTTTCTTCCTATACCGGTCTGGTTCCTCTCTGTACATCTATACCAGACCATTGCTGGTATACCATGGACACAGGTTGCACAATGATTGCTTCGTTGCACATTGAAGTTGATTGATATTGACGGAACAGCTTGGGCAGATCACAGGTTCTAATGTGTATGAGGGAACTATCAGGGGAAAGCACTAAGTCATTACGACTATATAGCACTGGGAAGGGGTCAGGATAACGATTTGTGGATGGGACTGTGGAAAGGAATGATGCCCAACCACTTGGACGGTTGGGGGATTGAACGCCGACCTGGGTAAATACTGACATCGAAATAAAGAGATTGATTTACAGAACTAAAAACCACGTAACATAATATATGCAAGATCGTTGAATTGTTTCAAGCGTAGGTTAGATATATATATGAAATAATATGAATGAATTTGAGTGGGTATAAATAGATGCTAATTTGTATGGGTCAAGAGGCTTCCTGTAGTTTCCTTTTATCTCAAGTCCTTACGAACAAACGATAAACACTGCTGAAGAGTCGGTCCATTGATGCTGTTATCTCATTTGAGACATCTCGCGTTTGAGTCTCATCTCAAGATATGGTTCTGAAGAATGTAGTAGTAGTAGGCATCCATCAGTCTCAGGAGACTATGGAGTTGCGCTCTGGTTGTCGGTGCAAAGCCAGAGTAGGTTGATATGGAGGAGAAGCTGTTACCCATGCAGCGGGTCCCCGCTCTCCCCGGCGCCGAAAGTCTCCAATACCATTGGTTCCAGCGCCGTCGCAGGAACTGTCAGAACGAGGTTGAAGCCCTGAACAATGTACAGGGGCTCTAACATAATAGAGTTGAGCACAGAGCACTAACAAGGTGAGTATCCGCACTCAATTAAACATGAGTGTCCACCCACGGTCCAATCAAGTGCGGAATAGCCCATGAGTGACTATAAAAGGTCGCTTCTTATTGGCTACAAGAGCTGACGTAACCTGCAGAGGGTTTACGACGGATATGACGTCAGTAGTCCATCGAACGCCATATTGCATGCATTGAAATATGCAATACAATTCAGATAAAACCTAACATTAAGCTCATTGCATTCATTTAGAGATCACATTATTTATAAAATGTTACTGGCGGCCTCGTGTGTTAGTTCTCTGTGTGTGTGTGTGTGTATGTGTGTGTGTGTGTGTGTATGTGTGTGTGTGTGTGTGTGTGTGTGTGTGTGTGTGTGTGTGTGTGTGCGCACGCGCGTGCGCTGCAAAACGAGTTACCCAGCCATTCTCTGAGGGAATATTTAGGCTGAGCTAAATAATTCACATCTCAAGACTCGGGTATGAGAGGAAGTTTAGAGGCATGGGGGAGGAAGGGGCGAGGCATGGGTGATAGAGGAGAGGCATGAGAGAGACTGTATAGCACTTCTAAACTGCTATACAGTCGTAATGGCTTGAACACTTTATCTCACCAATCGCATCCCAGTGTTGGAAATTTATCCAACTTTCTGTGCTACTCCCCCCCAAAAAAAAAAAATATATATTATTTCTGTGCAAACAAGACCAGTCAACTTGTCCCTTTGCATTACTAATTCCACTTCGTGCCTGGCCTACCTTTAGGCAGGAGCACCTGTGTGTGTGTCTCTCGTTCTCGCTACAGTCAGAGGTTATCTTGAGATGATTTCGGGGCTTTTTAGTGTCCCCGGGGCCCGGTCCTCGACCAGGCCTCCACCCCCTAGGAAGCAGCCCGTGACAGCTGACTAACACCCAGGTACCTATTTTACTGCTAGGTAACAGGGGCATAGGTTGAAAGAAACTCTGCCCATTGTTTCTCGCCGGCGCCTGGGATCGAACCCAGGACCACAGGATCACAAGTCCAGCGTGCTGTCCGCTCGGCCGACCGGCTCAGTCAGCTGCAAAATATATAAAAAAAAAACTCCCCTTAACATTCTGCTCGTAAATCAGCATTTGTCTACGAGCATCGTAACTCGTTTGACAGGTCGTGAAGCTTTCATCAACACACGATTTGTCTACTAATCTCTATTAGTTGTTAACCGGACTCTAATCTCTATATAACCGGTTATTAATCTCTATTAGTTGTTAACCGGACTCTAATCTCTATATAACCGGTTATTAATCTCTATTAGTTGTTAACCGGACTCTAATCTCTATATAACCGGTTATTAATCTCTATTAGTTGTTAACCGGACTCTAATCTCTATATAACCGGTTATTAATCTCTATTAGTTGTTAACCGGACTCTAATCTCTATATAACCGGTTATTAATCTCTATTAGTTGTTAACCGGACTCTAATCTCTATATAACCGGTTATTAATCTCTATTAGTTGTTAACCGGACTCTAATCTCTATATAACCGGTTATTAATCTCTATTAGTTGTTAACCGGACTCTAATCTCTATATAACCGGTTATTAATCTCTATTAGTTGTTAACCGGACTCTAATCTCTATATAACCGGTTATTAATCTCTATTAGTTCTTAACCGGACTCTAATCTCTATATAACCGGTTATTAATCTCTATTAGTTCTTAACCGGACTCTAATCTCTATATAACCGGTTATTAATCTCTATTACTTCTTAACCGGACTCTAATCTCTATATAACCGGTTATTAATCTCTATTACTTCTTAACCGGACTCTAATCTCTATATAACCGATTATTAATCTCTATTAGTTGTTAACCGGACTCTAATCTCTATATAACCGGTTATTAATCTCTATTAGTTCTTAACCGGACTCTAATCTCTATATAACCGGTTATTAATCTCTATTACTTCTTAACCGGACTCTAATCTCTATATAACCGGTTATTAATCTCTATTACTTCTTAACCGGACTCTAATCTCTATATAACCGGTTATTAATCTCTATTAGTTGTTAACCGGACTCTAATCTCTATATAACCGGTTATTAATCTCTATTAGTTGTTAACCGGACTCTAATCTCTATATAACCGGTTATTAATCTCTATTAGTTGTTAACCGGACTCTAATCTCTATATAACCGGTTATTAATCTCTATTAGTTCTTAACCAAATCTTAAATTTTTATTCTCTTCGCTGAATTTGCTTGCAGCAACTCGTCCTCTTGGCAAGGTGAATTGTATTTTTTTCTTTTCTTTATTAATTAAATTGATCCCGTGAATTTGGCTTGAAACTTAATGGACCTGGGATTGATGGATTGTTTCAAGCGAAGCTTAGACACAAACTTGACCATTTGGCCTAGTATGCATGATCCGATTTATCTAACAGGCCGAATTATTTTCGTTATTTTCAAATTAGTTCTTTCTAGATTGGTTATTTTCTAACAATAATAATCTATTAGGAATATGAATTACTGGCTTAGTTATATTAGGATAGGTTAGGTTAGGTTAGGTTAGGTTTGGATAGGTTAGATTAGGTTTGTATAATAATATTAACCTATAATTATAAACCACAATACCTATGATAGTTTTGACTCATATAACATTAAAACCTTCACTGCATTATATATAATTGTAATTTTATCATATAAAGATTTTGGAAACAAAAATTGGGAGTGTCTCGCACACCCCAAATAACATTTAAAACGAAGATCAAAAACAAAAAAGTAGATAGAGATAAAAAAAATATCTACTATCATCTTCCCTCCCACAAAAAAAGTACACAACAATGTTTTTTTACCAAACAGAAAACATTGGTGTGTTTTTTTTTTGTTCGTGTATTGAACGTGTTTGGGGTGACCAGGTCGAACAGTTTCCCAAAATGACTGATAATTTAATATTTCCTGTGAAAATAATTGTCCATACTGTGTTTACAAATACACAATGTGTTTCAGTAACTAGCATTGGGACTGTGTGTTTTTTTTTTTTTTTTGATGGAAAACATGATATCTTGAATTGCAACATAAATGAAGAACTCCGCAACAGTAAGATAACAGCAACACATTCATCATTCATTCATATTGTTATAATATTCTGTCTTTTTTTTTCTGGACGGCTGGTGTCATATTCTTGAATATGTTCCATGCTGTCTCCAGGGCAGCTGGTGTCATATTCTGGAATATGTTCCATTCTTCCTGCTGGACAACTGATATCATATTCTTGAGAACACACCACAATTCCCCCCCCCCACTTCACAATATTCCAAGCACACAGGAGTGTTCCAGTTTGTGCTTCAAACATATCGATACATAATGTCAAACTCTGAAGTTTGCTATCGTTATAAGACTGCGTTTTGGCCACATAATTTATGTGTATTGAATATCGGACATTATTATGCTCCTTATTACCTTATTTTTTGGTTATCCTGCGTGGCATGAGCAAATTAAATCCTTGTTTGTTATAGGAACTCACAGACAGACAGACAGACAGACAGACAGACAGACAGGCAGATAGACAGACAGACAGACAGACAGACAGGCAGGCAGATAGATAGACAGAGACAGATACACATGAATACAGGGAGGCTGACGTACAGTAATATGAAGAGACAAATAGAAGCATACTGAGGGGTAGAGAGAGAGAGAGAGAGAGAGAGAGAGAGAGAGAATGAGAGAGAGAGAGAGAGAGAGAGAGAGAGAGAGAGAGAGAGAGAGAGAGAGAGAGAGAGAGAGAGAGAGGGAGAAGGCCAAGTATTAATAAGAGAAATAATGAAGTAGAAGGGAAGGAAGAGGGAGCAAGAGATGAAGGAGGAACGCGTGTCAAGACTGAAGAAAAAATATATAATTGTTGGAAGGGTGGATGCGGTTGGGCCACAAAGTCTGTGGTAGACACCTGTATTATATTCTTGCCAATTGAGTACCTGAGCCAGGCCTACCTGGTGAACACCCGTGAGTCAGAAACAGACTGAAATATATGCAATACCTGTGCATGATTTCCAACATCTGTGAAGCCTCTCGCCCTATCTCGGTAATTTTGCGAGGAAGTTTTAGCGATAATGAGCATAGTTGGGTAATTATCTTGATAATTAGGAAGATCACTTATCAGCTGATTGAGTATAGGAGCTCCTGGAATTAAACTGATGGGAACAATCAGATGCAGATTGTCAGGGAACTAAGAGGGAAATCCTGGATAATGGAGTCTACAGGGGCTCTGAAAACTGAAACTGAAACCTCCAGGGGTGGGGGGGGAGGGATTTGGGCAAAATGTGATCAATCGCCGGTTTCACTAATTTGCATATTTTTGGTCTAAAAAGGTTCCATGTTTTCGGTCTAAAAAGGTCCCATGTTTTCGGTCTAAAACGTCCCATATTTTCGGTCTAAAAAGGTCCCATATTTTCGGTCTAAAAAGGTCCCATGTTTTCGGTCTAAAAAGGTCCCATATTTTCTGCCTAAAAAGGTCCTACATTTTCGGTCTAAAACGTCCCATATTTTTGGTCTAAAAAGGTCTCATATTTTCGGTCTAAAACGTCCCATATTTTCGGTCTAAAAAGGCCCCATGTTTTCGGTCTAAAACGTCCCATATTTTCGGTCTAAAAAGGTCCCATGTTTTCGGTCTAAAACGTCCCATATTTTCGGTCTAAAAAGGTCTCATATTTTCGGTCTAAAACGTCCCATATTTTTGGTCTAAAACGTCTCATATTTTCGGTCCAGAAAGACACATATATAGGACCTGGAAGCAACAGGAGTGACTAAATACACATGCCGCAGGAGCAAACAAAAACATCAGAAAAACAAAACAAAAACAACACAAGACCCAAACAAAAACACACAAACAAACACAAAAAAAACGAACTCCAACCCCCCCCCCCCCCAGATAACTTTTTAAGAGAGAGAGAGCAGAGACAATCTGGTACCTGACCAATATATATGCTAATGCCATCATATCAAACATAACGTGAAAATATATATATATATATATATATATATATATATATATATATATATATATATATATATATATATATATATATATATATACAATCAAGAAAAAATGTATACCTGAAAATTTATAGATTTATCTTCCATTAAAAATAAATTAGATTGAAGGGTATTGTTTTTTGCAAATTTATTCATGTTTTCTTTCTCTTATATATACAGTATATCGTTTTATATTATAATTTTTCAGATTTTCAGACTATATAAAATCATTCCTTGGCGTTGGTTATCTTAAATTGTTCATCACTCTGCTTTAGATATCTCTATGGTGTCAAGTTTAAGTTCGTTCAGTTCCCTCGTAACTTGGGTTCGTGTTCTTCAAGAATTTGTTCAGAAAAACTTTATTTTTTTAGTCATTCTCCAATTAATTTCCAATCAGTTAAACTGCATTTTTTGTCCTCAATGTTTTTTTTTTCAGCAGACATCAATATGTAGAGCTTTGCACACCTGTATGTGGAGCTCTACACACCTGTATGTGGAGCTCTACACACCTGTATGTGGAGCTCTACACACCTGTATGTGGAGCTCTACACACCTGTATGTGGAGCTCTACACACCTGTATGTGGAGCTCTGCACACCTGTAGGTGGAGCTCTACACACCTGTATGTGGAGCTCTACACACCTGTATGTGGAGCTCTACACACCTGTATGTGGAGCTCTACACACCTGTATGTGGAGCTCTACACACCTGTATGTGGAGCTCCACAGACCTGTATGTGGAGCTCTACACACCTGTATGTGGAGCTCTACACACCTGTATGTGGAGCTCTACACACCTGTATGTGGAGCTCTACACACCTGTATGTGGAGCTCCACACACCTGTATGTGGAGCTCCACACACCTGTATGTGGAGCTCCACACACCTGTATGTGGAGCTCTACACACCTGTATGTGGAGCTCTACACACCTGTATGTGGAGCTCTACACACCTGTATGTGGAGCTCTACACACCTGTATGTGGAGCTCCACACACCTGTATGTGGAGCTCCACACACCTGTATGTGGAGCTCTACACACCTGTATGTGGAACTCCACACACCTGTGTATGGAGGTGTGGATCGGGAAGATCAACTGAAGATCAACAACTCCGCATCCTAACTCTTTGCCCCTATTTACCCAGCAGTAATTTTGGACCTGGTTGTAAACCGAATTACGGTTTGTGTACCAAGAACAACTACTAATGTAACGCTTATCTAAGAGTTATGAGAATGGAACGTAATTCTGTGGCGCGGGTTCGAATCCCGCATGAGGCAGAAACAAATGGGCAAAAGTTTCTTTCACCCTGAATGCCCCTGTTACCTAGCAGTAAATAGGTACCTGGGAGTTAGTCAGCTGTCACGGGTTGCTTCCTGGGGGTGGAGGCCTGGTCGAGGACCGGGCCGCGGGGACACTAAAAAGCCCCGAAATCATCTCAAGATAACCTCAAGATAAGATGGAAAGCCCTAATCCTGCCAGAGTAAAAAAAAAATCGTGTACTGCTGCTCTCTAAAAAAAAATGAATTCATCTTGGAGATGAGCTCAGGTAGGCTGTGAGGAGAGAGAGGGAGAGAATGTAGGAGGAGCTCTACAGTCATTTGAGGTGTGTGTAGAGCCACCTGGAGCCTGGGTGAGGTGTGGGAGGGGGACCCTAAGGCCCCTAAGGGCTCAGGTGTGAGGCCCCTAAGGGTTTGAAGGACGTAAAACTTCTTGAATGAGAAGCGGATCTTAATGGCATCTTGCCTATGTAAGATAGCGGTGTTCTACCCTATTTGCGAGAACACGGACACACACACACCCGTGACACAGAATAAAAAATACAAAGATCAAGCGGATTCAGAAGACGTCAAGAGGTCAAGTCAATGTCAATCAAGTGATGATTGACAGCATCTGTACAGTATGCCGTACACCAACAACTACAGACTGGTTGATGTATGAGTCTGTGTGTCCCCCCCACACACCCCTTGTGGGACTGGCAATAGAGGATAGTATTAATAGTCTGTAAGTTAATCTTGGGTCTTAGTGACGGATTGATGAGTCTGAGTGCGCCTACTTGAGTCTGACCTAATGAGCTGCGGCTTGGGTTGACCTGACCTTTGACCCCCTTCCTTCCCATCTCTCACCTCTAGGGTGAGGTGGCTCATTGTTCCTCACATATCACTATCCACTTGCCCACCTGCCTCGCGTCACCCGTCACCTGTCACCCGTCACCCGTCACCCGTCACCCGTCACCCGTCACCCGTCACCCGTCACCCGTCACCCGTCACCCGTCACCCGTCACCCGCAATCTCTGAGTGGGTTTGGATGATGCTTGTCACTCATTCACTCTCGTCTCTAGTCCTTCATTATACACTGGCTTTATTATCCCTCCTCCCACTCCTCCCTCTTCTTCACTACTTCCCCTACACCCCCTCCCCTACCTTCCCCTACACCCCCCTCCCCTACCTTCCCCTACACCCCCTCCCTTACACCCCCTCCTACCTTCCCCTACACCCCCTCCTCCCCTACCTTCCCCTACACCCCTCCTCCCCTACCTTCCCCTACACCCCCTCCCTTACACCCCCTCCTACCTTCCCCTACACCCCCTCCTCCCCTACCTTCCCCTACACCCCCCTCCCTACCTTCCCCTACACCTCTACCTTTCCCTACACCCCCTCCCCTACCTTCCCCTACACCCCCTCCCCTACCTTCCCCTCCCTCCCCTACCTTCCCCTACACCCCCTCCCCTACCTTCCCCTCCCCTCCCCTACACCCCCCTCCCCTACCTTCCCCTACACCCCCCTCCCCTACCTTCCCCTACACCCCCCCCCCTACCTTTCCCCTACACATTTGAAACTGATTATTTCGAGTGATGTTGAACGTTGACATATGAAAATATTTATATGAAGCTTTATCATCACGAAGCTTTATCATTCCATTAAAAAAGGCCTTAAATTATTTTTTTGCCAAAATCATCGTCGTCATTTTGTTAGACTTAAGTCTTAACGTGACTACTCTCTCCAGCTTCAAAGTCTTAACGTGACTACTCTGTCCAGCTTCAAAGTCTTAACGTGACTACTCTGCCCAGCTTCAAAGTCTTAACGTGACTACTCTGTCCAGCTTCAAAGTCTTAAAGTGACTACTCTGCCCAGCTTCAAAGTCTTAACGTGACTACTCTGCCCAGCTTCAAAGTCTTAACGTGACTACTCTGCCCAGCTTCAAAGTCTTAAAGTGACTACTCTGTCCAGCTTCAAAGTCTTAACGTTCCTACTCTGCCCAGCTTCAAAGTCTTAAAGTGACTACTCTGTCCAGCTTCAAAGTCTTAACGTGACTACTCTGCCCAGTTTCAAAGTCTTAAAGTGACTACTCTGCCCAGCTTCAAAGTCTTAACGTGACTACTCTGCCCAGCTTCAAAGTCTTAACGTGACTACTCTGCCCAGCTTCAAAGTCTTAACGTGACTACTCTGCCCAGCTTCAAAGTCTTAACGTGACTACTCTGCCCAGCTTCAAAGTCTTAACGTGACTACTCTGCCCAGCTTCAAAGTCTTAACGTGACTACTCTGCCCAGCTTCAAAGTCTTAACGTGCCTACTCTGCCCAGCTTCAAAGTCTTAACGTGACTACTCTGCCCAGCTTCAAAGTCTTAACGTGACTACTCTGCCCAGCTTCAAAGTCTTAACGTGACTACTCTGCCCAGCTTCAAAAACAGTTTGTTGAAGTCTGGCGACCAAAGCTTTGTCTTGAATTCTGGTACAGAGTGTACGAGTGAATTATAGAGTGAGCATGACTCCCACTGCGCCACTGACCCCCCTGAGAACACCACTGGTGCCAACACTGACCCCTCAGGACACCACTGGTGCCAACACTGGCCCCTCAGGACACCACTGGTGCCAACACTGACCCCTGAGAACACCACTGGTGCCAACACTGGCCCCTCAGAACACCACTGGTGCCAACACTGACCCCTCAGGACACCACTGGTGCCAACACTGACCCCTCAGAACACCACTGGTGCCAACACTGACCCCTCAGGACACCACTGGTGCCAACACTGACCCCTCAGAACACCACTGGTGCCAACACTGACCCCTGAGAACACCACTGGTGCCAACACTGGCCCCTGAGAACACCACTGGTGCCAACACTGACCCCTGAGAACACCACTGGTGCCAACACTGACCCCTGAGAACACCACTGGTGCCAACACTGACCCCCCTGAGAACACCACTGGTGCCAACACTGACCCCCTGAGAACACCACTGGTGCCAACACTGGCCCCTGAGAACACCACTGGTGCCAACACTGACCCCTGAGAACACCACTGGTGCCAACACTGGCCCCTGAGAACACCACTGGTGCCAACACTGGCCCCTGAGAACACCACTGGTGCCAACACTGACCCCCCTGAGAACACCACTGGTGCCAACACTGACCCCTGAGAACACCACTGGTGCCAACACTGAGCCCTCAGAACACCACTGGTGCCAACACTGACCCCTCAGAACACCACTGGTGCCAACACTGGCCCCTGAGAACACCGCTGGTGCCAACACTGACCCCTGAGAACACCACTGGTGCCAACACTGACCCGTGAGAACACCACTGGTGCCAACACTGACCCCCCTGAGAACACCACTGGTGCCAACACTGACCCCTGAGAACACCACTGGGGCCAACACTGGCCCCTGAGAACACCACTGGTGCCAACACTGACCCCTCAGGACACCACTGGTGCCAACACTGGCCCCTGAGAACACCACTGGTGCCAACACTGACCCCTCAGGACACCACTGGTGCCAACACTGGCCCCTGAGAACACCACTGGTGCCAACACTGGCCCCTGAGAACACCACTGGTGCCAACACTGGCCCCTGAGAACACCACTGGTGCCAACACTGGCCCCTGAGAACACCACTGGTGCCAACACTGACCCCTCAGGACACCACTGGTGCCAACACTGGCCCCTGAGAACACCACTGGTGCCAACACTGACCCCTCAGGACACCACTGGTGCCAACACTGGCCCCTGAGAACACCACTGGTGCCAACACTGGCCCCTGAGAACACCACTGGTGCCAACACTGGCCCCTGAGAACACCACTGGTGCCAACACTGAGCCCTGAGAACACCACTGGTGCCAACACTGACCCCTTAGGACACCACTGGTGCCAACACTGGCCCCTGAGAACACCACTGGTGCCAACACTGACCCCTTAGGACACCACTGGTGCCAACACTGACCCCTCAGAACACCACTGGTGCCAACACTGACCCCTCAGGACACCACTGGTGCCAACACTGACCCCTCAGAACACCACTGGTGCCAACACTGACCCCTCAGGACACCACTGGTGCCAACACTGACCCCTCAGGACACCACTGGTGCCAACACTGGCCCCTCAGAACACCACTGGTGCCAACACTGACCCCTCAGAACACCACTGGTGCCAACACTGACCCCTCAGAACACCACTGGTGCCAACACTGACCCCTCAGAACACCACTGGTGCCAACACTGACCCCTGAGAACACCACTGGTGCCAACACTGACCCCTGAGAACACCACTGGTGCCAACACTGACCCCTGAGAACACCACTGGTGCCAACACTGACCCCTGAGAACACCACTGGTGCCAACACTGACCCCTCAGGACACCACTGGTGCCAACACTGACCCCTCAGAACACCACTGGTGCCAACACTGACCCCTCAGGACACCACTGGTGCCAACACTGGCCCCTGAGAACACCACTGGTGCCAACACTGACCCCTCAGGACACCACTGGTGCCAACACTGACCCCTGAGAACACCACTGGTGCCAACACTGACCCCTCAGAACACCACTGGTGCCAACACTGACCCCTGAGAACACCACTGGTGCCAACACTGACCCCTGAGAACACCACTGGTGCCAACACTGAGCCCTCAGGACACCACTGGTGCCAACACTGACCCCTCAGAACACCACTGGTGCCAACACTGACCCCTGAGAACACCACTGGTGCCAACACTGAGCCCTCAGAACACCACTGGTGCCAACACTGAGCCCTCAGAACACCACTGGTGCCAACACTGACCCCTCAGAACACCACTGGTGCCAACACTGACCCCTCAGAACACCACTGGTGCCAACACTGACCCCTCAGAACACCACTGGTGCCAACACTGAGCCCTCAGGACATCACTGGTGCCAACACTGACCCCTCAGAACACCACTGGTGCCAACATTGAGCCCTCAGAACACCACTGGTGCCAACACTGAGCCTTCGTGGCATTCAAATTAGAACTTGATAAACACCTCCAAAGGATGCCAGATCAACCAGGCTGTGTGATCCGTACGTCAGGCCACGAGCACCTGCGTCTACCAGCCCTTGGCTGACCGTACCAGGAGGCCTGGTCAGAGACCGGGCCGCGGGGATATATTGATTCCCGGAACCAACAATAGGCAGGCATGAGGTGGGTAGACCCAGCCTCCCAACTCTTAATCTCCTCCTCCCCCCTTGACCCGTCATTACACCTCATTTGTCTCCTGGATCTTCACACCTGTGATGATCGCAGGTGTTCCCCCTTACCCCCCTTAACTCCCCCTTCTCCTTAATGGTCCCCCCCTGGCCATACTCCCCCCTATTTCCTTCCCTTATATATAGGCCAACGCGGGTCGGCGCGACCCATTACTTTCTGAACCCTGCCACTGACGACACCTGGCTGGCCAAACCTTAGGATATCGTGAGGTGATTACGAGGCTGGGATATCGTGAGGTGATTACCACTCGTGGGATGCTGTGAGGGGACTGCCACGTTGGGATATCGTGGGACTGTGACTATCTCTCTCCCTCTCTCGGTCTGAGAATGACCCCCGGAGCTTGGCTAGTTTTGCTCTGTGTGGTAAGTTTGTCTCTAAGCTTGCCTCTCTCAGAGACCCTGGCTGGCAGGATGCTGCTGATGCTGGGTCATAAGAACACGAGGATCTTGACTATGGACCAAGTGTCTCTCTCCTTCGGTCCTCTCCCCAAACGGGCCAAGGAGGTCCGCGGCCGCCACCGGACTCGGGAGGTGGAGAGCTACCTCCTCCCCGTGGAGGCTTCGCTAGATGAGGACCCCAGTGGCGGAGATGAGGTCGAAGATGCTGGTGCTTCTCAGCCTGATGCTTCGCCGGATATCTTGACTTTTATCTCCAGTGATGGGGTCAGCGGCAAGGATGTGGCAAGTCTGGCGCGGCGTCTTAATCCTGTCGATACGTTGCTGGCCTTGTGAGGGGGGATACGTCCCCCCCCCCCCATCATCCCCCTATTACCGTCCCTGTCGAAGCTCTCTACGACCCCTTCACTACCCATCACGAAGCTCTACGCGATCAATACTCATCACGAAGCTCTACGCGACCGTCACTACCCATCATGAAGCTCTACGTGGCCATCACTACTCATCACGAAGATCTACGCGACCATCACTACCCATCACGAAGCTCTACGCGACCATCAATACTCATCACGAAGCTCTACGCGACCATCACTACCCATCACGAAGCTCTACGCGACTCATCACTACCCATCACGAAGCTCTACGCGACCATCACTACCCATCACGAAGCTCTACGCGACCATCACTACCCATCGACCACATGTTGTTTACATCGGCGACCACGTGTTTTGTGTTTACATCGGCGACCACGTGTTCAGTGTTGACATCGGCGACCACGTGTTTTGTGTTGACATCGGTGACCACGTGGTCAGTGTTTATGAATGCACCTCGAGGTTTCCGGCGTGTTTATTTACACTATTTCTAACTGTCCATATATTAATATTTATCGCGAATGAATTTAAATTTGATATGTACAAATATTTAAAATTATATTAGAGGTGTGTAGATAGAAATAGAGACTTAGTTAACTGTTTATATGTATATTTTTATATATATATATATATTGAATTAATTTGTAAATAAAATATCATTTTTTTAATGAGCGTTTAATTTTTTGCTCAACCTCGTTGATTGGTCAATGTTGTAAATTTTATTATAACGAAACTGGCAGCTCTTAAGAGCAAGCAACGAGATTATTTTCTTTATTTAGAGGAATTGTTAACTGCCTCTAAGGAGTTTGGAAGTTGCGTTCTAGGGAGCTGTTGTGGTTGGTGTTGGAGGACCCAGGGGAAGGTCCTTGTTTATTATGAGGATCAATTATATAAGTAATCAAATCAAATGCTTGATTTGTGGTTAGACATTTATAGGTGTTTTGTCCTGTGTTTGTGTGTGTTTGTGTTTCACTCTGTTACTGTCTGTTTATGTCTGTCTGTCTCTCTCTCTCTCTCTCACACTCTTTTTATGTCTGTGTCCCTAGCTCTGTCTGTCACTTTATCTGTGTCAGTATGTGGTTCATTTCCTGTCTATCTCTTCTGTCTGTTTCTCATTGTCTATGTCCTTTGTCTTTCGCATGTCTATCTTTTAATCTACCTCACTCTCTCTCTCTGTCTGTTTCTCTGTCTTTCTGTTTATGTATCTTTGTGTCTGTCACTGCCTGTTTTTCCGTCTTATCTTCCTGTGTCTTATCTTTTATGAATGTCTCCTTTTCCCTGTCTGTCTGACTGTCTCTGTGTACTCTGTGGATGTCACTATGCTCCCTAATGATGTCAATAACAGTATCTACGTTCTGATGTCAGTGTACGGAGAGACACTATGAGACACACAAATAAACCTCACTAAAGATATCTTAAGTATCTGGTTATCTTGGATCTTAGATAAAGATCTGAGTACCTGAAGACGCCCAGGTAGACCGGAAGTAATTAGCCTCTCATTAGTCTAATCTGAGAAGCTCAAGTTAAACTATCCCCAATACTCGGTAAGATAACCTCCACCCTCGTTACCTTAGTTATCACAACTATTAAGATATCCTGAAGTTATTATTTGATAGGCCTGAGGTTGATAGGACTCAATAACTCTCCAGAAGTTAACGAGCCTTTTGATCAACACCAAACAAGCCATGAGGATGCTCCCGGACGCAGGTTCGAATCCTCGTCACGGCCCTTGTGGATTTGTTCAAGCCATGAGGGTGTTTTGAATGATATAGCTTACTACGCCGCCCCCCGCCCCCCCAGACCTGCTTCATGCAGGTCTGCGTTCAATCCTCGACCGTCCAAGTGGTTCGGCACCCTTCCTTCCCCCCCCCCCCCGTCCCATCCCATACCCTAATCCTGACCCCTTCCCAGTGCTATATAGTCGTAATGGCTTGTTGACCAGACCACACACTAGAAAGTGAAGGGAAGACGACGTTTCGGTCCGTCCTGGACCATTCTTTCAAGTCGATTGTGCTTGGTGCTTTCCCCTGATAATTCCCTCCCTCCCCCCCCCCCTACTCCTCTGGGGAAAGTGGTTGATTTTGCAAATGAAATTGCAACACTATTTCTTGCCAGGTGACCCGTACTCACCTAATTGTACTCACCTAGTTGTGCTTGCGGGGGTTGAGCTCTGGCTCTTTGGTCCCTCCTCTCAACTGTCAATCAACAGGTGATCCCACCTGTTGTTGATGTCGCGTTGCCTGCGGTGATTGCTGCCATTATGAAACCCAAATAATCTAAGGAATCTCATTGGGGCTTGGCAATGAACTAATTTGCTTAAGCTTCTGCCTATTTACCTACGATAGCCGTTTGCAATTGCATGGGGAGGGGGGGGGGAGGGATACAACTTTCATTGCTTTCCAATTGCTTTATCAACGTCGGGGGCCGAGCGGATAGCACGCTGGACTTGTGATCCTGTGGTCCTGGGTTCGATCCCAGGCGCCGGCGAGAAACAATGGGCAGAGTTTCTTTCACCCTATGCCCCTGTTACCTAGCAGTAAAATAGGTATCTGGGTGTTAGTCAGCTGTCACGGGCTGCTTCCTGGGGGTGGAGGCCTGGTCGAGGACCGGGCCGCGGGGACACTAAAGCCCCGAAATCATCTCAAGATAACCTCTTAGGAATATTTCATTTTTTTACGTGTCTCCTAATGCCACTTGTCCACAAAACTGGTGACAGTACACACAGAAACCACAATAGCGTGATGTATCAAATGAAGAAATCTACAAGGGCCGTGCTGAGGGTTCGAACCTGCGTCCGAGAGGTTTCCAGATTAAGGCAGCGTCTGGGGATCCTCTCAAGTGGTTGGGCACCATTCCTGCCCTCCGTCCCATCCCAAATCCTTATCATGATCCCTTCCAGGTGTTATATAGTTATAATGGCTTGGCGCTTTCCTCTGAGAGTTCAATTGAATTCTGGGATCCTCTCGGATGTAGGTTCGAATCCTCCTCACGGCCCTTGTGCTGGTGGCAATACTTTCTGCTTATTTCATTATAATATTTTTACTGAACGATAACGGATAGAAAACGGGGAATGTGTATATACATCCTAACAGTCGAAGATAATATATAAAAAATATATCAATCTGATATATCATTTATATATTTATCAGTCTGATATATATCATTGACAAATATTATCAGTCTTAGAAAAATTATATTTGTCAGTCTTAGAAATGTAGTATTGAAGCCTTTCTGGGCCTTGATTGGGCCCCAGGTGTGGTGGGACACCTGTATCCACCCCCCACAGGTGTGGTGGGACACCTGTAGCCACCCCCCACAGGTGTGGTGGGACACCTGTATCCACCCCCCACAGGTGTGGTGGGACACCTGTATCCACCCCCCACAGGTGTGGTGGGACACCTGTATCCACCCCCATAGGTGTGGTGGGACACCTGTATCCACCCCCCACAGGTGTGGTGGGACACCTGTATCCACCCCCCCACAGGTGTGGTGGGACACCTGTATCCACCCCCCATAAGTGTGGTGGGACACCTGTATCCACCCCCCACAGGTGTGGTGGGACACCTGTATCCCTCCCATGTGTCGTGGGACACCTGTATCACCCCCCCCCCCCACCCTTGCGTGTCCCACTGATGGCTTCATTCCTCTAGTGTCTGTTATCAAATTATCGTATTTTATATCAAGTAACGCCGCGGGCACTACTAATTACTGAACTAACAGGTGTTCATTTTGTTCGGCGGAATGTTCACTGCCTTGTCATTTGCCGTGATGAACAGGCGGGGTGTTCAAGGGGGAGAACAGGCCCTCAAACACGGCTCTTAGAATTCGGTCTTCTGAAACCTGCGAGCTGTTTATTTACAATCTTACACTACCTGGTAATCACAACGCTTCCCACACCTGCTATTAGTTTCCACACCTGCTGTTACTTCCTACACCTGCGTGTCTACTAGATATGTGGATTAGTATCATGCCTGCCACACGCGTGTGAGTTACTTTCACTTGGCACATATGTAGATTGGTCATAAACCTACCCATGCATGTAGCTTATTCTCCTGTCTCCCACACCTGTAGGCTTTCTACAGGTGTGGGAGGTAGGAGAGTAAGATACATGTATGGGAGGTGTGTGTTCTCTCACACCTCCCACACCTGCAGAGGGGTCCTGTCCCGTCTCCCACACCTGCAGGAGGGTACTCTCCCGCCTCCCACACCTGCAGGAGGCTACCCTGTGACGCAATAATGCTGGACCCTGTGACGCAAGGGTGCTGGACCCTGTGACGCAAGGGTGCTGGACCCTGTGACGCAAGGGTGCTGGACCCTGTGACGCAAGGGTGCTGGACCCTGTGACGCAAGGGTGCTGGACCCTGTGACGCAATAGTGCTGGACACTGTGACGCAAGAATGCTGGACTCTGTGACGCAAGGGTGCTGGACCCTTGGTTCATACGAGGCAGCTCCTATTGGCCCATACGAGGCAGCTCCTATTGGTCCATACGAGGCAGCTCCTATTGGTCCATACGAGGCAGCTCCTATTGGTCCATACGAGGTAGCTCCTATTGGTCCATACGAGGCAGCTCCTATTGGTCCATACGAGGTAGCTCCTATTGGTCCATACGAGGCAGCTCCTATTGGTCCATACGAGGCAGCTCCTATTGGTCCATACGAGGCAGCTCCTATTGGCCCATACGAGGCAGCTCCTATTGGTCCATACGAGGCAGCTCCTATTGGCCCATACGAGGCAGCTCCAATTGGTCCATACGAGGCAGCTCCTATTGGTCCATACGAGGCAGCTCCTATTGGTCCATACGAGGCAGCTCCTATTGGTCCATACGAGGCAGCTCCTATTGGTCCATACGAGGTAGCTCCTATTCATTCAATACGCTATCGTTGGCCCGAATAAGCACGAGTTCAAAGATAAAGCTGTGGTGAGTCAGGAACCTCTTGTGAACCTGTGTCCGGAACCCGTTATCAGCCTGTAATTATCTTGCGCCATTTCTTATAGAATCTGAAATTATTGCTTCCGGGAATTTCCTCAACGATCGATGTCATTTTTCTGTAGCTCGTAGCAAGGATCTTTTCACCCTTCTTTGGTACTGGCAGCACGCTATAGCCGCCTTCTAGGTAGTATGGGGGCGGACACGGGTACAGTAGATTGATTAAATATACTCTTAAGTGGCTGCATGAGGTCCTCTTTGCATTCCTTTAGGACATCCGCGAATATCTCACCAGAACTGGAATATTGGTTTGGTTTAAACTTTTCCATGAATTAGGTATATTCTTGTTGTTAATTTTTATATTAAACTGTATTTTTTGGCGAATGTCTTGGTAGATTGATTCCTGTCTTGGTAGATTGATTCCTGTCTTGGTAGATTGATTCCTGTCTTGGTAGATTGATTTTTATCTTGGTAGATTGATTCATGTCTTGGTAGATTGATTTTTGTCTTGGTAGATTGATTCCTGTCTTGGTAGATTTATTCAGTGTCTTGGTAGATTGATTCCTGTCTTGGTAGATTTATTCAGTGTCTTGGTAGATTGATTTCTGTCTTGGTAGATTGATTCCTGTCTTGGTAGATTTATTCAACGTCTTGGTAGATTGATTTTTTTCTTGGTAGATTGGTTCCTGTCTTGGTAGATTGATTCCTGTCTTGGTAGATTGATTCAACGTCTTGGTAGATTAATTTTTGTCTTGGTAGATTGATTTTTGTCTTGGTAGATTGATTCCTGTCTTGGTAGATTGATTCCTGTCTTGGTAGATTGATTCAGTGTCTTGGTAGATTGATTCCTGTCTTGGTAGATTGATTCAACGTCTTGGTAGATTTATTTTTGTCTTGGTAGATTGATTCATGTCTTGGTAGATTTATCCTGTCTTGGTAGATTGATTCCTGTCTTGGTAGATTGATTCAACGTCTTGGTAGATTTATTTTTGTCTTGGTAGATTGATTCCTGTCTTGGTAGATTGATTCATGTCTTGGTAGATTGATTCATGTCTTGGTAGATTGATTCATGTCTTGGTAGATTGATTCCTGTCTTGGTAGATTGATTTCTGTCTTGGTAGATTGATTCATTGTCTTGCTAGATTGATTTTTGTCTTGGTAGATTGATTCATGTCTTGGTAGATTAATTCATGTCTTGGTAGATTGATTCATGTCTTGGTAGATTGATTCATGTCTTGGTACATTGATTCATGTCTTGATAGTTCTTATGTTCTTAAATGGGGTTAAGTCAGAGTGAGATAATGGTGTTAGTGGAGTGCCTCAGGGCTCTGTCCTGGGACCTCTGTTGTTTATAATATATATAAATGATTTAGATTCAGGTTTGAGTAGCAAAATCTGCAAATTTGCAGATGATACAAAAATCGGTGGAGAAACTAACACGAAAGAAGACTCGCTATCACTTCAAGTTGATCTAAATAGGGTTTTAAAATAGTTAAAAAGACTGGCAGACGCAGTTTAATGCTAATAAATGTAAAGTTTTGAGGCTAGGTAATGCTGATAGAGTTACAAGATACGAGCTAGATGGTGTTGTGATTGCGAAGTCGGATTGCGAAAGGGATCTGGGAGTTATGATTAGTAAGAATTTAAAAAAAAAAGATCAATGCATGAATGTTCGTAATAAAGCAAATAGTTCACTGGGATTTATTAATCGCAGCGTTAGTAACAAGACACCTGGTGTGGTTCTTCAGCTATATCTTGCTCTAGTTAGGCCCCATTTAGATTATGCAGTTCAGTTTTGGTCGCCAGTACTATAGAATAGATACAAATTCACTTGAATCGTGTCCTGCGTAGGATGACTAAGTTAATTCCCCCAAATTAGAAATCTTTCATATGTAGAAAGATTAACAAAGCTTAAGTTGCATTCACTGGAAAGGCGAAGAGTTAGGGGTGACATGAAAGAGGTTTACACGTGGATGAATGGACATAACAAAGGGGATATTAATAGGGTATTAAAAGTATCAACACAACACAGAACACAAAACAATTGGTATAAATTGGATAAGTTTAGATTTAGGAAAGACTTGGGTAAATACTGGTTCGGTAACAGGGTTGTTGATTTGTGGAATCAAATGCCGCATAAGGTGGGGTCCCTCGATTGTTTAAAGCGCGGGTTGGACATGTATATGAGTGGGATTGGGTGGATATAAATAGGAGCTGCCTCGTATGGGCCAATAGGCCTTCTGCAGTTACCTTTGTTCTTATGTTCTTATAGATTGATTTCTGTCTTGGTAGATTGATTCATGTCTTGGTAGATTGATTTCTGTCTTGGTAGATTGATTTTTGTCTTGGTAGATTGATTCATGTCTTGGTAGATTGTTTCAACGTCTTGGTAAATTTCCGAAGCCTTACGTTGTGAAGACGAGTGTGAAATAGTTGCTGAGAATATTGTTTATTCTTCATCTAGCAGCTGCCTAGGGATTGACTCGGGGATTGACTCGGGGGATTGACTCGGGGGATTGACTCGAGGATTGACTCAGATGTCCTGCCCTTAACAATACCCGTGTTTTACCTAGTTGAAGAAATCCGTTTGATTGGAATTTCTGGAATGGAACGTTATTAAGAGTCCTGTTAATAATGACCTCGAGATATTGACCTCATTCAGTATCAACATTGTCCCCATGATTGATGGGATAGTCCTTCATTGGTCAATATTAAACTACGTTTCTTAATCTCTCCTCTGGCATCTTCAAATTTGGTAGTATTGATTCAAAATCCTGTGTCAATATATATATATATATATATATATATATATATATATATATATATATATATATATATATATATATATATATATATATATATATATATATATATATAATATATATATAATTTGTTTACAGACCACTGAGGTCTCGGGACTGAATTCTCGTTTCGCTTTTAGGGATTAATTGAATGTTTACTAATCCACTGTGTGTGTATTTGCGATTTGTATTTAATATTTGTGTCTGGAGAATCGAGCTATTGGCTCTTGGACTTTCTAACCAATTTATGTTTCTTCTATTATATCTAATATATATATTTCTCTCTAACACACACACACACACCAGGAAGCAGCCCGTGACAGCTGACTAACTCCCAGGTACCTACTTACTGCTAGGTAACAGGGGCATTGGATGAAAGAAACTCTGCCCATCGTTTTTTCAGTTATATCGTACCAAGACTAGGGAAAGGATAGGTCCATTAAAAACTGAGACAGGTCAAATAACAGATAGTGATGAAGAGATGAGTAGTATTTTTAATAAATATTTTGTATCTGTATTTACTAAAGAGGAACTTAACAATATGCCTTCAGCCGAACAAGTCTATGTGGGTGGGGACAAGGACAGGTTGACGAGTTTAGCAGTTACCAGGGAGGATGTTCTTAAACAAATAGTAAAACTCAAACCAAACAAATCCCCAGGGCCGGATGAAGTGTTTGCCAGGGTGCTTAAAGAATGCAAAGAGGAGCTTTGTGACCCACTGTCAACCATATTTAATAAATCAATAGAGTCAGGCAGAGTGCCAGAGTTTTGGAAAGTTGCTAATGTGATACCAGTTTTTAAGAAAGGAGATAGATCACTTGCGTCTAACTATCGACCAATTAGCCTAACGTCTATTGTGGGAAAGTTACTCGAATCTATAATAGCAAATAAAATTCGTCTTCATCTTGAAAAACATAAATTAATAATTGAGTCGCAACATGGTTTTATAAATGGCCGTTCATGTTTAACAAATTTGTTATCTTTTTATTCTAGCATTGTTGAGACAGTTGATAGTGGTAAGGATTGCGATGTTGTATACCTTGACTTTAGCAAAGCTTTTGATACAGTGCCACATGAAAGACTGATTAAAAAGATAGAGTCTCATGGTATTGGGGGTGCTATATTAAGCTGGATTAGGGCATGGCTATACCAAAGGAAACAGAGAGTTAGTATAAATGGAATCAAGTCAGAGTGGGAAAATGTTATAAGTGGAGTGCCTCAAGGCTCTGTCCTGGGACCTCTGTTGTTTATAATATATATAAATGATTTAGATTCAGGTTTGAGTAGCAACATTTGCAAATTTGCCGATGATACGAAAATCGGTAGGGAAATTAATTCGGAGGAGGACTCACTATCACTTCAAGTTGATCTAGATAGGGTTTTGAAATGGTCAAAGGATTGGCAGATGCAGTTTAATGCTGATAAATGTAAAGTTCTGAGGTTAGGTAATGATGATAGAGTTACAAGATACGAGCTAGATTGAAATTGAAATTGAAATTGAAATAAGTTTATTGAGGTAAAATACACACAAAGGGATGAGGTAGCTCAAGCTATTCTCACCCCATTCAGTACAACGTGTTAATATATACATATACACACATCACAAATAAACACATTACCAAACATTTTGAGAGGTAAAAATATACATTTCCTCCTTCACAAGTAGTATGTTATCAGACGTACACACAAATACTTTTATGACCTAGGTATACTGTATAGACAAATTGCAAGACACCTGCAGATAATTCAACAAAATATTACAATCTTGGTGCAAAATTCTTATATCTCTCAAGAATATCATCAACCTTTCCGTTGTGACACATCCAGGCTATTTGTTCAGGAACAGTCCTTATCTCAGTGTTTCTATATACACTAATCAACGGACAATCAAGAATATAATGGGCAAGGGTGTGAGACCTTAACATACCACATAGTTTACACTTCGTGTCATTACCATGAACATCTATCCCATATTCCCAGTAATATTTGTACCCAAGCCTGAGCCGCATGTACACAGAGTCACTCCAAGCATTTCTCCTTTTACCATAAGTGAAATGGGTGTTTTGACTCACATACATGTAGTGTTGCATGGTTTGACTACTCTCATACATTATCTCTCTCCTCTCCACTCCCGCCTGTGCCTGAATATTTCTGATTTTGCTTCTTATTTGTCTCATTGTGAATTCACATTCAATGTCAACTTGTGGTTTTGATGTGGCACGTTTGGCCAAGTCATCCGCCACCTCGTTGAGCACTATTCCAACGTGAGATGGAATCCACATGAATTTCACACTATAACCTTTCAGCTGTATCTCAGTTATTCTTCTCTTACAGTCCTCCACTATAGACATGAAGACTGGGTTTCGACTGTTTAAGGACTCCAGTGCTCCTCGGCTATCGACAAATACAAAAACATTTTTGTCGTCATGACGTACTTCCTCCAAACACGCCAGAATGGCCTGCAGTTCAGCTTGTGTGGATGATATATAATTACTAAGCCGGAGTTCAATTATCCTGTCCACAGTCCCAAACTCCGTATAATCCCTTATTAGGACACCACACCCTGCCCTGCCATCCTCCGCCACCGACCCGTCGCAATATACATGTAAACTGTTGCCTCTTGGTAACCGAGATATCATGCTTCCATACAAACACCGTAATTGTCCCGGTTCATGATGAATCTTTTTCACCTTGAGGGGTACAATTTCGACGTCTATTTTCTGTACTTTCCAGGGAGCAGACATATTACACTTTCGAGAGGGTTTACAGCAGTCAAGTACGTCGTATTCCCTGAGGTCATGAGCTAATCCTCTCGTATAGCGTGTCTCCCTCAGTTTCCTGGAAGTGTGTACGTCACTCAAGCAGGTCTGAACGCTCTCAAACAGCTTATCCCCTCCTTTTCTCCGCATGAAACGAATAGATACTCTAGTGTTAATGTCACGGACTCTATCACACACACTCTGTAAATTTAATTCCATTCTCATTATTTCAATCATTGCATTTCTTTGACATCCAAGAATAATCCTCATAGCCTCGTTCTGTATCAGCTCTATTTTTTGAATTCTGCCTTGGCCTGTGTAAGACAATACGGGTGCTGCGTAGTCTATCAGGGAGCGAACAGTGCTTATGTATAACATCCGCAAGATAGGTACCCCAACACCTTTACCAGAAAAAGCCAGTGCTTTTAGAGGATGCAGACGGGCTTTACATAAGGTGCTGATATGATTTATTTCAGCATTTTTACTCTCACATGTGTATCCAACATACATGCCCAGATACTTGTACTTCTGTACACGGCTCAGTTCCACACCATTTAGAGTAAGTGTTATATTTCTTCGTTTCCTATACTCGTATTTGGTTTTATCTGCATTTATAACTAAGCCTAACTTGTGACAGGTTGTACCAAGTATGTTAAGAGCATCTTGAATTTTGTTCCCAGAAGTGCCTTGTATAAGAATGTCATCAGCATATATGATCGTCGTGACCCCTGGAGGATACATCTCTGATGCTAATCTGTTCATTAATACATTGAATAAGGTGGGACTTAATACTCCCCCTTGTGGGGTACCTAACTGAAACCTCCGTTCCTCAGACATGTATCCCTGGTAATACACCTGACCTTTTCTGCCTTGCAGGTAATCCCTTATCCAGTGTAGCAATCTCCCTGTTATTCCCAGATTGGCTAATTCGTATAAGATTACTTCCCCATTGGCTTTATCAAACGCTCCTTGTAGATCAACAAAAACTCTACAATTGTCATCCACATTAGACAAACACTTTAAGAGACAATCCGCAGTACTTTTGCCTTTGATAAAACCAAAGAGATTATTGGACATGTTATCACCTACAAGGTAGAGTAGCCTATTTAACAAAATCCTTTCCATCATTTTACAAAAGCAGGATATTAAGGAGACAGGTCTGTAGCCTCCGTTTGACTTAGGGATAGGAATGATGACAGCCTCTTTCCATTTTCTTGGTAACTTTCCCTCTCTATAACTCATATTAAACAAATCAAGTAAGGGATTAGGTTTCATACCGGCTAAATAATTAAGTATGTCATACGTTACTCCATCTTTTCCCGGAGCAGTGGAGCTGCCACTTTTTATAGCATCCAGTAGCTCATCGTGGGTTATCTCAGTGCATGCTATAGATCTTGTATTTAAGGCACATAAAGTTACTCCATTTCTAATATTTTCCCATGACTCAATGGTGACTCTCGTGTCTGCAGGTAAGGACTCCATACCAGCAGCACTTGCCCATTTATCTACTAACTCATTAGCAACTTTCCCTGGATCTGAGTGAGCAATGAATTTGGTCTTACAACCCCTGACTTTATTTACTGCTCTCCATATGTCTTTAAGGTTCTTAGTATTACCAATGGCCTGAGCAAAGTCTTGCCAGTATCTGTCCCGCGCCTCCTTCCTCACCTGACTGCATTCCCTAGCCACTTCCAACATTGTATTTTTCTCTTCATCCCTCATTCCATTTTTTAACCATGCTTTATGCGCACCCCGTAGCATTCTCTCCCATCCCTTGACTTGCTGATCATTGGAATATTTAAATTTCTTAGGTCCGTGCGTCTTGCTTCCCCTGCCCCCGTTATTTTCCCTCTGTACTAATTTCTCTATGTTCTCGACCATGTCCTCGTAAAAACTATCAACGCAGAGCGGCGTGTAATGTTGATACCAATCTCCCATATTTTGAATAAAATAATTTTTCATATCTTTCTTAATATTTAGCCTTTTCCTTTGAAAGTGGACTTGTTTTTTCCCCAGTGGTAATTCAACGTTCAAGGCAAAGTGGTCACTAAGTAGTTCCCGAACAACCCGAGCCTCCCCCATAATCCCCTGAGAGTTTAAAACGCAGGCATAGTCAAGCCGTCCTCCCCTGATGTGAGTTGGTTCATTGTTTCCCAAGAGACAGGTATCTGGATGATCTTGTAGAAACTGTAACCTCTTGACCCCATTAGCATTAATACTACCCACTGTCCCAAGGCTTGTGTGCCGAGCATTAAGGTCCCCAATGACCAGTGAAGGATTAGTATAAATGCAGTCAGGTAAATAGTTAGCGTCGAAGCAGTTCCTGGATACATACAAATTAACTACAATAAATTCCCCTTCCCTTAATGATAATTTAACACAGACACTCTCTATACCTTGCGTTTTTGATGGCGGTTCTACTAACTCTGCTGGTATGGAGTTCTTAACATAAATCGACGTGCCTCTGATGGTATTTGCAGCGAAGAGGTGAAACCCTTTATAACCATTTAATTTCAATAATCCTTCATTCCTATCCCCTGTCTCCTGGAGAGCTACAACATCAATATCATTTCCCATCACATAACAATGAACATCTGTAACCCTGTTTCTCAAACCATTAACATTCCATGACAACACTTTCAGTCTAGGGTGATCCATTATTAATCAATTCATTGCCTAAGTCATCCCCAATAAGTTCACTAAATGATAGCCATACCTTGTATAACATCTCCCACCTCCTCCCAAGTTCACCAGTAAAAGCGACATTGCGATTCTCAAGAGATTTTTTCAGCCCTGAGATGTCCATTGTTGGCCCAAATGATTCCTTCATTTTATGTGTAATTATAGGGTTCTTCCTTTCACTACGACTACCATCATTCACACACACTTCACTTTCCTTCATTTCATCACTCAATATTTCATTTTTGTCCTCAACCACTATATCCTGACTATCCTTCACCGTTTTGTGATTTTCCTTGACCTCCTGAACGTTTAATTTAGCCTCGATGGACTCGATTCTCTGCCCCAGATTTTGGAGGAACTCACCAACTTTTTTAAGTTCAGCCCACACTTCCTTGACCATATTATTATGACCCTCTCTCTGAGCCACAGTAGCCACTTCACTCACCGTTACACTGTCACTGCCGGAGTCCTGAGTGGTGGCGTGGCTGCTTGTTGCTGGAGCCTGCCTAAGTAAAGGTGACTCCTTTACCCACGCATTCGTCCGGTTCACTGGCACTGTTTGGGGCAGACTGTTTTGCTGTGCTCCCGGTGTCTGGGTAAGAGCTCTTGCTTGCTCTGTAACATTCACCGGCCGGAGAACAGCCATACTCGGCCTCTTGCTACACACAGCCGAGCTCGCATTGTGAACACCTCCACAGTTGCAGCATCTGGGAACTATTTTCTCACCCAGATTCAGTCTGTTTCTACACACAGTAGAGAGGTGAGACTTTCCGCAGAAACGACATCGTGGATCATTTTGACAGCTCCAGGATTTATGCCCCCATCTGCAGCATTTCAGGCATATTATGGGCTCTTCCACATACTTTGCTACATGCCTGTAGCCAGCCCCGGTGATGAACACTTTTTCGGGTACGTCACCTCTCACTAGAGCCACCACCTGACTCCTAGCTTCACCTTTAATGAGGTGACGCTTGGCCCACACAAATCGTTGGTCGTCGAGTATAAACTCGGGGTCCAGAATCTGAGGGTATTTATAGATAATTACCTTCGTCAGCTTCTCGTTCCCCTCCGGTATTTCCATAAGAATTCCATCATATCCTTGCTGGCTAAGAAACGTCACTGCCTCCCTAGAACCTACCGTTAAGTAAGGTCTGTTTACACCTTCCTTCAGCAGGGGCTCGAACTTGCGGTGTTCTCTTCCGAGTTTGACGGTCCACAGCAGCTTCTGATGATAGGCCAACGTGCATGAGGCAGGGAAGAGAAGCCTCCATCTCCGCTGATCCTCACCTTCCTGACATCGTTCCGTCCGTTTGTCTGCATCAGTCTCGGCGTCGTTCTTCATTCTTTTATCGTTTCCGTTAAGTGTACCATTACTGTCCACACTACGCCTTGCATCCTGTCTTCTGCGTTTCTTCTTATTCCTTGTCAGAACTTCTTGAAACACGCCCTCCTCGTCTGACTGGCTGCTTTCAGAGTCCATGTTAATATCTCCGTGGGAAGCAGCCAGTTCTACTGGTGACTGAGTCTCCATCTCAGTACCCAGCATGGGGGGAGGGGGAGGGGGAAGGTGCGGAGCAGAGGTCTTGACCCGACCGCGTCCCAGGTAAGACTGGGACGAGCTAGATGGTGTTGTGATTGCGAAGTCGGATTGCGAAAGGGATCTGGGAGTTATGATTAGTAAGAATTTAAAACAAAAGGATCAATGCATAAATGTTCGTAATAAGGCAAATCGGACACTTGGATTTATTAATCGCAGCGTTAGTAACAAGACACCTGGTGTGGTTCTCAAGCTATATCTTGCTCTAGTTAGGCCCCATTTAGATTATGCAGTTCAGTTTTGGTCGCCATATTATAGAATGGATATAAATTCACTTGAACGTGTCCAGCGTAGGATGACTAAGTTAATTCCCCAAATTAGAAATCTTTCATATGAAGAAAGATTAACAAAGCTTAAGTTGCATTCACTGGAAAGGCGAAGAGTTAGGGGTGACATGATAGAGGTTTACAAGTGGATGAATGGACATAACCGGGGGGATATTAATAGGGTATTAAAAGTATCAACACAGGACAGAACACGAAACAATGGGTATAAATTGGATAAGTTTAGATTTAGGAAAGACTTGGGTAAATACTGGTTCAGTAACAGGGTTGTTGATTTGTGGAACCAATTGCCGCGTAACATTGTGGAGGTGGGGTCCCTCGATTGTTTCAAGCACGGGTTGGACAAGTATATGAGTTTGATTGGGTGGTTATAAATAGGAGCTGCCTCGTATGGGCCAACAGGCCTTCTGCAGTTGCCTTTGTTCTTATGTTCTTATGTTCTTATGTTTCTCTCCAGCCCGGGATCGAACCCAGGACCACATATCCAGCGTGCTGTCCGCTCGGCCGGCCGGCTCCCCCGTATGGGGGGGGGGGGCCGTGTGTGTGTGTGTGTGTGTGTGTGTGTGTGTGTGTGTGTGTGTGTGTGTGTGTGTGTGTGTGTGTGTGTGTGTGTGTGTGTGTGTAATTTTTACCTAAGTGTAGTTACAGGATGAGAGCTACGCCTCGTGGTGTCCCGTCTTCCCAGCACTCTTTGTCATGTGTGTGTGCGTGCGTGTGTGTGTGTGTGTGTGTGTGCGTGCGTGTGTACATTGACCCGATCCCTGGAGGACAGGTAATTGGTGTCACACGGTCATAGCGACATAACCACTTAACAACAGCCAACACCCGTCAGACACACACACACAAGCAACTGATGACATAATTACACTCCTGCCTCGCCCCCAAACAAAGGCGTACTTCACACTCATCAAATACATTATAAATTATTCAACGCTGCAGCTGTATTGCGTTATTTGAGTTGTATTACATGATAAAGCTTCAGTGGGCGAGTTCCAGCGTTCTGGAACGATGCATTCTGGAAATACAACAGCCAATGTTCGTGAACAATGTACTATGGAACAATAATAGATCTATCTACCAATCTACCAATGATGGAGTCAGTTTCATGTCTATAAATTCCGACTCTTTACTATTTTCACTATTTCTGCATTCCATCCTCACCTTTCCCCTCTGTTTCTCTAATTCCCTTTCTCTAATTCCCCCTTTGTCACCTCTATTTCTCAACCTAATTCCCAGTTTTCACCTAAATCTCCCTGGCTAGGTGAAGCAGATGTAGACAATTAGGCCATCTGTACAAATGTGAAGCCACAGCATCTGAGACACACCACCATCTGGTCACCATTTGGTCCGGGAGACATCTCCCGTCACGCAGGGTGCAGTCGCACCTCCACAGATCTCCAGTATCATCTCTTGATACTGGTAATGGCTCAAAAGGGCCACCACTTACGGGCTATTCATGCCCGTGCCACCTTTGGGTGGCTTAATCTTTATCAATCATCTGAGACACTTGCCACTCATGCCGGTGTACAAGTGTAGCGGGAAGTCTCGCCAAGAATTGGGTTCTAGGCTCGTCGACACAACCTCGGGACTCAAAAGCAGCACGTTTTCTCGGAGTTTCAGTACAGCAAAACACCAGTTTTTCCTGATGTTTATATATATATATAAACTTTAAAATAGCAGATTATTGGCATCATGCAGGTCCATGAAATATTTGTGGGATGTCATTATCCACGGCACATCCATAACAGGAGGGGAGATAACATGTTATCACACTCAGAGATAATGTACCGTAACAACAGCAAACAAAAATGATGAAAAACGATGAATTAAATCACGGTCGAAGGATTTTTTTATATTTTTGGCTCATCGGCTTCTACCAGACCAGTCACTGACAGTCGGCCCAATGAATATATATATATATATATATATATATATATATATATATATATATATATATATATATATATATATATATATATATATATATATATATGACAGTGTCAGACCACGGAGGAAAATTTAAACAGGAAACAGGAATTTCCTTAAGTACTTTCGTATATTAATACATCTAAAGGAGTGAATCACGCGTTTATTTTCGTGATATACACACACATTATAAATATATATATATATATATATATATATATATATATATATATATATATATATATATATATATATATATATATATAATTGTGTGGTGGTGTGTATCTGATATGACTGTTTCCACCTCACTCTTCCCGTTATCCAGAGAGAGATTACCGTTGATTTCTGTTTGATTCAAGACTTCATTAAATAATCCTCCTGTTGGTCTGGAAGTAATCTGTGGTCTGACGCTTGACAAATTGGGGTAATTACCTTAGTGAGCAGGTAACGAAGTCTCTTATTAACGGGGCAATTTTTTTTATTTTTTTTTTTATGAATATTTTGAGGGAGGAGGAGGCTCAATCTCCTCCTCTTCCTCCCTTGCTTTATTACCTCTTATTATTATTATTTATTACTTATTTATTATTTCCGTTCCTTCGAGAATGAATGTGGAGGTAATAATTGGAAATAAAGGAAAGGAATAAAGTATCTAGTCGTGTTATCGGGGTCAGGAAGCATTTATTTACTATTCGTGTCTGCGGTATCGGGCTCTTAGCTCTTGGGCCCCGCCTTATTTCATAGCCATGAGTGAGTCAGGACAACCAGCTTTATTTATGGTAGCGCAGTAGTCTACATCGCTGACTTACAATCGAAGGATCTGGGCTTAATCCCCCCCTCCCCCCTCTCTGGTGGGTTATTCAGAAACGGTTGGGCGCGTTTTCTTTCACCTGATGCCTCTGTTAATAAGTGACGATGTTAGATTTTCAGTTAACAAGTTGACGATATCATGGGTTATTGGTGAGATATGTTAACGACATCACTGATCTCTGTGTAATCTCCACGTGAAACTCATAATACAAGGGGGGGGGGTGAGGGAAAGGTGTCGATCAATACACCTTGTAGCTAGGATGATGGACGGGCCAATATACTTCAATACACGCGTCATTCATACCCCTGATACACTCATTAGAGTATATATATAGGTATATATGTGCACACATATTCACGATACCCCACAGTCCCGCTCCTGTGCCAGGTAAGTCCACAACGGGGCTCGCCATAGCCCGTGCTACTTTGAAATTGTTGTTCCCAGTTACTGAATGTTAAACAACATCACGATATCCTTCCAGCAGTGTGTACAGGTTATCTTGAGATGATTTCGGGGCTTTAGTGTCCCCGCGGCCCGGTCCTCGACTAGGCCTCCACCCCCCAGGAAGCAGCCCGTGACAGCTGACTAACACCCAGGTACCTATTTTACTGCTAGGTAACAGGGGCATAGGGTGAAAGAAACTCTGCCCATTGTTTCTCACCGGCGCCTGGGATCGAACCCAGGACCACAGGATCACAAGTGCAGTGTGCTGTCCGCTCGGCCGACCGGCTCCCTATATATACAGGCTTATATATATACAACAGATCATACACACCCACATATACAGCCACATATTCACCAACATACACATACACATATACTCTGTTCAGGCTGCTAGTACCTAGATATACTTACCCTACGTACCCTACGTAGATTACCCTACGTAAAGTATGCAGTGGTTTACCCTAATGCAAAGCCTTGTACCCTAGCCAGCCGGCGGCCATTACTCACAGAAAGCGTCAATATTCCGGGGCTTGAAGGTTATTAATGCGTCAAATTTTTAACGATTTTGTAAAAATGTAAAAAAAATACATCAAATCAAGTGGGAGGACAGGTTGTTTACATCAATATGTTGAGCTGTGAACACTGCGTTTAATATCCTTGATGGGATATACGGAGGGGCGAGGGCTGTTATCGTGGGGGTGTTATCGTGGCGGGTGTTATCGTGGGGGCTGTTATCGTGGGGGGCTGTTGTTGAAGCATTGTGATTGGTTGGGTGTTGCTCTAATATGGTATTGTGAAATACCTGTCAATGTATGATAACTATTGTGAGATCCGAATCACCATGTCCAATATGATCCTCTCTCTCTCTCTCTCTCTCTCTCTCTCTCTCTCTCTCTCTCTCTCTCTCTCTCTCTCTCTCTCTCTCTCTCTCTCTCTCTCTCTCTCTCTCTCTCTCTCTCTCTCTCTCTCTCTCTCTCTCTCTCTCTCTCTCTCTCTCTCTCTCTCTCTCTCTCTCTCTCAGTAATGGAGACTGTTCCTGGCAGGAATTCCTCCATTAGCATGAGAGCATATTAACCCGCGTATGACCACTTCCATCTTTGAGAGCTTGTATATGTATGTATATATGTATGTGTATGTGTGTGTTGTCACCTAAGTGTGGGAGGGTCGGGGGGTTGAGTCTCAGTTCTTTGGTCCCACCTTACAGCCGTCAGTCAACTGGTAATTACCTGAGTTTAGCTAACTGTTGTTTCAGTAGAAGAGGTAAATAGTTTTTTATTCAGTAGATGTAATTAGTTTGTTAAAACAGTTGGCTGTGGTGGGTATGTGGGCCTGCGGGCCGCTGCAAGCAACAGCCTGGTGGACCAAACTCTCACAAGTCAAGCCTGGCCTCGGGCCGGGCTAGGGGAGTAGAAGAACTCCCAGAACCCCATCAACCAGGTATCAACCAGTAAATATATTGTAGATAGAGAATAGTGGTTCTTTACTGACGGTAGAGGACAAGCGCTTCTGCTGAAACTTATACAAGAAATTCTTTTAAGTAAAGAATTATATTGTGTTCTTTGATGCCGCTGACGAAACGGGTTTCAAAACTGCGTTATTTTTTCAACGTTACTTCTTCCCCTCTTTTCCATTAGCTTCCCCTTCCTCTTCCTTTCTCTTCCCCTTCCTTTTTGCCTTTCCTTCTCCTAATTCCTTCCCTTTCCCATCCTCCTCCAAACTCTTACCTAAAATTATTATTTAAGATAATTTCTGATTCACTAAGAAATCACCTTAAAAACACAGTTGTGTATAGGTCTCGCTTCATGCAGGTCGGCGTTCAATCCCCGACCGTGTAAGTGGTTGGGCACCATTCCTTTCCCCCGTCCCATCCCAAAGTCCCAACCCCCTTCCCAGTGCTATATAGTCGTAATGACTTGGCGCTTCCCCCCCCCCCTGATAGTTCCCTTCCCTTCTGTTGACAATAATAGGAAGTATGATGATGGGTATCTGGGGTCAGGAGTCGTTTAGTCCTCTGGGGGGTCCCCTGACGAAACCTGTACATCTTTTCTCGGCTATGGCAGTCTGCGTTTGTTAAAACAGTTTGGGTATTTCTGATATTTCGCAACTCAGATCCGTACACTCGCATGTGTGTACGGGTATATCTTCAGGTTTAAAATAGGTATTAATAATACAATAAAGGCCTCCATTGCAACATCATTCAACTGCAGCCACTATGATTCCAGGGGCCACCATTATTATCTGTTATATCTTGCTCAAGGGTCTATTTCCACTTTACCATTCAGGTTATTCAGAAAATATTGAGGTTATACAATGGATTCGAACCCCCGTCGCTGTACTACCCAAACACATACACTACCCACTGGACCATGATGAGCACCGTTCAACCGCCCGGCCCACAACCGTGCCTTGGAATTATCTAATTATCTGCGAATTATCTCGCAGATACTTCACGTTATGGAGTTTTCACACTGCAAGATAAGTTATTCATTGTTCCGCGCATCACGTTATGCGTCATGAGCAGTTCTCCTGTTTGTTCTCTCTGTTGTTTGTGTAACATTTAGGCAATTCTAGTCATTATTATCCTTCTCGTGTATTTATGTTATAATCCTAAGATACTGAAAAGTACTCGCCTAGTTGTGCTTGCGGGGGTTGAGCTTCGGCTCTTTGGCCCCACCTCTCAATCGATTGATTAAGATTAAGCCAAACAGGAGGTGGCACGGGCATGAATAAGGCCTCTTAACCGTCAATCAACAGGTGTACAGGTTCCTGAGCCTACTGGGCTCTATCATATCTACACTTAAAACTGTGTATGGAGTCAGCCTCCACCACATCACTTCCTAATGCATGCCATTTATTAACTACTCTGTACACTAAACAAATTATTTCTAATTTCTTTATGGCTCATTTGGGCACTCACTTTCCACCTGTGTCCCCTAGTGCGTGTTCCCCTTGTGTTAAATAGCCTGTCTTTATCTACCCTATCAAGTGGGTACTCACCAAGTTGTGCTTGCGGGGGTTGAGCTCTGGCTCTTTGGTCCCGCCTCCTGTGTGTGTTTTCTATTTACTATTTTTTCATACACATTTGAATTTCCGCATACAAATTATCAGTGTTTCGTGATCGTCAATTGCATATATATATATATATATATATATATATATATATATATATATATATATATATATATATATATATATATATATACAAAAATAAAACAACACCATTGAACACAAAATAGGTTGGGAAATGGGCCATGTACAATTCATTTAAAAAATTGCTTGTACCCCCCAAAAAAAAGAGGATGTCAAAATATTAAACATTTCTGGGGAAATAAAAAAAAATCATCTTTGAGAGCAGTATGGAGCTGTACGATAAGCTTCCTGTATCCTTTAATGACTAAAAATGTCTGAATAATTGAACACAGAATATAAAAATTTAATAACTATTGAAGTGAATAAGCGGTTTAATAAATTAATTCTATTTAAACTACATGAATAAATTCGTGAATTTATTCAATATTTTGTTCAATATTTCAACCCATCCTCCTGTTTAGACAGTACGTATTGTGACTATCGTCAATAGTCACGAATTCGGGCGTTCGTAGCTTTTAGATAGTAGTATATTGACTAGTAAGGAATTATTTTAAAATATTTAAGTTTCTGTTCTAGTTTTAAATATTCCTAGCTAGAAGTACAATTTTACTAATTAGGCCTCAGATACGGTATAGGTCTAGGAAGTAGGTTATAGGTTAGGTATAGTTAGGTAGGTCTAGAAGGTAGGTGTAGGTATAGGTTAGGGAAAGGAGTTAGGTTTAGGTTGGAGGTTAGGTCTAGAGGTTAGGTTAGGTTAGGTCAGGTTAGGTTAGGTTAGGTTGGGTTAGGTTAGGTTAGGTTAGGTTAGGTTAGGTTAGTTTGTCAAATCAACACAAGTAAAAATTAGCTTTTAGGTTTGTCCAACTCAGTAGTTCAGATTTCTACTTTCTAATTGCGTTCTATGTCGGTATATGTACTATGGTGCTCGTCCCTACTATACAGTACATACCAAAACATGGAGGATAGGAAGGAGATAGTTTTAGCTGTTCTAAAAGTAATATATTCCAGTGTGGGAGCCGGTCGGCCGAGCGGACAGCACGCTGGACTTGTAATCCTGTGGTCCCGGGTTCGATCACAGGCGCCGGCGAGAAACAATGGGCAGAGTTTCTTTCACCCTATGCCCCCCTGTTATCTAGCAGTAAAATAGGTACCTGGGTGTTAGTCAGCTGTCACGAGCTGCTTCCTGGGGGTGGAGGCCTGGTCGAGGACCGGGCCGCGGGGACACTAAAGCCCCGAAATCATCTCAAGAGGAACCTCAAGATAGTAATATTCGCCCTGAAGTAATATTTTGAACCTTTATTGCCTCAGTGTTTTTGGAAACTGTATTTTCCCTCTTTTGGAAGTGGGAAAATTCCCTCTTTTGGAAGAGGGAAAATTCCCTCTTTTGGAAGAGGGAAAATTCCCTCTTTTGGAAGTGGGAAAATTCCCTCTTTTGGAAGAGGGAAAATTCCCTCTTTTGGAAGAGGGAAAATTCCCTCTTTTGGAAGAGGGAAAATTCCCTCTTTTGGAAGTGGGAAAATTCCCTCTTTTGGAAGAGGGAAAATTCCCTCTTTTGGAAGAGGGAAAATTCCCTCTTTTGGAAGAGGGAAAATTCCCTCTTTAGAGGGAATGAAGGAAAATAAAGAGCATCACAATCACAGGGTAAAATATGCACATATAAAAAAAACTCCTTTGAGGTGCAAACCTCTACAGCGTGAACCTCTACAGCGTGAACCTCTACAGCGTCAACCTCTACAGCGTGAACCTCTACAGCGTCAACCTCTACAGCGTGAACCTCTACAGCGTGAACCTCTACAGCGTCAACCTCTACAGCGTGAACCTCTACAGCGTCAACCTCTACAGCGTCAACCTCTACAGCGTCAACCTCTACAGCGTGAACCTGTAGAGCGTCAACCTCTACAGCGTCAACCTCTACAGCGTCAACCTCTACAGCGTCAACCTCTACAGCGTGAACCTCTACAGCGTCAACCTCTACAGCGTCAACCTCTACAGCGTCAACCTCTACAGCGTCAACCTCTACAGCGTCAACCTCTACAGCGTCAACCTCTACAGCGTCAACCTCTACAGCGTCAACCTCTACAGCGTCAACCTCTACAACGTCAACCTCTACAACGTCAACCTCTACAGCGTCAACCTCTACAGCGTCAACCTCTACAACGTCAACCTCTACAACGTCAACCTCTACAGCGTCAACCTCTACAGCGTGAACCTCTACAGCGTCAACCTCTACAGCGTCAACCTCTACAACGTCAACCTCTACAGCGTGAACCTCTACAGCGTCAACCTCTTGTGTTAACCAGGAAGCGCTGCACACTAAATTACTTTTTTTTTCGACAATAAAGATATTGCCCGGGGGGAGTCGAACGGGGAGCTGGAGACCTTCTCGCGGGAGATCGTCTTGAGCGCCAAAGCTCCCACACAAGATATAGAAAATTTTGACCGTCGAAGTGAGCCACAATTTGCATAAAATACGTCGCTTTCCTGAAGGTCAAAAAACACGCCTCATGCAAGTAGAAAATATTTCCTAAAATACTAAATCAGGAAAATCCCATGAAAATGGAACTTCAAACTTTCATTCCCAAAGACTTCCTCTCTTAACAAGTTCCCAAATGAGCCACAGGGACGTTAGAAAGAACTTTTTTCAGTGTCAGAGTAGTTAACGGATGGAATGCATTAGGGGGTGATGTGGTGGAGGCTGACTCCATACACAGTTTCAAGTGTAGATATGATAGAGCCCAATAGGCTCAGGAATCTGTACTCCAGTTGAGTGACAGTTGAGAGGCGGGACCAAAGTGCCAGAGCTCAACCCCCGCAAGCACAACTAGGTGAGTACGTACACACACACACACACACACACACACACACACACACACACACACACACACACACACACACACACACACACACAGATGGAATGCATTAGGCAGTGATGTGGTGGAGGCTGACTCCATACACAGTTTCAAGTGTAGATATGATAGAGCCCAATAGGCTCAGGAATCTGTACTCCAGTTGATTGACAGTTGAGAGGCGGGACCAAAGAGCCAGAGCTCAACCCCCGCAAGCACAACCAGATGAGTACTTAAACAGGTACAGAATGGTGACAGGTAAAAATGACGTCATTCGTAATATAATTAAGGGTAATAATCCACATAATTACAGACCATTAAAAGGTCAGGTTAGGTCACTCTGGTTATTTACAATAATATTACTACTGAATTATCAGTTCAATTATTGTTACAATTATCTATAATTACTCTAATAGTGGACAAGGAAATTAATAAACAAGATTTATATTCATTCCAATGATCAGTTTGCAAGGAAAAAATGTTTTTTGGGGGGCAGAGAAGTTTGTAATCGTTTATTTATGCGTTAGTCATAGTCAAATTGATCAGGCATTGATGAGCAATGGCGATTAAACACCAATGATTATTTTGGACATTGTGTATTCTGAGAATAATAAGGGTCTCTGAAGGAAAGAGCTGAACTAGCTAAGAGTGAGCTAAGAGTCAAGAGTGAGTCAAAAGTGAGTAAATCAAGGGTTAACCTGAGTGGGTTAAATTGAGATGTTCATCTACATGACAAAACCCCACAAAACAGCCGTAGCCAGGTATATAAAAGCCCACACGATATATGTATCTAAATCGATCAATAATGTACTTTATACACAAGGTACAAGTCAAGCAAACTAGCATTATTCACTGTGAGTAAAGAAAGAAGTCTGGTATTTAGGAGTCGACACTTACCCACCTATGACTATCCCTGAATATGCACCAGTCACCCTGCAAAATACCTTAAGTCACTTGTGTTATATATATATATAAAAACCAAGATAGCAATAGATAAATTTGCAGAGTAGTGGAACTGCTGAGGTCTGCGCCTTTAGAACCTAGGAAACCTACTTTAAATTAACCTGAGGGCCATTACATTAAATGTCTAATTACATCTTAACTCACTAGTTACATCTTTTCTAACTCGTCTCCTTAAGCTACTTTAACTTTCTAATACAATTATATACAAAATAGAACATCAAAAATAATCAAACTTTATATATTGTAAATGACAATTTTCGCAGAAAGAGCTTTATCAAGTTTAATAGAAAATACATTTAATACATTACTGAAAGCAAGGGGAAGAGGCCAGCAAGGAGAAATTGTGTATGAGAATATCAGTGTATGAAGTATTAATTTATTGAAGAGAGTTCCAATGTTAAATTTACCTGCATTAAATGAGAAATTTTGTCCTGCATTCAACAGGAAATTTTTCCTGCATTTCCTGTTGAAGTCCCTGAAGGGTTTAGGGTGCCTGAAGGTGGGTTTAGGGTCCCTGAAGGTGAGTTTAGGGTGCCTGAAGGTGAGTTTAGGGTGCCTGAAGGTGGGTTTAGGGTCCCTGAAGGTGGGTTTAGGGTGCCTGAAGATGGGTTTAGGGTCTCTGAAAGTGAGTTTAGGGTGCCTGAAGGTGGGTTTAGGGTCCCTGAAGGTGAGTTTAGGGTGCCTGAAGGTGGGTTTAGGGTCTCTGAAAGTGAGTTTAGGGTGCCTGAAGGTGGGTTTAGGGTGCCTGAAGGTGAGTTAAGGGTGCCTGAAGGTGAGTTTAGGGTCCTTGAAGGTGAGTTTAGGGTCCCTGAAGGTGAGTTTAGGGTTTCTGAAAGTGAGTTTACGGTCTCTGAAGGTGAGTTTAGGGTCTGAAGGTGAGTGTAGGGGTCCCTGAAGGTGAGTTTAGGGGTCCCTGAAGGTGAGTTTAGGGTCCTTGAAGGTGAGTTTAGGGTTTCTGAAGGTGAGTTTAAGGTCCCTGAAGGTGAGTTTAGGGTCCCTGAAGGTGAATTTAGGGTCCTTGAAGGTGAGTTTAGGGCCTCTGAAGGTGAGTTTAGGGTCCCTGAAGGTGAGTTTAGGGTTCCTGAAGGTGAGTTTAGGGTCCCTGAAGGTGAGTTTAGGGTCCCTGAAGGTGAGTTTAGGGTCCCTGAAGGTGAGTTTAGGGTCCCTGAAGGTGAGTTTAGGGTCCCTGAAGGTGAGTTTAGGGTCCCTGAAGGTGAGTTTAGGGTCCCTGAAGGTGAATTTAGGGTTCCTGAAGGTGAGTTTAGGGTCCCTGAAGGTGAGTTTAGGGTCCCTGAAGGTGGATTTAGGGTCCCCGAAGGTGGGTTTAGGGTCCCTGAAGGTGAGTTTAGGGTGCCTGAAAGTGAGTTTAGGGTCCCTGAAGGTGAGTTTAGGGTCCCTGAAGGTGAGTTTAGGGTGCCTGAAAGTGAGTTTAGGGTCCCTGAAGGTGGATTTAGGGTGCCTGAAAGTGAGTTTAGGGTGCCTGAAGGTGAGTTTAGGGTCCCTGAAGGTGGGTTTAGGGTGCCTGAAGGTGGGTTTAGGGTCCCTGAAGGTGGGTTTAGGGTGCCTGAAGGTGGATTTAGGGTACCTGAAGGTGGGTTTAGGGTGCCTGAAAGTGAGTTTAGGGTTTCTGAAGGTGACGAGGCATTGTACCTATTCTCTCGTGTAAGAGTAACAGTGATATCTTTATTCACACACCCAGAGTGCCTGTGTAACTAAATTCTTGCATCTAAGATTCAGAAGATATCTGTCCATGGAACAGGAGTGTCAGTGGGACAGTATTGTGTGGGATGGAGGGAAGGTCCCGGGATGTGGGAAGGTGTAGTGTGGGTGAGTGTGAGGGGGAAAATGAGTGTGCTGATGATAGGAGGAAAAATGAGAGTGAAAGTAGGAGAGAAAGTGTGATTAAGCATTAGAGTGAAAGGGAGTGAGAGTGGACGGAGCACACTCCCTTCCCAGAGAGAGAGAGAGAGAGAGAGAGAGAGAGAGAGAGGGGGGCAGGGGGGGAAGGCCCCTGCCGCTACGCACCAGGAATATCCTCTGAACACATTTGGGAAATGCTGAAGGGTGGTGTTGGGAGGCAGGCAAGGCAGCAGGTATAGGCAGATATTACAGGTGTTTGAGAGGCAGGTATTACACGTAGGTAAGGATGTGCACGGCAGACAGGCAGGCAGACAAGCAGAGACTGTCTGTCAAGCACTAATGGCAGACATATATAGTGAAGTAAGCAAGCAAACAGGAGCAAAAGGCACCCCCCCCCAAGCAGCTAATTTAGTAGGCAGACAATTGGCCAGTTATGTAGGTCAGCAGACAGTCAGGCAGACAGCCAGGGAAGGAAAGCAGACAGATCTGGCAGGAGGCATCATCCACGACCTCCCCATGTCACCCAGGGGAGATCTACCCCACTTGCCAGTTTTCCCTGTCAAAAAAAAAAAACACATCCACTCCACGATTTTCGTTACGGGAAGTTTTCTGTTCAGAGGGAGAGACTTTTGTTGTTTTTTTCCAAGGGGGGGGGAGGGGAGGGGGGGAGAGGAGGGGGGAGGGGGGAGAGGAGGGGGGAGGGGGGGAGAGGAGGGGGGAGGGGGGGAGAGGAGGGGGGGAGGGGGAGGAGACGTGCCTGTACACTGCGCATGTTTCAAGCCTTCGGATACATCATGCAAAAAAATATACAAAAAAAAATACAGTAGGAGGGTTTGGAAGGGAAGGGATGCATGAGGAGAGATCTTACCCACCTTCCTTACCCTTCACCAGCTTCCCTTACCATTCACCACCTTCCCTACCCTTCACCACCTTCCCTTACCCTTCACCACCTTCCCTTACCCTTCACCAGCTTCCCTACCCTTCACCACCTTCCCTACCCTTCACCACCTTCCCTACCCTTCACCAGCTTTCCTGCCCTTCACCACCTTCCCTACCCTTCACCAGCTTTCCTGCCCTTCACCACCTTCCCTACCCTTCACCACCTTCCCTTACCCTTCACCAGCTTCCCTACCCTTCACCACCTTCCCTACCCTTCACCAGCTTTCCTGCCCTTCACCACCTTCCCTGCCCTTCACCACCTTCCCTTACCCTTCACCAGCTTCCCTACCCTTCACCACCTTCCCTACCCTTCACCAGCTTTCCTGCCCTTCACCACCTTCCCTACCCTTCACCAGCTTTCCTGCCCTTCACCACCTTCCCTACCCTTCACCACCTTCCCTTACCCTTCACCAGCTTCCCTACCCTTCACCACCTTCTCTACCCTTCACCAGCTTTCCTGCCCTTCACCACCTTCCCTGCCCTTCACCACCTTCCCTTACCCTTCACCAGCTTCCCTACCCTTCACCACCTTCCCTTACCTTTCACCAGCTTTCCTGCCCTTCACCACCTACCCTACCCTTCACCACCTTCACTACCCTTCATCACCTTCCCTACCCTTCACCACCTTCCCTACCCTTCACCACCTTCACTACCCTTCACCACCTTCACTACCCTTCACCACCTTCACTACCCTTCACCACCTTCACTACCCTTCACCACCTTCCCTACCCTTCACCACCTTCCTTACCCTTCACCACCTTCCATACCCTTCACCACCTTCCCTTACCCTTCACCACCTTCCCTACCCTTCACCACCTTCCCTTACCCTTCACCACCTTCCCTACCCTTCACCACCTTCCCTTACCCTTCACCACCTTCCCTACCCTTCACCACCTTCCCTTACCATTCACCACCTTCCCTACCCTTCACCACCTTCCCTTACCCTTCACCACCTTCCCTACCCTTCACCACCTTCCCTTACCCTTCACCACCTTCCCTACCCTTCACCACCTTCCCTACCCTTCACCACCTTCCCTACCCTTCACCACCTTCCCTACCCTTCACCACCTTCCCTACCCTTGCACCGCCGAGGATCGAACTCTGTGAAATGTTATTGTTATAGATTCAGCTACTCGGAACAAGCTCCAAGTAGCACGGGCTATGGTGAGCCCGTAGTGGACTTCCCTGGCACAGGAGCGGGGGGCTGTATATGTATAGCCTTCGTTGTATACATATATATACACACTAGCTTCTGCACTTGCATCGCGGTTGGTCGGATCTTCTGCAGAAGACTGATATGTGGGTATGTTGGCTATGTGGCTATGTTGCAGATCATGCTCGCGTGTGGACGTCTCTCCCAAAATACCCAAGATGACGTTACGCGATGTCAAAGGATTCGATTTCTGCGTGTGACGTCACATCCATGTAACGATGGATTATGGGGGGGGGGGGGAGGGTGGGGGGGGGGGGAGAAGGGGGGGGGGGTGGTACTGTTATGATCAACATTAGGATTAAGGTAAGTGTAGAAGGCCTATTGGTCCACACGAGGCAGCTCCTATTGGTCCACACGAGGCAGCTCCTATTGGTCCACACGAGGCAGCTCCTATTGGTCCATACGAGGCAGCTCCTATTGGTCCACACGAGGCAGCTCCTATTGGTCCACACGAGGCAGCTCCTATTGGCCCGTACGAGGCAGCTCCTATTGGCCCATACGAGGCAGCTCCTATTGGCAACATGATAGCTGTAGCATCACTGGCGTGTTTCAAACGTAGGATAGACATATATATGAATGAGTTTGGTGGAGCTGCCTTATATGGGTCAATAGGATTTCTGCAGTTTCCACTCCTCAAATGTTCTAATGAACATTTGTTCTAATGAACAATGGTCTAATAACCATTGGAAAGGATCAAGAATGTTGCCCAACCACTTTGAGACGGTCGGGAATTGAACACCGACCTGCATGAAGCGAGACCGTCGCTCTACCGTCCACCTCCGAGTGGTTGGGGAAAGAGAACAGTATTTAAATGTTGCCAATTGAATTGTCTCTAATATACATATAATTTGCATAAGTTGAATACTGAAGGTTTCTGGAAGTATCCCAAGGCACTGAAACCATGTTCTCGATTTTTTAGAGGATAAACTCTATTCTAGTTCTAGACGATAAACTCTATTCTAGTTCTAGAGGATAAACTCTATTCTAGTTCTAGAGGATAAACTCTATTCTAGTTCTAGGGGATAAACTCTATTCTAGTTCTAGATGATAAACTCTATTCTAGTTCTAGAGGATAAACTCTATTCTAGTTCTAGGGGATAAACTCTATTCTAGTTCTAGAGGATAAACTCCATTCGATTCTAGAGGATAAACTCTATTCGATTCTAGAGGATAAACTCTATTCGATTCTAGAGGATAAACTCTATTCTAGTTGTAGAGGATAAACTCTATTCTGGTTTAGTGCCTGAGGGAGAGAAGGGTGGGTAGGGTATTCTTGATCAAGAACAGTTGATTAGAGGCGATCAATAAGAGATGAAGAGTGACTGGTGTGTAGGATGAATGATCAATGCACCATATGCAGGTGTGTGTGTGTTGTTTGGTCATGTGTGGGTGTGTGGTGGAGGTCGTTGTTATGTATAGGTGTATATATGTGACTTGATCACGTATGGCTGTGTACAAGGGCAGTCTCTGCATACATAACTAACTATAAGCAATATCTCATGACTTATGTTTCTTTATACACCTGGAGAGATATGGCACGTTTCCATGACAAATATATGAATACATATATATATGTATTTGTAGGTGTGTATATATGTGCATGTCACAGAGAAGGTGAGGGGGGGGGCAAGGTGTGCCTGGGCCTTTATGGGGGGTGTCTGTGGATACATAAGAATCTGTAATTGTACATAATTACAGAGTGTTTGTCTGTCCAAGGTTCGAGGCCAGATGCGTAGGGCTAACTTTACCCAACTTTGCAGAGGGAATGGTCTGGGGTACGGGACAGACATAGGTTGGTCAGGTTCACTAAAATATAAGAGGGAACAATGTGCTTGAGAGACATACTGATCCCCACGACGACTTTTGGCACTGGTTGCTGGCTACCCTTCTAAATATTACAAAAAAAAACAGTTCATATTAATTATTTTTCTTATAATAATCTACAACATTATTCACTGATGCCAGAAAAATTAACAGATATTTTCCGCTATTCATACTTTGTCCGTAGCACCATAAAATGTGTAAGTTCAATACAGACACCTCGTCCCCAATCGTCACCACCTACTAAACGTCAACCCACATTTTCCCACAAGACACAAAGCAATGAGTAACTATTTTTAATATTTTTTGTCTGATGTCTGAAAAGTTAACCAATTTTCTGCTATTCATACTTCGGTCGTAGTACCATAAAACACATAACTTAAATACAACCCCCCCCCCCCCTCTCCCCCCTCGCCTCCCACCGCTTCCTCCTACCGAAAGGAAGAGGCAAAAGAGAGGAGAGGATGACAAGAGGAAATAAGAATAGAAAAGAAAGAGGGTGAAGTGATGATGGAGGGAACTGACAACGCACAGAGGAAGATAAGCAATGTCTTATCTTTGTAATGATAAGCAAAGGAAGAAGGAGATGAAACACAGGAATAACACGAGACACAGGGGAGATAAATGATAAAAGATATCACGAAGGAACCAAAGAATAATGGATAGAGAAGAGAAAATAAAGAACGAGGCCATAAGAAGCAGCGGGAACACATTCTCAAGAAGGAAGGAAGGCGGAAGACCCTCCAAGAACAGACGTTATATTCTTTCTTGCATCGCTGGCAGGTCTTTGCAAGAACACTCCTTCCTCTTTAACCCACAGCGGCTGGTGGAGGGGATACAGGAGGGGGTTGGGGGGGTACAGAAGGAGAGGGTAAGGGGGGTACAGAAGGAGAGGGTAAGGGGGGTATGAGATACCCCCCCAGACACACACACTAGCTCACCCTTCACTCTGACATACCCTCAGATACTCACACTAGCTCACCCTTCACCCTAAGGAACTCACTTTAAAACCTATTTATAAAGCCTTGCCCTCGGCGCTACCAACCTCTTCGTCACAGAAAAAATATATATTCCTTCATTCTCCACAAGATATCAAATTATAATTTCGTATAAAATTTTGACTCCCTTTTTTAATATTTTATTTATCTTCCGGGTTTTTCCCCTTTTCCTTCTCACACACACACACTCACACACACACACTCACACTCACACACACACACACTCACACACACTCACACTCACACACACACACACTCACACACACACACACACACACACACACACACACACACACACACACACACACACACACACACACACACACACACACACGTGTATATCAAGTGTACATATGACAGAGCCCAGTAGGCTCAGGAACCTGTACACCTGTTGATTGACGGTTGAGAGGCGGGACCAAAGAGCCAGAGCTCAATCCCCGCAAGCACAACTAGGTGAGTACACACACACACACACACACACACACACACACACAGATGTACAGGCTGCAGAGATGGTCAGAGAAATGGCTACTGGAGTTTAACACCAGTAAATGTAAAGTTATGGAAATGGGATCAGGTGACAGGAGACCAAAGGGACAGTACACAATGAAGGGGAACAGCCTACCTGTAACGATTCGAGAAAGAGACCTGGGAGTGGATGTGACACCTAATCTAACTCCTGAGGCACATATAAATAGGATAACGACAGCAGCGTACTCTACACTGGCGAAAATTAGAACTTCATTCAGAAACCTAAATGAGGAAGCTTTTAGGGCGCTTTACACTGCCTACGTGAGACCCGTCTTAGAGTATGCCGCGCCATCATGGAGCCCCCACCTGAAGAAACACATAAAGAAACTGGAGAAGGTTCAGAGGTTTGCGACGAGGCTTGTCCCAGAGCTACGAGGGATGGGATATGAAGAGCGGCTGAAGGAACTGAACCTTACGACACTAGAGAAAAGAAGGGAGAGAGGAGATATGATAGGGACATATAAAATACTCAGGGGAATTGACAAAGTGGAAATAGATGAAATGTTCACACGTAATAATAACAGAACGAGGGGACATGGGTGGAAACTGGAAACTCAGATGAGTCACAGAGATGTTAGGAAGTTTTCTTTTAGCGTGAGAGTAGTGGAAAAATGGAATGCACTTCAGGAACAGGTTGTGGAAGCAAATACTATTCATACTTTTAAAACTAGGTATGATAGGGAAATGGGACAGGAGTCATTGCTGTAAACAACTGATAGCTGGAAAGGCGGGATCCATGAGTCAATGCTCGATCCTGCAAGCACAAATAGGTGAGTACACACACACAATCAAAGAATTATAAGGTTAAGACTAGTTGCACACCTAGAAAGAATTAGATTTGTAAGCAAACAACAGTGACTTTACAGCAGGGCATACCTGACGAACCTCAGGAGCTAAACCTGACGACGTTAGACAGGAGGAGGGACAAGGGATGTGAGGGGGACATGATACAGACGTACAAAATACTTATAGGGATTGACAAGGTGGAAACAGAGTAATTTGTTGACAATTGACTATCAACAGAACAAGGGGGGCATGGGTGGAAGCTTGAGACTCAGATGTGTCATAGAGATGTTAGAAAGTTTTCCTTTAGCTTAAGTGTAGTGAGTAAATGGTGAGTAGTGATCTAATGGAGCAGGTTGTAGATGGTAACGCCATTCATAACTTTTAAAGCAAGTATGATAGGGAAATAGGCCAGGAGTCATTGCATTAAACAACCAACGGCTCGAAAAACGGGGTCCGAGAGCTAGAGCTTCATCCTGCAGGCACAAATAGGTTATCTTGAGGTTATCTTGAGATGATTTCGGGGCTTAGCGTCCCCGCGGCCCGGTCCTCGACCAGGCCTCCACCCCCAGGAAGCAGCCCGTGACAGCTGACTAACACCCAGGAACCTATTTTACTGCTAGGTAACAGGGGGCATGGGGGTGAAAGAAACTCTGCCTATTGCTTCTCGCCGGCGCCTGGGATCGGAACCAGGATCATAAGTCCAACGTGCTGTCCGCTCGGCCGACCGGCTCCCTTAAACCACACTTTGTTAAGAGAAATCACACTATTAGGTGGAGAAACTGGCGTGGTATATACACTTTGGAAGAAGTATACAGGTAGTGGTATTATCCCAAACACTCCACACACACACACACACACACACACACACACACACACACACACACACACACACACACACACACACACACACACACACACACACACACACACAGATATTAGAAAGAACTTTTTTAGTGTCAGAGTGGTTGACAAATGGAATGCATTAGGAAGAGATGTGGTGGAGGCTGACTCCATACACAGTTTCAAGTGTAGATATGACAGAGCCCGATAGGCTCATGAATCTGTACACCTGTTGATTGACGGTTGAGAGGCGGGACCAAAGAGCCAGAGCTCAACCCCCGCAAACACAACTAGGTGAGTACAACTAGGTGAGTACACACTGCTCGGGTTGCCCCTGTGGAGAATAACTCTATTTACCTTGTAGATTCAGGTTAGAATAGTTATGAGTTGCTTGAAACTGTCTGTGCTCGGACGATATGATGGGCTTTGTTTATTGCTTCACTTGGAATTGGCGCCGGACAGAACCAACCCATTTTAGAAACAGTGTGGAGCCGTCAGGGTTGATACCTGGTTGATGGGGTTCTGGGAGTTCTTCTACTCCCCAAGCGCGGCCCGAGGCCAGGCTCGACTTGTGAGAGTCTGGTCCACCAGGCTGTTATGTGGACCAGTGTGGACCAGGGTGCAGGGTGGGGTGCCACTCAGAGCCATATTCCCTCCACTTTTAGACAGTCAAACTTCCTAGGGGAGAAATCTCACTTATTTCTGTCGATCAGCTGCACTTTTTGTAGTGATATTCCAACTCGTCCTCCTAAAGTTCCCTGCCGTCAAGAGACTGTTATACTAAAGTGCCCTTATCCTAACCTACCAGAGGACCCAAAACAGAAAACGGGACTTTCGCCAGCCGCTTCCAAATTGAACCTTTCCCCCTGGCTTTTAAAGAGTGAACAGGAAAACTCCTCCCAAACATCGTCACTATTACCGAGCAATTAACTCGTGATTCAAGCTTCTTCAATTGCAAAATATATATATATTTCTAACCAGCACATATAAAGGATCATATGGGTACCATCTATACCCATATGATCTATACCCACGTTTGTATGCCCGGAGCCGGAGACCAGGAGCTTCGAATAGCCCAACAAAATCTTGAAAGTTACTCCCCCCCCCAAAAATTTTCCAAAAAAACTAAAAAAACTGAATGTTTAATAAAAACTGCAAATTGCTTAACAAATTTCTGAATATCATGTCACTAAAAATAACTAATTCCTAAAGAAAAATGACTAATTATATGCCAATCAGCTCCCCAGCCAGTCAGCCCATTAGCCAGCCATACAGACAGGCAATCAGCCATACAGACAGGCACTCAGCCATCCAACCATGTACCCATTCAGCAAACAAAATCCAGTCAGTCATCTTATCTGCCAGTCAACTATTCAATTATCCATCCACTCAACCTTCAAATCATCCAACTACATACTTATTTAGCAACCCAGTTATTCTCACAGTTTATTAGCCAATTAAACCAGTCATCCAGTCATTCTCAGCAAGCCGGGTTTTAAACCAATCATCTATCAAACCAGTCAACTCATTTTGCTATCCAGTCAGGCAGCTATTTAGATATTCAGTCGCCACTAAACCAGTTACTTCTCCAGCCTGCCACTCAGCTGTCTGGGACCCCAGGTCTTTCAGTCTGTCAGCTGGGCAGTCAGTAAGCTGGGTAGTCAGTAAGCTGGGCATTCAGAAAGCTCAGCTCTTGCGGAGTTTTGTGCGGGAGAGCGTGGCGGCTCGATGGGGAATCGAGAGTGTCTAAACGCTATGGGGAATGACAGCATTGTAGCTCGATGCGTCAGGCAGTCATTCAGACAGCACGTTCATGGGGCTCCCACTCCTGTATTCAGTCCGGTCTCGACAGTCTAATTGCTTCTCACAAAGGAAAGGTGAATGATACTCCCACCACATCTCTCTCTCTCTCTCTCTCTCTCTCTCTCTCTCTCTCTCTCTCTCTCTCTCTCTCTCTCTCTCTCTCTCTCTCTCTCTCTCTCTCTCTCTCTCTCTCTCTCTACCAGCCACTTCCGTGTGAAGAAGATTAAGACAGTGGGGCTAAGACGATGTCTTGGGCAAGACGGTTGGGTAGTTAAGATGAGCATCATGGGGGTGATTCCAGCGGTTAATGGCCTTGTTATGGGGGGGCGTCTGTTGTTATCTAGCCGGTGGGGACAAGTAGACAGGTGGGTTACAGTGATCAGCTGCGTTACAGTGACGTCAAAGTACAAAAACAGTACATTAACACCAGTGAAGCCAAAATATAATATACTGTAAAATCAATAGAAACAAAGATATATATATATAAAGATTTTATATAAACTATATATATCGTATAAATGATTGATTTACAGCAACACTTCCAAGCAAAACTCTAGAAACAACACCGAGGTAAAACAGTGTTTCGACACCATTTCGTGACAAATATAAAATTGAGAAGAAATTTATTTAACGTTGAAACAAAATGTAAAAATAAAATAATGAACGTTATATAGATGCAATGGTTTCGTCATATCTATTGACCTCTCTTTTGTTTTAATATTTCTCAGGATATTTATTAACTGGTCTGCCTCACTACTCATTCGTTAGCGCTTAACGAGGTGGATTCTAGGTGGATTCTGGGTGGATTCTGGGTGGATTCTGGGTGGAT
>NC_091185.1:4500091-4512591 GCF_040958095.1 Procambarus clarkii
TAGCCCTCGGCTTCACAATCACACTCACAATCACACTCAACCAGTATCAGACTGGAGTAATCAGTCTGGCCACCAGAGGGAGGTCAAAGACACCAGTCTGTACGTAAACACAGTTCGTGGCAATGTTCTCCAGTCAAATGACTGGTTCGCCCTCGCGATCTTGTCAACAGGAAGTGAGTCATTCATTGTGCTGAAAAGATTACGTGTATTGCTGGATCTTCTGAGTGTTGAGTCAGAGTTTGCTTCATCCCAGACTCCAGGTGCATTGTGTCTGCCATGTGTGGCGCTCAATGGTGTGTGTGTGAGCCCCATGGTGGCTCTATACTAGCTGTGTTTACCATGTTTTTCTTCACTGGACTTTGAGTAAGTGCTTGGGAGGGGTCACTAAGTGACATGGGACTCTTCAGGGAGTGCTGGACTTTGAGTAGGACCTTGGGAAGGTCACTAAGTGACCTGGGACTCTCCAGGGAGTGCTGGACTTTGAGTAGGACCTTGGGAAGGTCACTAAGTGACCAGGGACTCTTCAGGGAGTGCTGGACTTTGAGTAGGACCTTGGGAAGGTCACTAAGTGACCTGGGACTCTCCAGGGAGTGCTGGACTTTGAGTAGGACCTTGGGAAGGTCACTAAGTAACCTGGGACTCCTGAGGGAGACCTCAATCACCCTTGAGGAACTTCTCTACCTCCTTGGGTTGGTGTGGGGTACTGTGTGTACTGTGTCAAGTGGGAGGGGTAACTGTGTGTCACTGAGGAAGGTAGTGTTGTACTCATGGTGTGTGTTACAAGTCTGGGTATTTGTTTATCAGCTTGTGAGGCGAGGTTTTTCCTGTGTGTGTAGAGTACTTGTATCTTTCCTGTTCGATGGAGGCTTTCATTCCTGTGGTGGCCCTACCAGGGTGTGTTGGAAATCCATTTTAGGGCTCAGTCGATTAAGGCAGTGTCTGGGATGCTCCCGGACGCAGGTTCGAATCCTCGTCACGGCCCTTGTGGATTTCATCTTTGTTCTGCATTCTCTGTAGTTTCATTTGGTTTGTTTGGGCAGCTCGAGACAGAGCAGGTGTGTGTGTGACGTGTGGGTGTGTGTGACGTGTGGGTGTGTGTGACGTGTGTGTGTGTGTGACGTGTGTGTGTGTGTGACGTGTGGGTGTGTGTGTGTGTGTGTGTGTGTGACGTGTGGGTGTGTGTGTGTGTGTGTGTGTGTGACGTGTGGGTGTGTGTGACGTGTGTGTGTGTGTGACGTGTGGGTGTGTGTGACGTGTGTGTGTGTGTGTGACGTGTGGGTGTGTTAGGTCTTAATATAAGTTTAAGAAATGGACAAACATGCATGCAGATACTCTGTGTATTAGTTAAGGTTTATGTATACAAGGGGTGTTGTGAGGTGACGTGTGGTTGCTAAGGCTCTTGCTGTAGCTGTTAGCGAGGCAGGTATATAAATGTCTGTGGGAGATGGAGAATATTACGGGCTCACCATAGCCGGTGCTACTTGCCCCGCTCCTGTGCCAGGTAAGTCCACTACGGGCTCACCACAGCCCGTGCTACTTGCCCCGCTCCTGTGGCAGGTAAGTCCACTACGGGCTCACCATAGCCCGTGCTACATGCCCCGCTCCTGTGCCAGGTAAGTCCACTACGGGCTCACCATAGCCCGTGCTACTTGGAACTTATGTTCTGAGTAGCTGAATCTAAAACAACAACAGATGGTGAATATTACGGGTTATTCATGCCCGTGCCACCTTTTGGGTGCCATAATCTTTCGTCAGTCGTGAATAGTGTTCCAATGGGATTGTATTTTCGAGTTTGTTACATTGAGTCGTGGCATCTTTGATACAGCTTTTTTGTGCGGGTGCTATTGTTGGTAGGGGGCCGAGGCTTACAGAAGCGGTTGGGCGCTGTTGTCAATAGCATTATTAAAAGCTTTCTTGGGTGTGGGGTCACTAGCATGCCCGACTTTCCCAGTCATATCTCTGCTAGTTCTACCTGTCTATCACTTCCCCGCTGTGAAGGGAGCCGGTCGGCCGAGCGGACAGCACGCTGGACTTGTGATCCTGTGGTCCTGGGTTCGATCCCAGGCGCCGGCGAGAAACAATGGGCAGAGTTTCTTTCACCCTATGCCCCTGTTACCTAGCAGTAAAATAGGTACCTGGGTGTTAGTCAGCTGTCACGGGCTGCTTCCTGGGGGTGGAGGCCTGGTCGAGGACCGGGCCGCGGGGACACTAAAGCCCCGAAATCATCTCAAGATAACCTCATCTCAAGATAACTTCTAGTAGGTGGTCATATAGTCCTATTTTGAATTCCAATTTGTCATCTATTTCTACATTCTGTTCAAACCAGCCATTTTGGAAAGTGTTATCTTGTTTGAATGTTAATATTTGGTCTGGAGCTGAATTTCTGTAATTTCTTTCCGTTTCGGCTAATCCTGCCTCATATCTCTTGCTGGTTTTCTCTATCTGTTTGTAACAGAGAGATCTGCATGTGTGTGTGTGTGTGTGTACTCACCTATTTGTGCTTGCAGGATCGAGCATTGACTCTTGGATCCCGCCTTTCCAGCTATCGGTTGTTTACAGCAATGACTCCTGTCCCATTTCCCTAGCATACCTAATTTTAAAATTAGGGTTTTGTATGAATAGGGTTTGCTTCCACAGCCTGTTTTTCCCAAGTGCATTCCATTCCTAAGTGCATTCCAAGTGTGTGTGTGTGTGTGTGTGTGTGTGTGTGTGTGTGTGTGTGTGTGTGTGTGTACTAGATGCCTCACCTTCAAGCCCACGCACACATTCCTTGCTGCTTTTAAGGTATTGAAACCGATCCACACCTGTGACGTAATGTAATATGCAGAAATCCTTGACAGGTGTTGTCCCTCACAGGTGTTGTCCCTGACACGTGTTAGTTCATAAGAACTAACTAACGCTACGATAAATAAATCCCAGGGTCCTATTCGCCTTATTACGAACATTCAGGCATTGATCCTTTGGTTTTAAATTCTTACTTATCATAACTCCCAGATCCCTTTCGCAATCAGACTTCGCAATCTCAACACCATCTAGCTCGTATCTTGTAACTCTATCATCATTACCTAGCCTCAGAACTTTACATTTATCAGCATTAAACTGCATCTGCCAATCTTTTGACCATTTCAAAACCCTATTTAGATCGTCTTGAAGTGATAGTGAGTCTTTTTCCGTGTTTACTTCCCTACTGACTTTTGTATCATCGGCAAATTTGCAAATATTGCAGCTCTAACCTGAATCTAAATTATTGTTGTATATTATGAATAAGAGAGGTCCCAAGACAGAGCCTTGAGGCACTCCACTTATAACATTTTCCCACTCTGACTTAACCCCATTTATACTAACTCTCTGTTTCCTTTGGAATAGCCATGCCCTAATCCAACTTAATATAGCACCCCCAATACCATGAGTTTCTATTTTTTTAATGTCTTTCATGTGGCACTGTATCAAAAGTTTTGCTAAAGTCAAGGTACACAACATCACAATCCTTACCACTATCAACTGCCTCAACTATGCTGGAATAAAATGATGGCAAATTTGTTAAACATGAATGGCAATTAGTTGTGAATGGCTCACTCAGAAGATGAATGAACCACTCATTCAATTGTTCAATCAATGAGTCAGTAAGCGATCATGTATGCAGTTACAGATAGTCAATAAGACATTAGGTAGTAACGTACTTCTTCTCCCTCTTGACACATCAAGTCATTTTCTTGCGTAAATCTTTAATTTACACTCATAGCACGTAAGCTGTGTTAACTACCTCTTCTCTCTCTCTCTCTCTCTCTCTCTCTCTCTCTCTCTCTCTCTCTCTCTCTGTCTCTCTCTCTCTCTCTCTCTCTCTCTCTCTCTCTCTCTCTCTCTCTCTCTCTCTCTCTCTCTCTCTCTCTCTCTCTCTCTCTCTCTCTCTCTCTCTGTCTCGTCCAACCACTTGGACTGGACGGTAGAGCGACAGTCTTATTTCATGCAGGTCGGCGTTCAATCTTCGCCCGTCCAAGTGGTTGGGCGCCATTCCTTTCCCCGACCCATCCCAAATCCTTATCCTGGCCCCTTCCCAGTGCTATATAGTCGTAATGGCTTGGTGCTTTCCCCCTGATAGTTCCCTTCCTTTCCCCTCTCTCTCTCTCCCTCTCTCTCTACGGTTTACCAATTCCCCGTTCCCCTTGGATATTCGCTATTACTCTTCGTTCAAGCTTACAATCATCAGTGCATTGTGCTTCGTCCCTTTCTCTGTTATTCTGTATTTTTCGTTGTCAGGTTCCATGTCAACACGACCAAACCTATTTATATGTAGATATGTCCCAACTGTGTGTGTGTGTGTGTGTGTGTGTGTGTGTGTGTGTGTGTGTCTGTGTGTGTGTGTGTGTGTGTGTGTGTGTGTGTGTGTGTGTATATGTGTGTGTGTACTCACCTAATTGTACTCACCTAATTGTGCTTGCGGGGGTTGAGCTCTGGCTCTTTGGTCCCGCCTCTCAACCGTCAATCAACTGGTGTACAGATTCCTGAGCCTATTGGGCTCTATCATATCTACATTTGAAACTGTGAATGGAGTCAGCCTCCACCACATCACTTCCTAATGCATTCCATTTGCTAACTACTCTGACACTGAAAAAGTTCTTTCTAACGTCTCTGTGGCTCATTTGGGTACTCAGCTTCCACCTGTGTCCCCTTGTTCGCGTCCCACCAGTGTTGAAAAGTTCGTCCTTGTTTACCCGGTCGATTCCCCTGAGGATTTTGTAGGTTGTGATCATGTCCCCCCTTACTCTTCTGTCTTCCAGTGTCGTGAGGTGCATTTCCCGCAGCCTTTCCTCATAACTCATGCCTCTTAGTTCTGGGACTAGTCTAGTAGCATACCTTTGGACTTTTTCCAGCTTCGTCTTGTGCTTGACAAGGTACGGGCTGTGTGTGTGTGTGTGTGTGTGTGTGTGTGTGTGTGTGTGTGGGAGTAAGGTGCTTGTGCTTGACAAGGTACGGGCTGTGTGTGTGTGTGTGTGTGTGTGTGTGTGTGTGTGTGTGTGTGTGTGTGTGTGTGGGAGTAAGGTGTTTTCACCAAGTTGTGCTCTAATATCCCGTAGTCACCAGGTTGCTAATTCCTGTTGTTCAAACACTTAATAGTTCAAATCCGTGGTTCTGTTCTCTTGTATATTTTCTCTGTATTAATGTGTATAGAAGTAAATATTGACCTAAGTAAATATTGGTCTAACAACTTCTTTATGTAAACAGTTTCTTTTTATTTACAACTGATAAACTGAATGAGTTTTGTTTTAGTGTGTGTGTGTATCGTGGGTGGTTGTGAGTTGTACTGGGAAGGGCTCAGGATAAGGATTTAGGATGGGACGAGGGGAAGGAATGGTGCTCAATTACTTTGAGACGGTTGGGGGGATTGAACACCGACCTGCATGAAGCGAGACCGTCGCTCTCCCGTCCAGCCCAAGTGATTGGACGGTATGTGGACAAAACGCAGGCTACTGTGCCACGGGGCAGTAATTATTGGACGGTGTGTGAAGAGAACGTAGGCTACTGTGCCAGGGGCAGTGATTATCCGTCGTAGGACATCACTTATGGGACAATTAAGGGATGACAATTCGGGATGCTTCCGGACGCAGGTTCGAATCCTCGTCACGGCCCTTGTGGATTTGTTCAGCTAAGTGTCACTATAAGGCAATAAAGAGTCTGTATGGCTTGCCTGATTGGCCATCAACTTCAATCTTGTTGAAGTCAGGTTGCATTGCATGAGCGGACCTCTGAATCATGGTTGCAGTATCAGCTTTGTTCAACGGGTCAAGAAGTCTCTAAGTCGGCTCTTGTTCAAGAGCCGTGTTTAACGGGAGTTCGATCCTGTTTAACTCTTGAATTTGCCGATGATGTAAGAGTCGTTTTCATAGTTTAAAATATTTTTAAATATTTTATAATATCGTTTTCATATTTTTGTTCTATTTGTAATGCTTCATATTCTCTGTAACTCACAGTCGATGAAAATTATTATCAATTCCTGTCATTTCAAGTCATTGTAAGTCTCATCATATTAATTTTATGAAAAATTTAGACATTTTATATATATAATATATATATATATATATATATATATATATATATATATATATATATATATATATATATATATATATATATATATATATATATTTCATTGAATATGACCGCATATTCTGTATTTATTATTTTCTGGTTTAGGGCTTCTATCCCTCTAACTATTTTCTTAGCATCAGGGCTTAATTGGAATAGAAGTTCTCCAAAACTCATTTTCGTACTTTTAAGGTGAAGAAAAGAAGTGATTTACTATAGAGTGTATTACACTTATTTGTATAATTTGCACGACGTTTCGAACCTCCATGGTTCATTCTCAAGTGAACAATCTTACAATACTAGTTGATTTTATACCCGCATTAGGTCAGGTGATAATACAATGAAGGTGAAAAACATGGGGGGGATACATAAGGGATAAACATAGGGGCTGCAGAAGGCTTATTGGCCCATACGAGGCATCTCCTATCTAAACACAAAGATTAATCCAGTGTAATTGGCCTGTTATGTTGGACATTGTCTTCTGTATTGGCATCGATATGTTCTTGTCTTGTCCTTACTCTCATGGTGGGTAGAGTAAATAGTTCCGTGATTTGGGTGTTCATGGTAGGTCGCTCTATTCTTATGTGAATTGCCTCAAGAATTTGTAATCTTCTTGAATCTTGGGTTTTGTCTATTATGCAAGTATTCTTGTTCAACATTTCTCTTGTTAGAGTAATGTCATGGGCTTGTCTCATGTGATTCCTAGGGGCACCAGATTGAAGATGGCATGTCAAACGCCTCGTCAGCTTGGTCGACGTCATACCTATGTACTTACATTGAAGGTTACATCCTTCGTGGGGGCAAGTGTACATGTATACAACGCTTGACTGCTGTAGAGGGTTCTCCGTCGGCTTCGGGCTGTTTTTGATAAGGAGTTCGGAAGTCTTCTTGTTTTTGTAGAATATTATCAGGTTTATGTTTTGGTTAGGAGTAGTGCTTTTTACTCCTTTACGGATTATTTCTTTCATTATTCTTTCCTCTTTTATATGTTCACTGTGCATGGTTGATTTGTAATATAATTTTATTGGGGGTGTTGTTGAAGACCCATCGAAGATAGGGTCTTCAGTAGCAGACAAAATCCAACTGTATACTGCCGTTATGTAGATGACATATTCGTAATAGTAAAAGACTCAGATGAACTAATTGACCTAAAAAGACACCTAGAGAGAGAGTCAGTACTCCGATTTACACATGAAAATAGTGAAAATAACAGTCTGCCATTCTTGGATGTACTAATAACAAAAACAGGAACCTCTTTAAGCACCAACGTATATACCAAGCCCACCAACATAGGATTATGCCTGAACGGTAGAAGTGAGTGCCCCCAAAGATACAAAGCCAGTGTTCTCAATGCTTATATTCGTCGAGCGCTTACCCACTGCTCTGAATGGAGCAACGTGAGTAGAGAGTTTGAAAGAGTAACTCAGGTATTGGTGAACAACGGATATAGCAACGCGGAAATAAACGCTGCTATAAGAAGACACTTGGACCGTTGGTATAATTCAGAACCTAGAACAGAAACCACAACACCCCCAATAAAATTATATTACAAATCAACCATGCACAGTGAACATATAAAAGAGGAAAGAATAATGAAAGAAATAATCCGTAAAGGAGTAAAAAGCACTACTCCTAACCAAAACATAAACCTGATATTATTCTACAAAAACAAGAAGACTTCCGAACTCCTTATCAAAAACAGCCCGAAGCCGACGGAGAACCCTCTACAGCAGTCAAGCGTTGTATACATGTACACTTGCCCCCACGAAGGATGTAACCTTCAATGTAAGTACATAGGTATGACGTCGACCAAGCTGACGAGGCGTTTGACATGCCATCTTCAATCTCGTGCCCCTAGGAATCACATGAGACAAGCCCATGACATTACTCTAACAAGAGAAATGTTGAACAAGAATACTTGCATAATAGACAAAACCCAAGATTCAAGAAGATTACAAATTCTTGAGGCAATTCACATAAGAATAGAGCGACCTACCATGAACACCCAAATCACGGAACTATTTACTCTACCCACCATGAGAGTAAGGACAAGACAAGAACATATCGATGCCAACACAGAAGACAATGTCCAACATAACAGGCCAATTACACTGGATTAATCTTTGTGTTTAGATAGGAGATGCCTCGTATGGGCCAATAAGCCTTCTGCAGCCCCTATGTTTATCCCTTATGTATCCCCCCATGTTTTTCACCTTCATTGTATTATCACCTGACCTAATGCGGGTATAAAATCAACTAGTATTGTAAGATTGTTCACTTGAGAATGAACCATGGAGGTTCGAAACGTCGTGCAAATTATACAAATAAGTGTAATACACTCTATAGTAAATCACTTCTTTTCTTCACCTTAAAAGTACGAAAATGAGTTTTGGAGAACTTCTATTCCAATTAAGCCCTGATGCTAAGAAAATAGTTAGAGGGATAGAAGCCCTAAACCAGAAAATAATAAATACAGAATATGCGGTCATATTCAATGAAATATATATATATATATATATATATATATATATATATATATATATATATATATATATATATATATATATATATATATATATATGTCACCACTAACATTGTAAACTATACATTTTGCAATTTATGCATAAAAATATACGTTTTACAACATTACAACTCTCCAGTTTAGCCCAAACTGACATGATTTGTGTAGATTTGTTATGAATGAAAATTTAATATTGAGAATATAAGGAGGCAAGTTATATGTATATATAGGAGGCAGAGGTGAGCCTGTGGTCCCCTTAATAGGACCGCCAGTGTTGCACAGGACCAGAGTCCTGTGTGTGTGTGTGTTTGTGTGTGTGTGTGTGTGTGTGTGTGTGTGTGTTTGAACCAAAAAATGGTGTTTGTGAGATCAACGGATTGTTTCAGGCGTAGGACAGACATGATTATGAATGAGTTTGGTTGGGTGCGTGTTGCAGCTGCCTCGTATGGACCAATAGGAGTTGTCTTGTAGTGGCAAATAGGCTTTCTTTAACTCAAATGCGTAAACACACACACACACACACACTTACACACACACACACACACACACACACACACACACACACACACACACACACACACACACACATACACATACACAGTTTTAGTTTCAAGTGTAGATATGATAGAGCCCAATAGGCTCAGGAACCTGTACACCTGTTGATTGACGGTTGAGAGGCGGGACCAAAGAGCCACAGCTCAACCCCCGCAAGCACAACTAGGTGAGTACACAACACACACACACACACACACACACACACACACACACACACACACACACACACACACACACACACACACACACACACCAAAAAAATATTCGCTAGACAAATTTTCGGTTTGACATTATCATTTAATGGAAAGCACTCGCCCCCGTTTTGATGTTTATGTAGAGAATATGCAAATATTCCATTATAATCATAGAAAAAGCCTGTGTTATAAGTTTGTATTGAATAAAACAAATATTTACCCGATACACCCGTAGTAACTGATTCTAAATATGCAGCCTGTGTATTTTTACCAGCAAAATCAATCCTGTACAGGATGAGGCGTCCTGTGATTGTAGGTCAATTTCACCAGGTAGTGAGATTGTACAACTGTGTCGTAAACAATCCCATTTGCTTCATAGGGTTAGGGATAGGGACGTTCAATCCGGTCGGGGATTGAACCCCGACCTGCATGAAGCGAGACCGTCGCTCTACCATCTAGTCCTAAGTGGATGGGGGACCACTTGACTATAAATTCTCTTAAAGCAATTTATTATCACTACGCCCTTATAGTCTCGCGTGAAGGAGGTGGCGCAGGAGGCATAGCACCTTTGCCTCGACGCCCTTTATAAAGGTGCTTCGTTACCATTCCTGAGTCGACCTCAGCTCTGGGGCCTCAGGAGCCGTGGGCAGTGTTCTTATCTCCCACGGGTCGTATGTCACTCCCTTCGACCCATGATGGGGAGGTATGACCTCATATCTCTCTCTCTCTCTCTCTCTCTCTCTCTCTCTCTCTCTCTCTCTCTCTCTCTCTCTCTCTCTCTCTCTCTCTCTCTCTCTCTCTCTCTCTCTCCCATTTCCCCAGAGCGGCAAACCACTATGCTGTCTGGTGTCGGCCCCTCTCACCTCTCTCTCAACTCTCTCTCACACACACACACACACACACACACACACACACACACACACACACACACACACACACACACACACACACACACACACACATACTACATAAAGTCCTGGAGGACATTAAGAAGGCTGCAATAAATGATGCTCTAGATGAGACTCTTCAGGAAAGTGAACATGGAAAGTACCATTGACCAAAATATATTTATATCAGCTTAAAACTAATAAAACTTTAAAACCGAAGCTCAAACCCCAGAAACCAGAAAAGCCGAGTCGAAATAGGTTAGAAAATTCAAAGATTCAAATTCAAATGTTTCTTCGGGTAAAGTACATCCAAAAACTGATGGATTTATAGATAGAGCTAGTACACACAATGCCTAAAGCCACTATTACGCAAAGCGTTGCGGCCAGAACATACATACATACATATACATACATACATACATACATACATACATACATACATACATACATACATACATACATACATACATACATACATACATACATACATACATATACATACAGAACATACATTCACGACTGTAAAAATAAGACGTTACAACCCCTGAATGACATAGAAAACAGAAGGAGGAACAAGCCCCAGCAGATAACCTCACCAGCAAGAACACACCAGCAAGAACACACCAGCAAGAACACACCAGCAAGAACACAAGAACAGTTCGAGTTTTGATCAAAGTGAACTGACTCGCTGACGGAGGCGGCGCTGAAGACACGCCAGGGATGCGCTGCCGGGAACCTCACTCTCAGGAAAAGGCTGAAAATAGTCAGGCAGGGGTAAGGATGAGAGTGAGTTCTGGGGGTTCCCGAGGGCCGCCTTGACTACGAAGGCCAGCAGCCTGGAGAGCCAGAGAATGGCAGTGAGTGAGAGCAGATGGCGTTGGAAGCCGGGCCACGGAAGCCAAGGAATATATATAGATAGAGATAGATAGAGAGATAAAGGGGGAGGGAAAGATAGTCGAGAATAAATTGCTATGGATGAAAGAGGACATGGAAGGAGTCTGTACAAGGTTCCAGGAGTTAACTCCATCATCAAATAGGAATATGAAAAGCAAGCAAAAATATATTTATTGTGGGCAGGTATATAGAGTCCAGAGGTTAAGTTTCACTCTACACAGTGCATTGTACACAATACAACCACCCCTGTCACCGTAAACATATCCCACTGTACTGCTCCATGCCCCATTGTCCTGCCCCATGCCCCATTACATAAGAACAAAGGTAACTGCAGAAGGCCTATTGGCCCATACGAGGCAGCTCCTATTTATAACCACCCAATCCCACTCATAGACATGTCCAACCCACGCTTGAAACAATCGAGGGACCCCACCTCCACTACGTTTCGTGGTAATTGGTTTCACAACTCAACAACCCTGTTACCAAACCAGTATTTACCCAAGTCTTTTCTAAATCTAAACCCATTTAGATTTAGGAAAGATTCCTTTAAGTAACATGTCTGTTGCTTAAAGGTAAGCAACAGATATACTGAACAACTCTTAACAGGAGCTGTGGGGGAAAAAAAAAGCAAGAAAGTTTGAAACACTAAAAAGCCAAACGTGTTTGGCTCGTTAAAAACGCCTCGTTAAAAAGTCCTCGTTAAAAGCCAAACGTGTATGAATACACCCTGCCTTCCTGTCCCCAGACACAATGAATTATTATGTGTTTAAAATACTTTAATGTAAAAAAATAATAATGATAAACAATTCGAATTTTGTGTATTTATATGTGATTTATATGTAGCTGACGCTCCCTTGTTTACTTGACTGATAAGTACATATTCTACCTTATATTCTACCTTATATTCTACCTTATATTCTACCTTATCTTTTCTACCTTACATATATTCTACCATATCTTTTAGATCGCGGGATATTTTAATCACTCATCATAGGTGACAATCCTGGGATGTGTGCCGCAGGAATCGACCATATGATACACATAACAGGCGGGACCCAAGAGCCGAAGCTCAACCCCAGCAAACACAAGTAGGTGAGTACATCAAGTGTTGACAAGCATCAATCTTTACCAAACAAAACGACACAATAATAAAGTAGAAAAACGAAAATAAGGATGAAATTACTGGGAATTCCTAGAGGAAAACGACCATTTTGCAGAAGACCTGAAATGAATTCATAGGAGCAATAAAATACTATAATAGAGGGAAATAAAAGATATATATATATATATATATATATATATATATATATATATATATATATATATATATATATATATATATATATATATATATATATATATATA
>NC_091185.1:4842591-5120091 GCF_040958095.1 Procambarus clarkii
TGGTCGGTGAAATTCTATCATGAATTTCGATTCATGATAGAGGGTTGTTGTTGTTAAAGATTCGCCATTTGGAACAAAATGTCCCAAGTAGCACGGGCTATGGTGAGCCCGTAATGATAGAGGGGAATTGGCGGTCCTGGGATGTTTAGTCTGGGGAAAGGATCTGAAGGTGTTGACCAGACCACACACACTAGAAGGTGAGGGACGACGACGTTCCGGTCCGTCCTGGACCATTCTCAAGTCGGAATCGACTTGAGAATGGTCCAGGACGGACCGAAACGTCGTCGTCCCTTCACCTTCTAGTGTGTGTGGTCTGGTCAACATACTTTAGCCACGTTATTGTGACTCATCGGCTGCATCTGAAGGTGTTCTGGCCATCCTCATCACGGTCCATCATCATCTTCACCGTCGTCATCATCACCATCATCCTCATCATGCCATTGTGCATGATTGGCTGGACACATGAACACGTTCTCCCGCCAAAACAGCGTCTTGTCATGACCAGAATCAGCGCCATAAATGAAAAGTCATGCCAGCCCCCTGTATGAATGTCTTACCATGCAGTTTCCTGGTTGTTTGTTGTTCCTGGAAGGTCAAGCAGAGGTCAAGGGAACGTTCGTGCCTGACCTAGGGAGCCAGATTCGGAAGGTTGAAGGACCGCAAGCATAAGAAATATTGCCGGAACAACCGTGGACATTTTCAAGAGGAAACTAGATTTATTCCTCCAAGGAGTGCCGGACCAACCGGGCTGTGGTGGGTATGTGGGCCTGCGGGCCGCTCCAAGCAACAGCCTGGTGGACCAAACTTTCACAAGTCGAGCCTGGCCTCGGGCCGGGCTTGGGGAGTAGAAGAACTCCCAGAACCCCATCAACCAGGTATCAACCAGGTAACCGGGGAGCTGCAGTCGGCCGAGCGGACAGCACGCTGGACTTGTGATCCTGTGATCCTGGGTTCGATTCCAGGCACCGGCGAGAAACAATGGGAAGAGTTTCTTTCACCCTATGCCCCTGTTACCTAGCAGTAAAATAGGTACCTGGGTGTTAGTCAGCTGTCACGGGCTGCTTCCTGGGGGGTGGAGGCCTGGTCGAGGACCGGGCCACGGGGACACTAAAGCCCCGAAATCATCTCAAGATAACCGTAGGCGAGAGTGTGATTACGAAGCTCAAGGGATCGTATAAGACCGTAACGGCTCACACTCCAACAATTTCTTTCTCCAGTAAACAGTAATTGATTTCCCTAGAGTTCTATCTATCTATCTATCTATCTATCTATCTATCTATCTATCTATCTATCTATCTATCTATCTATCTATCTATCTATCTATCTATCTAGCCTTCCCCTTTCCTTCCCTCACTCCCTCGACCTCCACAAACATTGGCTACTGTAGGATTTCTGGTGGGAAGGGATTACCTTCCATGGTGAAGTCCAGTGGAATGGTGTGTTCTGGGCATGTTTCCTCCTCGATCGATTGAACTTAACACCAATTTCCAATGCAGTTGGGATACATTTTTCGGGCAGTGTGTTGATCTTTGATATTTTTTCCCCTTCTCTCAACTCTACCAGTTGGGTGTACACCTTCAGGTGGTCTCCTAGCAGGCTCAGACCTCTGAGAGTTGGGTGTACACCTTCAGGTGGTCTCCTAGCAGGCTCAGACCTCTGAGAGTTGGGTGTACACCTTCAGGTGGTCTCCTAGCAGGCTCAGACCTCTGAGAGTTGGGTGTATACCTTCAGATGGTCTCCTAGCAGGCTCAGACCTCTGAGAGTTGGGTGTACACCTTCAGATGGTCTCCTAGCAGGCTCAGACCTCTGAGAGTTGGGTGTACACCTTCAGGTGGTCTCCTAGCAGGCTCAGACCTCTGAGAGTTGGGTGTATACCTTCAGATGGTCTCCTAGCAGGCTCAGACCTCTGAGAGTTGGGTGTACACCTTCAGATGGTCTCCTAGCAGGCTCAGACCTCTGAGAGTTGGGTGTACACCTTCAGGTGGTCTCCTAGCAGGCTCAGACCTCTGAGAGTTGGGTGTACACCTTCAGGTGGTCTCCTAGCAGGCTCAGACCTCTGAGAGTTGGGTGTACACCTTCAGGTGGTCTCCTAGCAGGCTCAGACCTCTGAGAGTTGGGTGTACACCTTCAGATGGTCTCCTAGCAGGCTCAGACCTCTGAGAGTTGGGTGTACACCTTCAGATGGTCTCCTAGCAGCCCTTTTGAGTCAGACCAATTGTGGATTATGTGGCACCAAGATGGTGTCATTAATTTCCTCGTTAAACTCTAAGCCAAGGTGGAGAAAGTTCAGTGGTATGCCAGCACACTAATCCCAGAGCGCTGAGATACGGGTTATGAGGAAAGGCTAAATGAATTGTATCTCACACCACTGGAAGAAAGAAGAAACATGGGAGATATGATTACCACATATAAAATACTCTGTAAAAAAAGACTATGGAGCCTTTATTGTAATAAGAGAACGTTCCAGTTATTTAATAATAGGACTTAAGAATTTTGGAACAAATTCAGAAAATGGAGAACAAATCCCGAAGAACTGGAGAGTTCTCCAGGTCGCCAGAACAGTTAACCAGGCCATAAAGCTACACAATACCAGATATAAAGGTTACAAACTCCAAGGTCAGAGCTGCTGCTCTTAATACACTTATTCTGAGCTTCTCTCTAATGCCTTAGGTCGCATTTTCTGTATTAATTTTGTTCTGTATTTCCAACCATTTTCTGTATTCCACATTTCTTCAACTTTTCCTCCAATCCATCAATCTTTACCCCCCCCCCGTCAATCATCCCTTGAGGTTACCTTGAGGTGCTTCCGGGGCTTAGCGTCCCCGCGGCCCGGTCGTCGACGAGGCCTCCTGATTGCTGGACTGATCAACCAGGCTGTTGGACGCGGCTGCTCGCAGCCTGACGTATGAGTCACAGCCTGGTTGATCAGGTGATCACCCCTCCCCCCCCCCCCCCCACCTTTCCTCCCCAACTTTGTGGTTGCTACCATCGTGGGGGTGATGGTTCGACCATAGACCTGTCCAATTGCACAGGTTAACGAGGGGTCGTTACGTGACCAGGGGGAATAGGGGCGCCTGAACCACGGCATGGAGGCGTGTGGTCGCCATAGAGGGGGTAGAATAGGGGCCAGAGTGGGATGTAATAAGGGAAGGGGTCGTAAATAGGGGAAGGGAGGGAGGGAGAGAGAGGGAGAAGGGTAGTAAAGGTAGAGACGAGGGTTGTGGAAGGTTGCCAAGAAGGAAAGTTTACGGTTAAGTGACTAGCAGGAGAAAATAGGGATTGGTGGAAGGATAGGGAGTAGGGAGATAAGGAACATAGGGAGTAGGGAGATAAGGAACATAGGGAGTAGGGAGATAAGGAACATAGGGAGTAGGGAGATAAGGAACATAGGGAGTAGGGAGATAAGGAACATAGGGAGTAGGGAGATAAGGAACATAGGGAGTAGGGAGATAAGGAACATAGGGAGTAGGGAGATAAGGAACATAGGGAGTAGGGAGATAAGGAACATAGGGAGAAGGAAACAGGTTTTTTGTAAAACACTGAACTGCTTAGCCGGTCGGCCGAGCGGACAGCACGCGGGACTTGTGATCCTGTGGTCCTGGGTTCGATCCCAGGCGCCGGCGAGAAACAATGGGCAGAGTTTCTTTCACCCTATGCCCTGTTACCTAGCAGTAAAATAGGTACCTGGGTGTTAGTCAGCTGTCACGGGCTGCTTCCTGGGGGTGAAGGCCTGGTCGAGAACCGGGCCGCGGGGACACTAAAGCCCCGAAATCATCTCAAGATAGGGAATAGGGAGAGAAGGAAACAAAGAGGTATGAGAAGATAAGAATAACAAGAACATGGGGATTTTGGGACTTACTGTTTACAACAAGAATCATTTCTCCTTTTTATTGGCTTTAAAACGCTCGTTTGATCATCTTTATTCTTACTGATAACTTATAACTTTTTTCTGAACAGTAGTCAGCGAGTTACTGGTGGCCGCCGCTGGCTCTTTTGGCATCTATGGTGAGGTTATCTTGAGGTTATCTTGAGATGATATCGGGGCTTAGCGTCCCCGCGGCCCGGTCCTCGACCAGGCCTCCTTTTTGTTATCCCCCCCCCCCATCCCAGGAAGCAGTCCGTAGCAGCTGTTTAAATCCCAGGTACCTGTTTACTGCTAGGTGAACAGGAACATCAGGGTGAAAGAAACTGTCTATTTGTTTCTGCCTCCACCGGGGATCGAACCCGGAAACTTAGGACTACGAATCCTTTTTTGCGGTAGCGCAAAAAGCATTACAGAGGGCACAAAAGGTCTTTATCAGACCTCATCTTAGATTATTACATAAACAATTTCATCTATCCTTCACATCTTATAGTTACAATGTCCGCTAGTTACAGAGACATCAGCTTTTTTCCTCCTGATGTCTGCCTCTGGGGTTAGGTCTGGAGGTATGGGCGTGCGTGTGTGAGCTCGCTCGCGCGTGCACACCCACCACAGGTAAAATGGAGGCGGAGGGACATTGCCAGAAACCGTATGGTCTGTTCATTAATGGTTCTATCTTGACTGGAAACTACCCCCCCCCTCCCTCGCCTGAACTACCAAATGACCCTGAACGGTTGTCTCTGACTAATATATGGAAACCCTGAACTTTAATATTGTGGAGATGGGCACAATAAAGGTGTGTGTGTGTGTGTGTGTGTGTGTGTGTGTGTGTGTGTGTGTGTGTGTGTGTGTGTGTGTGTGTGTGTGTGTGTGTGGGCCTACTAACGAGGGGGGGGGCGGCTGCTGTAATCACCAGCTCCCATCGTTAATGTTCACTACATAACAGCCTGTGGGGTTGGCTTCTTCCCAATTGTCCACCTTGTACGTGTATGCATCTGTATGCATGTATATCTGTGTGTATGTATATTTACCGGTATGTATAGCAGTATACGATCATTATCAAACTCACCCTAGTGCAAACCTACCTTGTTGTCTCTCACTCACCCTGGGGTCCTCATCCCTCACCTTCTCTCACTCACCCAGGGGTCCTCATCCCTCACCTTCTCTCACTCACCCTGGGGTCCTCATCCCTCATCTTCTCTCACTCACCCTGGAGTCCTCATCCCTCATCTTCTCTCACTCACCCTGGGGTCCTCATCCCTCACCTTCTCTCACTCACCCTGGGGTCCTCATCCCTCACCTTCTCTCACTCACCCTAGCGTCGAGGAGGAGTCGGCAAGAGACAATTATTTGCGAGTGAGCATATTTCCAACCACCGCCACCAGAGGCACACATAAACACGATAACATCAGCAGCATACGAGACGCTGGCAAACATTTGGAGCGTCGTTTAAAGACATAAACTAGTCCTCTATCAAGGCTAACTATCGAGCCTCAGACCAATATTGGAATATGCAGCACCGGCCAGGGGGTCAGATTCACGAAGTAGTTACGCAAGCACTTACGAACCTGTACATCTTTTCTCAATATTTGGCGGCTTTGTTTGCAATTGTTAAACAGCTAATGAGCTCCGAAGCACCAGGAGGCTGTTTATAACAATAACAACAGTTGATTATCAAGTTTTCGTGTTTGTAAACTGTTTAATAAATGTAACCAAAGCCGTCAAAGATTGAGGAAAGATGTACACGTTCGTAAGTGCTTGCGTAAGTGCTTTCGTGAATCTGGCCCCTGGAATCCGCACCTCGTGAAGAAATTAAACCAAAATTGAAACTCTACAAAGAGGTCTTCATCAAGAATAGTGCCAAAGCTACGAGTTACGATATGTAGTTACGACATGTAACTACATTTTATTACAGTAGTTGTGTAATGTTAGCTGTAACCTGTAATTACAGCTGGAACATTTCATGTGGTATTTTTTTCAGCAATTAAGTAATTGATGTAAGTTGTTAATTACCAGTTTACTGTGATGATTAGCCTTATGGTCCACGGGAGATATAGGAGAGGCCATCAATTATGTTCTGGCAAGAAAGAGTCATTAATCACCCGAAGGATTCCCAACGGTGCCTTGAAGCAGGCACCCACAGGTGCCTTGAAGCAGGCACCCACAGGTGCCTTGGTGCCCACACCTGTGGTGGTGTCTCGTTCCTCTGTGTAGTGTAGCCTGGTGTGTCTGATGTATCCTGGTGTGGCTAGTGTAGCCTGGTGGGGCTAGTGTAGCCTGGTGGGGCTACTGTATCCTGATGGGGCTAGTGTAGCCTGGTGTGGCTAGTGTAGCCTGGTGTGGCTAGTGTAGCCTGGTGGGGCTACTGTATCCTGGTGTCGCTAGTGTAGCCTGGTGTGTCTACTGTATCCTGGTGTGTCTAATGTATCCTGGTGTGCTTACTGTAGCCTGGTGTGTCTGATGTATCCTGGTGTGGCTAGTGTAGCCTGGTGGGGCTAGTGTAGCCTGGTGGGGCTACTGTATCCTGGTGGGGCTAGTGTAGCCTGGTGTGGCTAGTGTAGCCTGGTGTGGCTAGTGTAGCCTGGTGGGGCTACTGTATCCTGGTGTGGCTAGTGTAGCCTGGTGGGGCTAGTGTAGCCTGGTGGGGCTACTGTATCCTGGTGTGGCTAGTGTAGCCTGGTGGGGCTAGTGTAGCCTGGTGGGGCTACTGTATCCTGGTAGGGCTAGTGTAGCCTGGTGTGGCTAGTGTAGCCTGGTGGGGCTAGTGTAGCCTGGTGGGGCTACTGTATCCTGGTGTGGCTAGTGTAGCCTGGTGGGGCTAGTGTAGCCTGGTGTGGCTAGTGTAGCCTGGTGTGGCTAGTGTAGCCTGGTGGGGCTACTGTATCCTGGTGTGCCTACTGTATCCTGATGTGCCTACTGTATCCTGTATCCTGTATCCTAAGCTGTATCCTGAGACCCCAACGACTTAACGTTTCTTGACTAAATTCCAGGAATATATTAGCTGACTGGCGTTTATTTGTTTGTTTTATCCGATATGCGTGTCCGTGTTTTTTTTATCCGGCCAGTGTGTGTGTGTGTGTGTGTGTGTGTGTGTGTGTGTGTGTGTGTGTGTGTGTGTGTGTGTGTGTGTGTGTGTGTGTGTGTGTGTGTTATCCGACCGGTATACGTGTTTTGTCCATTATATCCGACTTGCACGCGTGTCTTTTGTTTCCAGTCCGACTGGTATTTTTTTTTTTTTAATCCGGCTGGTGCGTGTGTGTTTGTGTTATCCGGATTCCAGAGAGATTTAGTCCACTGCCTCTTGGGTAGTTTAGTTAACAGGGGGACACTGTGTGTGTGTGGGGGGGGGGCTAGTCCAGCAAGAGGGGGGGTCTAACCAAGATATATATGCTCCTGTCAGGGGGGTCTAACCAAGGGATATACGTCCTCTGGTAGGTTAGGACGAGGAGACGTTTAATTGACCGTTTTCTTGGCGTTGGAAAACCTTAGAAAGACGACTTGAGTTATTGTCCATAAATGTTGTCCTTCACTGCTGTCGTTACAGGTGGTGGTCGTGCCTGTAGGTGGTCGTGTCTGTAGGTGGTGGTGGTGTCTGTAGGTGGTGGTGGTGTCTGTAGGTGGTGGTGGTGTCTGTAGGTGGTGGTGGTGTCTGTAGGTGGTGGTGGTGTCTGTAGGTGGTGGTGGTGCCTGTAGGTGGTGGTGGTGTCTGTAGGTGGTGGTGGTGTCTGTAGGTGGTGGTGGTGTCTGTAGGTGGTGGTGGTGTCTGTAGGTGGTGGTGGTGCCTGTAGGTGGTGGTGGTGTCTGTAGGTGGTGGTGGTATCTGTAGGTGGTGGTGGTGTCTGTAGGTGGTGGTCGTGCCTGTAGGTGGTGGTGGTGTCTGTAGGTGGTGGTGGTGTCTGTAGGTGGTGGTGGTGTCTGTAGGTGGTGGTGGTGTCTGTAGGTGGTGGTGGTGTCTGTAGGTGGTGGTCGTGTCTGTAGGTGGTGGTGGTGTCTGTAGGTGGTGGTGGTGTCTGTAGGTGGTGGTGGTGTCTGTAGGTGGTGGTGGTGTCTGTAGGTGGTGGTCGTGCCTGTAGGTGGTGGTGGTGTCTGTAGGTGGTGGTGGTGTCTGTAGGTGGTGGTGGTGTCTGTAGGTGGTGGTGGTGTCTGTAGGTGGTGGTGGTGTCTGTAGGTGGTGGTGGTGTCTGTAGGTGGTGGTGGTGTCTGTAGGTGGTGGTGGTGTCTGTAGGTGGTGGTGGTGCCTGTAGGTGGTGGTGGTGTCTGTAGGTGGTGGTGGTGTCTGTAGGTGGTGGTCGTGCCTGTAGGTGGTGGTCGTCCCCTCTAGAAGGCGTAATAACTGAGGCGTCGCTGAGAGGAGAGACTGATGAAAAAACTTTCCATAAGAAAACTTCTTGTTTTTGCTGTGAGAGGTGAGGGAAGAGGTAGGGAGGGAGGGAGGGAGGGAAGAGTGAGGGAACAAGAAGGAGGAGAAAGGAGAATGGAAAGAAAAAGTGTGGATGGGAGGAAGATAATAATAATTCAAATTATAATAAACCAATTATTATTATTATTATTGGTTATAATAATAACTTTCTTCCTTCCTTCTGATAGTTCCCTTCCCTCCCCCATTGCTGAATATTACAGCAAATATATATTTAGCGTAAATCCATGGAAATTAAAAGCAATAATGACATTATAACTCTTTCCCGTAGCGATATTCCTAGGCTACCGGGCTCCCCTTTGGCGGGCTGACATGTAAACAAAGCCGCCGCTGACGTTTTGGTGGTGTAAGCGAGCCTTTTATGTTGACAATAACATTACAAGCGGAAACATCATTATACTTGAAGCTACAAAATGCTACTGTGTAGTTGTCGACTGTATGGCAGCTAAAGTGGAAATAATACTATTTTGTTTAATTGTTTAATGTAGTTTTACCAACTAAATAAAGTTTGTTTCGCAGAATTTTTCGAATAATATTGTACATTTGATCGAGTGGATTGTGCGAGTATATTTTAAAATGAAATTGGTGATGGAGTATAATTGTTTTATAAAGTCATTTTGTCATCCTCTGGATTATATTGGAATTGGCTTCTTTTTATGCTGAAATTTATTTGAATTTATAATACATTCAGGACAAGAATATGATTATAGACAAAATTTATGTATAACATTTTATTATTATTTCAGACATACAGCCCACACAACTGACGACACCCAACCCACACAGTCTCTAACACACACAGATAAGAGTCCCTAACATGACATAAGACCATTCTACAGGATGATAAGAGTCCCTAACATGACATAAGACCATTCTACAGGATGATAAGAGTCCCTAACATGACAGAAGACCATTCTACAGGATGATAAGAGTCCCTAACATGACAGAAGACCATTCTAGAGGATGATAAGAGTCCCTAACATGACAGAAGACCATTCTACAGGATGATAAGAGTCCCTAACATGACAGAAGACCATTCTACAGGATGATAAGAGTCCCTAACATGACATAAGACCATTCTAGAGGATGATAAGAGTCCCTAACATGACATAAGACCATTCTACAGGATGATAAGAGTCCCTAACATGACAGAAGACCATTCTACAGGATGATAAGAGTCCCTAACATGACAGAAGACCATTCTACAGGATGATAAGAGTCCCTAACATGACATAAGACCATTCTACAGGATGATAAGAGTCCCTAACATGACAGAAGACCAATCTACAGGATGATAAAGAGTCCCAAATATGACAAGACATCATTATTCCTGAAGTGCTGGCATCACAATAAACAGTTTTTCATCAAGAGGGCGAAGAGTATTGGTGAGGTTTGAGAATTCAGAGATAAAGAGAAGCCTAGCACAGTGTTTCTAGTGATGGAAGCTGATTTGGGAGGAAATAATAGTTTCTTTGAGGATAGGCTCAGTTGATAACATTTATTGCAACTTAATGTCTCTATTTTCTTATTTTAATCCAATATTTTGCAATAAAACTAAATTTACAACGGGGGTAGGCCTACTTCTCTACTATATACTCGACTGTTGTCCATTAAGCCAACCACACACACACACACCAAGGCTGTTGTTATAATATTATCCAAGAACCACATTAACATAAAACTTTGTGTAGAAAAGTTTGAGCTGGTGGCAGTAAACTTTAAATATTTAAGACAAGCCTCCCGGGGAGAAGCCGTTCACTCACCACCATTAATAACGCAACCATTAAAATTTGCATTTTTACTTTAAAATTCTGGTGTAGTGAGCATGTGGCAAGAGTGGGGGTGGTGGTGGTGGTGGTGAAGAGTCGTGGTGGTAGTGGGAGTTGTGGAAAGTCGTTGTGGTGGTGGTGGTGGTGGTGGTAGTGGTTAAGAGTCGTGGTTGTAGTGATTGTGGTGGTGGTGGTGATAGTGGTGATAGTTGTGGTGGTGGTGGTGATAGTGGTGGTGGTGGTAGTGTTGGTGGTGGTGGAGGTGGTAGTTGTGGTGGTGGAGGTGGTAGTGGTGGTAGTGTTGGTGGTGGTGGAGGTGGTAGTTGTGATGGTGGTGGTGATAGTGGTGGTGGTGGTAGTGTTGGTGGTGGTGGTAGTGATGGTGGTGGTGATATACAGTATACGAAGGTCAGTTTTCTAGCCCAAACGTTACAGCTGAGATCATTCTTGCTTACACGGTTCATGCAATGGTTCTTAGGGTAGAAGCCCCCTAGGTTATCTTGAGATGATTTCGGGGCTTAGCGTGTCCGCGGCCCGGTCCTCGACCAGGCCTCCTTTTTGTTACACACCCCCAGGAAGCAGCCCGAAGCAGCTGTCTAACTCCCAGGTACCTATTTACTGCTAGGTAAGAGGGGCATCAGGGTGAAAGAAACATTTTGTCCATTTGTGGGATCGAACCCGGGACCTCAGGACTACGAATCCGAAGCGCTGTCCACCCAGCTCTCAGGCGCCCCCTAGAGAGGTAGTGAAGTATTCGAGGCTACAAGATGATAGCAAGGGGGCTGGAATTAGGAACCGGTTCATCCCTGACCCATCAAGCCCCCTCACAATCGAGCCAGATATAATCACAATCTCACAATCACCTTTCACTACCATCTTAGCCGGCTGTCACAGGGAGACAACAATCACCAACACAGAACAATATCATCACACATCTCACCATATTCCAGGTTTAACTTCCCACCTTTTCTTGGCTAAAATATACAAATCTCGTCTATTGTGCGCATATATTCCAGTGAGCGTGTCTTATGGACGACCCCCAGTATGCAGTGTTGCACTATGCAACACTTGCCTGCAATGGTGATGGCTTTAATATGTCCTGCCAGGAATTACCAACATATTCCCAAGGAGAAAACATATATATATATATATATATATATATATATATATATATATATATATATATATATATATATATATATATATATATATATATATCCCTCTAATGCGTTATGCGTGGTTTCCTCCGAGGCTATGGGTCCCCCTTCTTCCAGCTAGAGGTGGTACTCCCTTCCATATTCTTATATATATATATATATATATATATATATATATATATATATATATATATATATATATATAATATATATATATATATATATATATATATATATAATATATATATATATTATATATATATATATATATATATATATATATATATATATATATATATATATATATATATATATACTTTCATATTTCTCCGTTGTCTCCAAAAAATGTGTCGTGTGGAGATATATATATATATGTGTTGTGTTCACTTCTAGTGTCACACCTGACACAGTGTGACCCCGGGGCGGTGTCACACTAGTGAGACTCTTGACAAACAGGAGCTAGTATGAACTTAACGAGGCACCCCGACAATTACTTGCTTCTGGGAACATAACGATTCTGTTCTTGGGGAGCGTGAGAACTTGTCTTTAGAAGCTTCTGACTGTCTTTTGTTTTCGCTTACTTGTTGGGGTCAGCCTCCACTTCCCTCCTCCTCCTCCATCACATGGGTGGAGTCGCCCTCGGCTTCCTCCTTCTCCTCCAAGTCATGTATGGAGTCAGCCTTCACCAGGAGAATGTCCGCGACGTGATGTAAAGATCTTCAAGCAGGAGATGGAGTCGGGTGTGGAGGCAGGTCACAAAGTCGGGTGTGGAGGCAGGACACAGAGTCGGGTGTGGAGGCAGGACACAAAGTCGGGTGTGGAAGCAAGACACAAAGTCGGGTGTGGAGGCAGGACACAAAGTCGGGTGTGGAGGCAGGACACAAAGTCGGGTGTGGAGGCAGGACACAAAGTCGGGTGTGGAGGCAGGACACAAAGTCGGGTGTGGAGGCAGGACACAAAGTCGGGTGTGGAGGCAGGACACAAAGTCGGGGTTGTATACATACCGTGGCAGGACACAGAGGGCGGAAGTGACACAGGAGGTGCCAGAGTGTCTGTGTGTCCACCAGCTGGGTCGAACACTGAGTCATTGGCAGACATTCCAGGAACCCTGTCTGTGGCCTGGAAATGAAAATCGATGTGATGGGTGAGGCAGCAGCAGCGAGGACTCCAGCCAGTGATGAGGACCACCTCTCCTTCGAGGACTACCTCTTCTTCTTCGAGGACCACCTCTCCTTCTTCGAGGACCACCTCTCCTTCTTCGAGGACCACCTCTCCTTCTTCAAGGACTACCTCTTCTTCTTCGAGGACCACCTCTCCTTCTTCGAGGACCACTTCTCCTTCTTCGAGGACCACCTCTCCTTCGAGGACCACCTCTCCTTCGAGGACCATCTCTCCTTCTTCGAGGACCACTTCTCCTTCTTCGAGGACCACCTCTCCTTCGAGGACCACCTCTCCTTCTTCGAGGACCACCTCTCCTTCTTCGAGGACCACTTCTCCTTCTTTGAGGACCATCTCTCCTTCGAGGACCACCTCTCCTTCTTTGAGGACCATCTCTCCTTCGAGGGCCACCTTTTCTTCGAGGACCACCTCTCCTTCGAGGACCACCTCTCCTCCTTCAACAGATGAGTAAGTTGACCGCCAGAGACGAGACTTGGGAGGCTGGAGGAGTAGCTCCTCACGAGGTGAGTACATGTGTACTCACCTAATTGTACTCACCTAATTGTGCTTGCGGGGGTTGAGCTCTGGCTCTTTGGTCCCGCCTCTCAACCGTCAATCAACTGGTGTACAGATTCCTGAGCCTATTGGGCTCTATCATATCTACATTTGAAACTGTGAATGGAGTCAGCCTCCACCACATCACTTCCTAATGCATTCCATTTGCTAACTACTCTGACACTGAAAAAGTTCTTTCTAACGTCTCTGTGGCTCATTTGGGTACTCAGCTTCCACCTGTGTCCCCTTGTTCGCGTCCCACCAGTGTTGAAAAGTTCATCCTTGTTTACCCGGTCGATTCCCCTGAGGATTTTGTAGGTTGTGATCATGTCCCCCCTTACTCTTCTGTCTTCCAGTGTCGTGAGGTGCATTTCCATTGAGGTGCATTTCATCAGGTGCATACATGTGTGTATACATGTGTGTGTGTGTGGGTGTATGAGTATGTGAACATGTGAGTAATTTCCATTGAGGTGAGGTGCATTTCCATTGAGGTGCATTTCATCAGGTGCATACATGTGTGTATACATGTGTGTGTGTGTGGGTGTATGAGTATGTGAACATGTGAGTAATTACCTAAGTGTAGTTACAGAATGAGAGCTACGCTCGTGGTGTCCCGTCTTCCCAGTACTCTTCGTCGTATGATATTTTTGTGGCCTCCACCACCTTCTCACTTACGTCTGCAAAAGAAAACATTCTAATATTTTTTCGACACCTTTGTTTGTTTTGAATATATGACCTCTTGTTCTTGAAGCTGCAAGTTTCATGAATTCCTCTGTGTCAATTTTTATCGGTTCTTTTTAGTATTTTGCACATAGTGATCATATCTCCTCGTCTTCTTCTACCTTCTAACACTGGTATATGTAATACCACTAACCTCTTATCGTTACTCTTGTTTTTCAGTTCCGGAAGCCACTTATCTGCCCGAAACGCGGTGCTTGTAAGTGGCTTTGCCTGAATGTGAAGATACCAATCTTATGTAATCTCACCAACCTATTGTACAGTCTTGCAAATAAAGTATTATTATTATTATTATTATTATTATTATTATTATTATTATTAGTAGTAGTAGTAGTAGTAGTAGTAGTAGTAGTAGTAGTAGTATTAGTAGTAGTAGTAATAGTAGAATGTCTTGGCACCTTTCCCAGTTTATGGATCTGATTATTTGGGTCTCACAAAAAGTCGTGAACAATTTGGTTATACACCTCACTCTGTCATGAATAGTTGTTTCTTGATCCCTAAGATTGTTTACTTAGTGATTATAGGAGGGGGTTGTGTAGATGATGGGGTGGGGGGAGGGGTAGAGGTGAGGTAATGTAGATGTAGTAGGGGGGGGTAGTGGTAGTGGGGGGGGGAAGGAAGGGTAAGGGGGGAGAGAAGTATTAAGAGGAGGTTAATGGGCAAGATGATCACTTGGGTAAGGAGGTAAATGAAGACGATGGGTAATTAGATAAGAAGAGGAATAAAGGGATAAAGAAGGAGAGAAGTAGGGGTAGAAATAAGAGAAGGCAGGAAGGGTGTGGGTGAAAGTGCTGCATACTCTGTGCTGGGCTGACGTAGGTTGCATATAGTTATTCTGATGGCTTCTTTGTTTAGGTATCTACATGCTTTCCCTTATATACTTTGTCTGCTTGCGATTGGATTCTAGTTCATGGTAATGTTGGTGTTGTGGCCACTATCAGATCCTTTATGTGTTCTCACTCTTATACATTATCTTTTATTTGTCCTGTACTAGGGGGGGAGGGGTACCCGGCTGTTCCCGGGTCGCTACCCACCTTGCCCACTCTCCCCTCTCTCTCTCTCTCTCTCTCTTCACCCTCTTCCCTCTTCTACCACCCTCTTCACCTTCCCTCTCATCAAATCTCTCTCTCTCTCTCTCTCTCTCTCTCTCTCTCTCTCTCTCTCTCTCTCTCTCTCTCTCTCTCTCTCTCTCTCTCTCTCTCTCTTTCTCTCTCTCTCGGAAAATCTAATATTGCAAAGCACAAAAAACTGCTAAATAACTTTATGGAAAACACATCCCTGATTTCAGACTTCATGAAAATTACCGTGGGACCCTATAGGTGCAGATGTTTTGTAAGGGTGGCACTGGGGCCGACCCCGATTGGTCTATGACACTTCCATACCCCTTATGTGTCATCTTGCAAAGCCTCCAACCTCACCAAGATCACAGCACCAACACACAATGGTCACAGCACCAACACATGGTGTCCGACCACACCACCCCTCCCTGCTGACTAGCTCATTATAAATGCAGCAATTTCGCCCTTGCTGACGGTGTGACCCGCTAACGACCCTTGACCCCCAGGGGTCGTGTGTGTGTGTGTGTGTGTCAGAGTCTCATTTGAGAGAGGAGTCATGCCTGTTCAGCACTATTCAGCTGTTTCTTTCTCGCCCTCAAAACTTTCTTGAATTATTAGTCTTTTGTTGCTCATTTGGATTCGATATTTTCTGGACGTGTTGTTTACGAATTTCTGGTAGATTTGTGTATATAAAATATACATTTAGATGATACATTGGTGTATGTATACGTGTATATCCCCGGGTGGGTCGCTATACTGAGGTCAGCGCGACTGATTAGTGAAGGCGCCGTTCATTTGATATTTTGCTGAAACATTAGATTTTTTGCAGAGTGCAAAAACATTGACTAGGAGAATGGTGGGTGACGGTGGGTGACGGGGCCAGGTCCCACGTGACGGTGGGTGACGGGGCCAGGTCCCACGTGACGGTGGGTGACGGGGCCAGGACCCACGTGACGGTGGGTGACGGGGCTGGGACCCACGTGACGGGGCTGGGACCCACGTGACGGTGGGTGACGGGGCCAGGACCCACGTGACGGTGGGTGACGGGGCTGGGACCCACGTGACGGGGCTGGGACCCACGTGACGGTGGGTGACGGGGCTGGGACCCACGTGACGGTGGGTGACGGGGCTGGGACCCACGTGACGATGGGTGACGGAGCCAGGACCCACGTGACAGTGGGTGACGGGGCCAGGACCCATGTGACGGTGGGTGACGGTGCCAGGACCCACGTGACGGTGGGTGACGGGGCCAGGACCCACGTGACGGTGGGTGACGAGGCCAGGACCCACGTGACGGTGGGTGACGGGGCCAGGTCCCACGTGACGGTGGGTGACGAGGCCAGGACCCACGTGACGGTGGGTGACGGGGGAGTGGATGTGCACTCCGCATGTCACTTGTATTTGTCACAATCCCTCGTTAACAAATTATATTTGCCCGTCGCAAGCATTACTGGGTCAAACAGACAGAGACAGACAGACAACGGAATACTTCATCTAGGATGATTATGAATAGCGAACCTTAACATACCCAGTTGAAAGGTATAGCTAAAGACACCTAATTTTGAACTCACTTTGGGTTGAGACCAACTTACAGAAATGTGAGGCTTCTTGCCCATGAGATAAACACAGTGAAGTGTCATCACCCACACACCAAGCCAACGTCTTGAGATCACAAACACATGGGGGCCTCGGGGGCCTCGTAGCCTGGTGGATAGCGCGCAGGACTCGTAATTCTGCGGCGCGGGTTCGATTCCCGCACGAGGCAGAAACAAATGGGCAAAGTTCCTTTCACCCTAAGTGCCCCTGTTACCTAGCAGTAAATAGGTACCTGGGAGTTAGTCAGCTGTCACGGGCTGCTTCCTGGGGTGTGTGTGTGTGGTGTGGGGAAAAAAAAAAGTAGTTAGTAAACAGTTGATTGACAGTTGAGAGGCGGGCCGAAAGAGCAAAGCTCAACCCCCGCAAAAACACAACTAGTAAACTCATCTTAACACACACTCCCGGGAACTGACAAAGCCTTCAGTCCTCTCAAAATGGTGATCCAAGTTTTACCCTAATGCTGATAATTAATTACTAATTTTTATACGCTTGTTAATTGATTATTCATCTTTACATAGCAGTAATTAATTATTCCGGCGCCTGTGGAGTCCGGCTGAGACTATGAGGCAGGCTTCGTTCACGCCTGCATCCGAAGCTTCGAGTTTTTGCTTCAGCTCCGGCCAGAGACTGACGCATCCCTTCTCAAACCTAGAACAAAATCTTCAGGCCTGATTTTGAACAATAAAGGAAAGCGCCACTCAGAGTCCGAGGCAATAAAGGTACCAATATGTGTGTGTGTGTGTGTGTGTGTACTCACCTAGTTGTTGTATCCTAGTTGTGTCTGCAGGATCGAGCATTGACTCTTGGATCCCGCCTTTCGAGCATCGGTTGTTTACAGCAATGACTCCGGTCCTATTTCCCTATCATACCTGGTTTCATACCTGTGTGTGTGTGTGTGTGTGTGTGTGTGTGTGTGTGTGTGTGTGTGTGTGTGTGTGTGTGTGTGTGTGTGTGTGTCCTAGAATAAAAGAAATATTTGCAGTTTTGTAACATACAAATGATTTCGTTGTAACAATGCCAGATAAATTATGTATTAAATGGCCGTAGTGTAGGACTTTTGATGCCATAGTTAGAGAGATCTCACTCCATGATAGTAACGTCATTGTAGGGATAAGAAAGAAGACATTTTGAAACTTTCCTATATGTCGTAGAAGCTGTTATTCTACCTGGTATAATAAAATCAGTGGGGGCTGTCAGTCCACAAGTACCAGGGGGCAGAAGCCCCTGGAAAATAACATGGATAGGAAACGTCACCGCGACCCCCCACTAACCAGACGACACTAACTTCAACAAGTTTGTTAGCGAAGTTGAAATGGCGCGGAAGTTTGTGTATCCCCCGTCCCGTGTGGGGCGGGAGAGGTGGAGAGGTTGGACCAACTGGACCTTCTTACACTGCTGGTAAAAATCTGGCCTTTTAAAGTTGTGGATGGAGGTGGCTTCTACAACTTCTTCTTTAATGCGAATGTTACATGTGTGAATGAGTTGAATGTTGGTCCACACACACACACACACACACACACACACACACACACACACACACACACACACACACACACACACACACACACACACACACACACACACATACACACATACACACATACACACACACACACACACACACACACACACACAATGTTCAATGCTCCTGGTGTGGAGCATCCTGGTCAATGCTCGATCCTGCAAGCACAAATAGGTGAGTATACACTCACACACACACACACACACACACACACACACACACACACACACACACACACACATACACACATACACACATACACACACACACACACACACACACACACACACACACACACACACACACACTCACACACACACACACACACTCACACACACACACACACACACACACACACACACACACACACACACACACACACACACACACACACACACACACACACACACACACACACACACACACACACACACACACACATCTCTGAAATTCCTGCTTTTCTTTTGAATTTCTTTTCAGGTCCACAAGGGAAAGATTTTGATGGCGGTGTCTGCGAGGGTAAGTCTGGGGGACCTGGAGGTCTAGTGGCTCTTAGGGAGACCCGATGGTGTCCCAGGGCTCGAGGATGGTGGGGGAGAACGGTGGGGAAGATGGTGGGGAAATAGGGAGAGAAGTGAGAGAGCTAGGCTAACGTGTACACCACTATATTGACGGTTGAGAGGCGGGACCAAAGAGCCGAAGCTCAACCCTCTCAAGTACAACTTGGCAAGCACACTCACCCCTGGAGCTGAGTAACTTGCCTCACCACAGGCATAAGTCCATCAATAAAAGAAGTTATAAATTTAAATATGAAACAGAAGAATAGTCATTGCATTCAATTGCTTATAGTGTGAAAGCTGGGGTTTAACAGCTGAGGCTCGACCCATGAAGCACTTGTAGGCCAGCACGGTCATGTTTATTAGTCCTGGTTCAGTTCTCAACACTGGGTTACATCCAGAGGTTCAGGGTTCGATACCCAGCAAAGCTGAGGAACAATTGTACTTATTTATATGGGAGTGTTCAAGTGTGTGTGTGTGTGTGTGTGTGTGTGTGTGTGTGTGTGTGTGTGTGTGTGTGTGTGTGTGTGTGTGTGTGTGTGTGTACTGTGTGCGTGTGTGTGTGTGTGTGTATTCACCTAATTGTGCTTGCGGGGGTTGAGCTTTGGTTCTTTGGTCCCGCCTCTCAACCAGGTGTGTGTGTGTGTGTGTGTGTGTGTGTGTGTGTGTGTGTGTGTGTGTGTGTGTGTGTGTGTGTGTGTGTGTGTGTGTGTGTACTGTTAATGCCCGTGCCACCTTTTGGGTGGCTTAATCTTCATGGGGGAAGAGGAATGGAGTAAAGAAAGGGCGGGAGAAGAGAGGTGAAGGACAGGAGAGAAGGAAGGAGAGAGAAGGAGAAGAGGGGAGAGCGAGGGACGAAAGGTTAGGTGAGAGAGGTATTCATTGTGCTTTGAGAGGACAAAAGGAAAAGGGGAAAAGATCTTTGTTCGTCTTAGAGTGATGTTGGGAAGACAAAGCAACACTTACAGCACAGAGAGGCGCCTTGAACCTCCTGACACACTCACAGAAGACTGGGAGAGAATCTCTTGATTTTTTGCCCGGGTGGGGCCAGGAGAGAGAGCCCGGGTAGTAATACTCAAGACTTGTAACCAGTCAAGACTCTAAACTGTACCCGTATGACCAGTGTGACGTAATAGTGACGTCACACTGTACGAGAGAGCCGGTCGGCCGAGCGGACAGCACGCTGGACTTGTGATCCTGTGCTCCCGGGTTCGATCCCGGGTGCCGACGAGAAACAATGGGCAGAGTTTCTTTCACCCTATGCCCCTGTTACCTAGCAGTAAAATAGGTACCTGGATGTTAGTCAGCTGTCACGGGCTGCTTCCTGGGGGTGGAGGCCTGGTCAAGGACCGGGCCGCGGGGACACTAAAGCCCCGAAATCATCTCAAGATAACCCCAAGATAAGCCATATATAGAGCAAAAATATAATATCTTATTTTCGTTAGGTTAGGGTTGTGTTAGGTTAGGTTAAAATGGGCTATCTTGAGATGATTTCGGGGCTTAGCGTCCCCGCGGCCCGGTCCTCGACCAGGCCTCCTTTTTGTCATACACCCCCAAGAAGCAGCCTGTAGCAGCTGTCTAACTCCCAGATAGTTTACTGCTGGGTAACAGGGGCATCAGGGTGAAAGTAATTGCCCAATTGTCTCCGCCTCCACCGGGGATCGAACCCGGGACCACAGGATCACAAGTCCAGCGTGCTGTCCGCTATTCGTAATGGCTTGGCGCTTTCTCTTGATAGCTCCCCCTCCCTCTCGTCCTACTTTCTCTCACGTCAATTAGGGCTGCCGTTGTCCATCTTGTGAGTTCCCTCAGTGTCTTGTATGTTACAATCACGTCCCCCGTGATTGTAACGGAACTATTCTAGTTGTAAGCCTCTGAAATTTTTCAGATTTGTCTTTATGCTTCATAAGCTATGAATAAATTCCTGGCTGGGGCTGCATATCTCAGTATTGGTCTAACATAGGCTGTGTAGAGTGCCTTGAAAGAACCCCTAGATTAGGTTTCCAAGAGACGTTCTAATATTTGCCAACGTTTCATATGCTGCTGATGTTACCGGGTTTATGTGTGCCTCTGGAGATAGTCTTGGCATTATAGCTTTTTACTATATATAAAATACTAATAAATACACCCAAATACTTTTCTCACTCAAGCCTCCTGGAGCTTCCTTCTGCAGGCAAGAGATGAAGGGAGAGTGTCGTTGGTGTGGGCCGGGGTTGTGGATGGGTAGTGGGATGGGTGGCTGGGTAGTGGGTAGGGTGGGTGGGAAGGGAGGGTCACCCACTTGAGACGGACAGCAAGTGGGTCATTGTCATCACTTGTGGGTGTTAGAGTTGAGATACGATGCTGGTCCCAGCCTCAGTCTCCTGCTTCACTCTCTCCACTGTGAATGGCTCCACCCACACGCCCACAACGGCTCCACCCACACGCCCACAACAGCACCACCCACACGCCCACAACGGCACCACCCACACGCCCACAACAGCACCACCCACACGCCCACAACAGCACCACCCACACGCCCACAACAGCACCACCCACACGCCCACAACAGCACCACCCACACGCCCACAACAGCACCACCCACACGCCCACAACAGCACCACCCACACGCCCACAACAGCTGTGGACACTGACTACCAAGTTACCACGTGAACCTGGCCTCAGACTAGGCTTGTCCAAGCCACAGTCTGCCCCAAAGTTCATCACCTTGAACGTACCGGGTGTTCAAAATAAATCTGTTCTCAAATATAACTATTAGGATTTAATATAGGCATACGGTAGGATTGTTTAGGTCCTGTTGGCAGTTATTTACATGTGTATTATGTGCGATTATGGCGGTAAACCGTCCTCTTAATAGAACGTCGCATTATTGACGTATACGCCGCCTAGCGCTAAATATTTGTCGTACTAGAACATGGCAGCGGCCTGGCGAAACTGACATATTGTCCCGTTTTCTGTTTTGGGTCCTCTGGTAGGTTAGGATAAGGAAACTTTAGTACGATAGTTTCTTGACGTTGGGAAACTTTAGGACGCACCCCGTCCTCACACTAGGCTGGTTAAAGCAGCGGCCGTCCTCACACTAGGCTGGTTAAAGCAGCGGCCGTCCTCACACTAGGCTGGTTAAAGCAGCGGCCGTCCTCACACTAGGCTGGTTAAAGCAGCGGCCGTCCTCACACTAGGCTGGTTAAAGCAGCGGCCGTCCTCCCCAGACACATTCATCAATTTTAACACACTGTGTATTAAAAATTGGTTTGTTCTCATATATAAATTAATATTATTATGCATAATAATTCTGTGTATAGTTAGGCATAGGTTAGGTTAGGTTAGGTTAGGTTAGGTTAGGTTAGGTTAGGTTAGGTGTTTAGGTTCTGTTGGCGATTATTTGTATTTGTAGTACGTGGGTGAAGCATTTCAACCCGTCTTCAGACCAAGTCCATTCCATCCAGCGGTCGACCCCAAAGACACATTCATCAATGTTAACTTTCTGTTCATTCAAAAGAGAACTTTTCTCAAATATAAATTATTATTACTATTTAGTAACATATTGTGTATATTCAGGCACTGGTTAGGTTAGGTGTTTAGGTTCTATTGAAAATTATTTGTATTTGTAGTACGACGGTGAAGCATTTACAGCGTTGTGGTTCGAACAAAATTCGTCAGTGAAGCACTTGTTCCGAAAGTGTTCGAACGTCAGCAGTTGTGAGTCGTGTGTAAACCGTTTTTCATTCATAAACAGCGGGTTTGGCGGGTGGGTGGAATGCACTTTGGCCTTTGTTTATTAGGACAGGCTGCGTGTATAAACTGTTTTTCATTCACAAACAGTGGGTTTGGCTTGTGCATGGAATGGACTTTGGTCTTTGTTTGGCTACATGTCGAGGCAACACTGACTGTTGCCACACACATTATTGCGCCTAAGTGGAGACAAGCGCTAAGTGCAGTTCCCGGGAGTGATGGCTCAACTAGCGACCACTGCTGTGGGAAAAATTCCGGGTATTGCTGCAAGTCTTCAACCCTTCAAGTTCTGAACTGTCTGAAGATTCAATACCCTGGTATTCACTGGAGCGTCAAGGTGTTTATATACACCTAAATGTATACCCCGCTTCATGGTGTATATACACCAACAGTGTACTTTTGTCCTGGACTATATTCGGGACTAAAGTATATTTGCTGGTTGGTCTGTAAGCCCTTCTGATGATCGAAAAGTCACTAGAGATTGATAGCTCTAAAGCTATAGCCGGAGGAGGGTCGCTGGAGGAGGGTCGCTGGAGGAGGGTCGCTGGAGGCGGGTCGCTGGAGGAGGGTCGCTGGAGGAGGGTCGCTGGAGGTGGGTCGCCGGAGGAGGGTCACTGGAGGAGGGTCGCTGGAGGAGGGTCGCTGGAGGCGGGACGCCAGAGGAGGGTCGCTGGAGGAGGGTCGCTGGAGGTGGGTCGCCGGAGGTGGGTCGCTGGAGGCGGGTCGCTGGAGGAGGGTCGCTGGAGGTGGGTGTGTCCCTGGCAGCCCGCCACTAGTGACGTCACGCCACTGACGGTTGTACAACATGTAAACAAAGCCGAGTAGGCGACCGTTGAACAAGTTGCCAGATACTGCCCAAAAAATCGAAAAAACATACAAGCATTACAAGCATATTGATTAATTATACGAAAGTATTTGTCATTTATGTTACTAAAATATATATAAATCTAGTGCGTGTAGCAGTGGCAGCTTAGTGGTTTTCTTTTATGAATACTGACAGTTTTTAATGATTGCCAAATGTCATTTTTGGTGGAATTTGTGCTTTATGAAGCGGAGGCGACGTAGTATAGTTGCCTCCGTTATCTACTCACAATCAAAGATACCGGGTTCGATTCCTGGGCGGGACAGAATGCCTCTGTTGACCTTGCAGTAAATAGTTGCAGCGGAAGATAGGCAACTTTTGTGGGGTTGCATCCTGGGGGAGGGTCAGTAGTGTGACCTTAAGGGGACTTAAATACAAGCCTAATGTGCTTATATACACAGGCTTCCCAACCATTTTTGTTTCACCCGGGAATGGCTCCCTGCTTGTGAATCGAGAATACAGCCAACTGGTGTGTGTGTGTACTCACCTATTTGTGCTTGCGGGGGATGAGCTCTGGCTCTTTGGTCCCGCCTCTCAACAGTTTACTACTTTTTTTCCCCCACACCACACACACACACACCAGGAAGCAGTCCGTGACAGCTGACTAACTCCCAGGTACCTATTTACTGCTAGGTAACAGGGGCATTCAGGGTGAAAGAAACTTTGCCCATTTGTTTCTGCCTCGTGCGGGAATCGAACCCGCGGCACAGAATTACGAGTCCTGTGCGCTATCCACCAGGCTACCAGGCCCCAGATAATTATATATATAATGTGGGGGGGGGAAGTGCTCCAGTTGTTGGGTCACTTTTCTCAATCTTTTTAGGTCACATGAAGTCTAGTTCCTTTATGTTGTCTTACAACTCAAGCCTCTCAGCTCTGGTACTAGTGTAATAGCAAACCTCTGGACTTCATAGAGATAAAGTGACATTTAATATTAATCCACTCGTGTCTGTCGCCATTTATGACAGCAGATGCTCTACCACTGAGCTCTAAGTACACCACATTATCCACCACCAGAAACCGAAACATATTTCACAAAATGTGAAAACATATTCATAATATACAACAAAATGTAAAATGTATTTATTGTATAATCTGGCTTCAGGTCAGTGCCGGAAAGAAAAAGCCCAAACTTTGAGCTGCAGAGCTCTTAGAGAGCTCTCGGAGAGCTCTCATAGCAATGTTCTAATGACACTTAAGTGGCAGTCACGCATACAAGAGCATTAAGGAAGATTGAAAGACTTCATTATATAATGAGTCCATGATAAGTGACAAGGACGGCATACACGCACATACTGTGGACAAGGACATTATACACTATACACAGTGAACAAGGACAACATACACTATACTCAGTTAAGAACATACACCATATGCATAGTGAACAAGAACATCATATATCATACATAATACAGCAAACAAGAACATTATACACTATACCCACATAATATTGACACCATTAGCTCCTCCCACCTGTGTTGTAGCTCCTCCCACCTGTGCTGTAGCTCCTCCCACCTGTGTTGTACACTTACATACACTTACATCACAGGTGGGAGGAGATACATCACACTGACGTACACAGTAAGTGTGTGTACCAATAGGACACTGACTACACTGTGTGTACCAATAGGACACTGACTACACTGTGTGTACCAATAGGACACTGACTACACTGTGTGTACCAATAGGACACTGACTACACTGTGTGTACCAATAAGACACTGACCTACACACTGTGTGTACCAATAGGATACTGACTACACTGTGTGTACCAATAGGACACTGACCTACACAGTGTGTGTACCAATAGGACACTGACCTACACAGTGTGTGTACCAATAGGACACTGACCTACACAGTGTGTACCAATAGGACACTGACCTACACAGTGTGTGTACCAATAGGACACTGACCTACACACTGTGTGTACCAATAGGACACTGACTACACTGTGTGTACCAATAGGACACTGACCTACACAGTGTGTACCAATAAGACACTGACCTACACACTGTGTGTACCAATAGGATACTGACTACACTGTGTGTACCAATAGGACACTGACTACACTGTGTGTACCAATAGAACACTGACTACACTGTGTGTACCAATAGGACACTGACCTACACAGTGTGTGTACCAATAGGACACTGACCTACACAGTGTGTGTACCAATAGGATACTGACTACACTGTGTGTACCAATAGGACACTGACTACACTGTGTGTACCAATAGGACACTGACCTACACACTGTGTGTACCAATAGGACACTGACCTACACACTGTGTGTACCAATAGGACACTGACTACACTGTGTGTACCAATAGGACACTGACTACACTGTGTGTACCAATAGGACACTGACTACACTGTGTGTACCAATAGGACACTGACCTACACAGTGTGTGTACCAATAGGACACTGACCTACACACTGTGTGTACCAATAGGACACTGACTACACTGTGTGTACCAATAGGACACTGACTACACTGTGTGTACCAATAGGACACTGACTACACTGTGTGTACCAATAGGACACTGACTACACTGTGTGTACCAATAGGACACTGACCTACACAGTGTGTGTACCAATAGGACACTGACCTACACACTGTGTGTACCAATAGGATACTGACTACACTGTGTGTACCAATAGGATACTGACTACACTGTGTGTACCAATAGGACACTGACTACACTGTGTGTACCAATAGGACACTGACCTACACAGTGTGTGTACCAATAAGACACTGACCTACAGTGTGTGTACCAATAAGACACTGACCTACACAGTGTGTGTACCAATAGGACACTGACGTACACAGTGTGTCTCACTGGGTCACTTAGACACCACTAACATCACAGACATAATTGTGTGATGTTATCTGCCACAAAACCAGTAAACCCGTTGTTTCAGGTGAGAGTAGTCGAGCCCGGCTGAGCCATACACCACTTCGTGATATGGTATCTCGCACAACCGCTTTAGAAAATAATGTTCCTGTTTTTAGGTCACACAAATAAGGACCATTCTCGTGCCACCTAATTGTTCTCCGATCTTATCTTACAAAACAACAGGTTACAGTTATTATTTTTTTTTTTACAATTGACTTCCTTAAATGTGTAATTTACTTTTCGTTTGTATTGGCCGAGGTGATGGTGATGTTGTGGTCACCTAGTTGTGCCTGCCAAAACCGTCAGTAGTTTCAAAACGTTATACGACAAAGAGTACTGGGAAGACGGGACACCACGAGCGTAACTCTCATCCTGTAACTACACTTGGGTAATTAATTACACACTTATCAATATCCACTTACTGAGCCATGGTGGGACACAGGTCAACATTTACTGAGCTATAGTGAGCGCATGGCCAAGAGATTTACTGAGCCATAGTGAACGCAGATCATCATTTACTGAACCAGTGGGCCACCAACATTGATGGACAGGTGGACGCCGTCTCGCGACAGAATGAACTAAACAAAAGTCTTGGGCAGGCGAGAGAAGCCGTTAAAGAATGCTTTTGTTTCATCACAACTTTGTCCATTTATCTAAGACTTTTCTTGGCACTAAACTGCTACTTACGGTGTAAATAACTATGAAGTGCCAAGGTGTCAAGAAGTCTGCCCTGATGACACTGGTGTAATAGATAGCAAGCGACAAAGGTGATTTTAATGGGTAGAAATCACATATGACACAAGACGTTTGCAAACGGATTTAAAAAAAAACTAACCTAACCCAATATAGCCTAACACAGCCTAACCTAACGTATTTACATCCTAATCTAACAATATAGTCGGTTCTAACACAGGAAACCAGTTTTGTTATATTTATTTGACCTGACCATGATTTATCAAACGACCATTCAGAACATGTGTACATTGTCCCGGCAAATGTTTATTGTACTCTTTTTACATTGTAGCAACACTGTACCAATGTTATGAGAACGTAACGTTAAAAACATTTATGAATTATTAAACGTTGGGATTACGTTCCTTGTTCGTACTGAATAAATACTCACCACGCTCAAATAACCGTATTACAGAGGAGAATAATATCGAGGCAGTGCGATAGGATCGAACCTGCGTTCCTGAACTCCTCAGGAGCACGCACTACCGACTGGGCCATGACAGGCTTAAAATTACCAAGAACCAGAAGTGCTACTTATATTGAGTTTGTAGGATACCATCAGGCACCAAATTCTGAATTAGGATTAGTTGATGTCAGGATGCCCTGAGAACTCTAATAAACCCATTAGCGCATGTCACAGTGCTTTTTAACAAACCCATTTAGGTCATGCCTGATTGCGCAAAGAGCTATTTCGAACCCATTTAGACGTATACTCCACCTAAGGCCAAAAATTGTCTTACTAGAAAATGGTAGCGGTTGACGAAATTGACATGCTGTCTCGTGTTCTGTTTTGGGTTCTCTGGCAAGTTAGGATAAGGGCATTTTAGTACCATAGTAGGGGGTAGAAATATGCAGGCGATGAGTCACAATAATGTGGCTAAAGTAAGTTGACCAGACCACACACTAGAAGGTGAAGGGACGACGACGTTTCGGTCCGTCCTGGACCATTCTCAAGTCGACAATCGACTTGAGAATGGTCCAGGACGGACCGAAATGTCGTCGTCTCTTCACCTTCTAAGGTAGAAATAGCCTAAGCTACTCTATCCCTTTGAGATGTATTTCTTTCTTGTCTCAATAAACATACTTGAACTTGAGTACCATAGTTTCTTGACGATGGGAGACCTTAGGAGGACGGACTGCCTATAGTGATGAGAAGAGCGGCGGGATTGGAGCTGCCGAGGCGGGATCTATGCAGCGCGGAGCCCTAGACGAGCCTGGAGGCGCCAGCAGTATTGACCTGACCAGCCCTGCAGGCGTGTTATTAGAGCATGTCGTCCGTCTGGTCAAGCCTTCCCTGTCTGCCATACCGCCCGCTCCCAAGGTCACCGCCACCAGTCCTTCTTGTTGTTTAAGATTCAGCTACTTAGAACAAAAGTTCCAAAGTAGCACGGGCTATGGTGAGCCCGTAGTGGACTTACCTGGCTCAGGAGCGGTGCTGTAACTGCGAGGCATCAGTCTTCACTTAGCATTTTCCTCAGTTTCTCAACCTGTCCTCTAGAAATGATAGCATCTATCGCTACTGTGGGTGGAATGTTCAAAATATTTTGTTATTCCCAAAAAGTTCGAATTTTGAGCCATTGGAAATGTCAAAGACATGCCAATAAGTGGAAAGGTATCTATAAATCTTAAATGTTTTAGGCCTAATATACGCCATCTTAGGCCTATTTTAGTATATTTGTGCGATAATAGGCTTAGGAAAAGTTAGGATAGTTTAACTTTCGCGCCAGGATGGGAAGGTTGAGCATGTGAAGGGGGGGGGGTGAGAGGTGTGAGTGTGAGAGGGTGTGAGTGTGAGAGTGTGAGTGGGTGTGAGGATATGTGAGTGTGAGGGGGTGCGAGTGTGAGGATATGCGAGTGTGTACAAACGATAATTAGAGATTAAAGAATCTTAAATCCTATTTTCCTCATTTTTCGACTTGGATAGTTATATAATCCCAGAGGCAGCCTAATATATTACTGCCTCGTGTTACCAAATATGCTTACGACAGAGACAAGTGTTTAATATACTATAAGGAGGGACAAGTTTCTCAATATATTGTAAAAAGTGATAAATGTGTTTGAATATATTCTAAGAACAGCCAGATGTCTAAACATTGACAAATTATAGTTACATAAATTTTTCCGATATTTCAGCTAAAGCCTAATCTTTCAAAATTTGTTTCTAATCGGAAATTTTGTCTTACTAGGCTTGTAGTGTCATAGGTTAATGAATACACCATAATAACAGCTTAATAAATCCAGACACATGCAACATTGTGAGCTTAAATCAGCCTTTCAATCAACACTAACGGTGCATTGTGATACATAGACGATTTCCTGTTTTAAGTAATGTGTACCATTTTGAAGGCAGGAACATATATCCATATACAGCTTATAATTCTGTAGGTTCTTTGTGTCCGCAGTCCTGCTGTTCCAGCGTCTTGGGTTTATTGATCTCACAGTCCGCTTTCTACACCGTCTTAATAAAATGTTGTGTCAAGTTGCCGCAGGAAGGTTGGCCGGATGACTTGAAAACCTCATTCCGGCCCCCGAACTGTGAGGGTTGTGGAACTATTACCCCCACTGAGGTCTTGGCCCCCCTCCCCTCACACACACACACTCATACACACACACACATACACACTACGAGGGGCCTCGTAGCCTGGTGGATAGCGCGCGAGGGGCCTCGTAGCCTGGTGGATAGCGCGCAGGACTCGTAATTCTGTGGCGCGGGTTCGATTCCCGCACGAGGCAGAAACAAATGGGCAAAGTTTCTTTCACCCTGAATGCCCCTGTTACCTAGCAGTAAATAGGTACCTGGGAATTAGTTAGCTGTCACGGGCTGCTTCCTGGTGTGTGTGTGTGTGTGTGTGTGTGGTGTGGGAAAAAAAAAGTCGTTAGTAAACAGTTGATTGACAGTTGAGAGGCGGGCCGAAAGAGCAGAGCTCAACCCCCGCAAACACAACTAGGTGAATACACACACACGCTCAATTTTGGTCCAATTGGTCCATTGGTCCAATTTTGGTCCATTGGTCAGAATGGTTTTTCTTCCTGGGAAATCAAATGACAGGACACCAAATCATGCGTTATATTATGATACAAATCATACACATACATACATCATACAAATCATACACCAAATCAGAGGTTGGGTGAGGTCCCACACTTAACCTCCTACCAACCCAAAATGATCTGCATTACAATATGCATTCAGAAACGGGGGAACGACTTCAGGAAAAGTTTTTAGTAATTATTTGTTGGCAATAATGCAATATAGTGCTGCACTTAACCCAGATATACCAACACTCACCAGGGCGGCTGACTGGCGACTACTGTACTGGGGTCGGTGGGTTCGACGCCCTTCTCCTTCCTTCCCCTCCTCCCCCCCCCCTTACCTCCCCCACCTCCCCCCACCTCTCCCCCCTCCCCCACCTCCCCCCACCTCCCAATAGGCTCCAACCCCCCCCCCTCCTTTAAACCCCCCCAACCCCATCTCTCAGCGCCTCACCCCAGTTATTGTTAATAGATTAAACGCCATACAACCAATGTTGAGAGGGAATGTGAAAATAACGCGAGGCATAAACCTTATAGTTATTTGGTGTGTGTTGATGTTATGAAAAACATATTGAATAAGTTTTAGTTTCGAAATATTAGTCAAGACAGTTATTCTACACGAGGAACCCGGATGGTACAGTTGGTGGGGGTCTCCGCCCCCCTCCTCCCCAGCCCCCGCCCACTCCCCCCACCCCCGCCCACAACCCACCCAACTAGTGCTCAACCAGTCCGCCCTTGAATGTGTAATTGAAAAGGGTCAGGGCCAACAGTTGCAACCTTGAGGATAACCTTAGAGCTCATTTTCGTGAGTTATAAATGTATGTTGTGAACTGTATGTGCGTTGGCAGTAGTGCCGTTCGTTACTGGAGGGTACTGGTGCTTGGCAATGGCAGAGTGCCGGGTTGTGGGGGGGGGAGGAGTGCCAGGCATACATATCATAGTTTGTCTTACCGCAATAGCGAGCGTTAAGCTGTTAGTATTAATCTCTCTTGGTTGATCTTGGTGCCTTTTAGCAACCTGGTTGAGTTGTGAGGATGAGCAACTGAAGGCAAGAGTAGGAAGGTGATATTATTGAGTGGATTATACGGTGACATTGTCAATCTTATCATCAAAGCGTCTTAGATGAGGGGTTTCCTGTCGGGGCGGAGGACTCTGCTCTTCTGCTGGTACCTCCACACATCTGCGCCCTGCTCAACCCCTCCGTCAGCAGCGCTCTGAATCAGTCCATCATCTTTTCTAAATACAAAAAACTGCCTGGTTCAGGGTGTGTAGCAGGCTTATGTGCAGAATGTTGTTGTTTAAGATTCGTTACTTGGAACAAAAAATTCCAAGCAGCACGGGCTATGGTGAGCCCGTAGTGGACTTGTTTTTTTTTTTTTTTTTTTTTTGAGATATATACAAGAGTTGTTACATTCTTGTACAGCCACTAGTACGCGTAGCGTTTCGGGCAGGTCCCTGGAATACGATCCCTGCCGCGAAGAATCGTTTTTTCATCCAAGTACACATTTTACTGTTGCGTTAAACAGAGGCTACAGTTAAGGAATTGCGCCCAGTAAATCCTCCCCGGCCAGGATACGAACCCATGACATAGCGCTCGCGGAACGCCAGGCGAGTGTCTTACCACTACACCACGGAGACTGTGCAGAATTTAAACAGTTCCGGGTGTCAAGTCTGTATTTGCAACCCATCCTCGGGCTATGATCATTCCGATCAGCGGTCGATCCCAAAGACGTAATCATCAATGTTAATGTTCTGTTCAGTCAAATAGGAATTTTCTCAATTATACAGTAATATTATATTAAACAGGTTGAGCAGATTTAGGCGTAGGTTAGGTTAGGCGTTTAGATTCTGTTAGCGATTATTTATATTGCAAGTTCGTGGGTGAAATATTTACCAACCCGTCCTCGATTCAAGTCCATTACATCCAGTGGTCGACCCCACAGACGCATTCATAAATTTTTACATACTGTTCATTCAAAACAGGAATTTTCTCAAATATAAATTAATTTTATAATATATTATCATATTGTGCATATATATATATATATATATATGCATAGGTTAGGTTAGGTATTTAGGTTCTGTCAGCAATTATTTGTAGTACGTGGGTGAAGCATTTATAGCTTTGTGGTTCGAACACAAGTCGTCAGTGAGGCACTTGTTCCGGAAGTGTTCGAATGTCAGCAGTTGTGAGTCGTGTGCAAACCGCTTTTCATTCATAAACAGGGGGTTTGGCGGGTGCATGGAATCACTTTTGGATCTTTGTTTGGAGGACGGGCTGCATAAACAGGAAATTTGGCGGCTGCATGGAATGAACATTTGAGCCCGTCCTCACCAAGGAAGGGCAAATGAGAAAATCATCTTGGAGCAATGATTTTCTTAATGATATATCACGCCATTGTGATTTCTTTGGGATCTGAAGGATTGACTTGCCAAAATGTTTGGCGGGCCAATCGTAAGACCCCTGGTTGGGCACCAGTTCGGCCCTCCATACACTCCCATTGAATTCAGTAGAGTTCCAGGTTGGTATATAGGATGGTATATAACGTCAGCAGCGTACTCTACGGCTAGCAAAAGTTAGAACATCTTTCAAGAATCTAAATAAGGAAGCATTAAGAGTGCACCACCTACGTGAGACCAGTTTTAGAGTATGCCGCACCATCTAAAAGAAATATATAAGGAAACAAGAAAAGATTTAGAAGTTTGCAACTTGGCTCGTCCCAGAATTGTGAGGAATAGTTTATGAAGAGAGACTGAAGGAACTAAACCTGACGACACTAGAAAAAATGAGAGTGACGGGAGACATGATAGGTATAAAATACTTGGGATTAACAGAGTGAAAAAAGAAGAAGAAATGTTCTCAATAAATACCATTACAAGAAGAGGACATGGATGGAAACATAACTCAAATGAGTCATAGAGATGTATTCTTTTAGTGTAAGAGTAGTCAAAAATGGAGCAAATTAAAAAAGCAGATTATAGAAGCAAACTCCTCCATAATTTTTAAAGTAGATATGATAGGGGAAATAGGTCAGTGGTCATTACAGCTAGAAAGACGAGGTTTAAAGCTAATGGTCGGTGCTGCGACCAGAAATAAGCGAGTACACACCCACATAAGGCCACAATAAATTAATAACCACAATAACCACGAGCAAGAAGCGAGACCACAGGAAATGGCACAGATTCACATTTAACAGTTATTACAGAGAAAACGTAAGTTTCCAATTGGAAAGAGCCACGAGGGGTTGTGAGGAGGGGGGGGGGAGAACCATGAGAGGTAGCCATGTCGGATTTCAGTAGACTGTACAGTCATCTGGTGAGAGGCTGGGTGTAGTGGAACAGTCAGCCGATGTGAGTGTTGTGTTTCTGTTAGTTGCGGATCACTGTGAAGAGAGAGAGAGAGTAATTACAAAGTCAAGCAGAAACGGCTGTGCATGGTAAATGGGTGACGTCACTTATTAGACCGACAGTGACGTCACTCGCGAGAACTGCAGTGAAGTCATGATGACGTCATGACTGGCGCGCCTAGAACTGGTAATTGACTATCCACTCTCAAGGAGTGAGAGCTCTCCCAGGAGTGAAGGAGTGAGAGTATGCTAGAGATGAGTCGATGTTTCCCTAGCATGTGGCTGAGATTCTCACACTCAACTGTCAATCAACAGGTGTACAGGTTCCTGAGCCTACTGGGCTCTATCATATCTACACTTCAAACTGTGTATGGAGTCAGCCTCCACCACATCACTTCCTAATGCATTCCATTTATTAACTACTCTGACACTGAAAAAATTCTTTCTAACGTCCCTGTGGCTCATCTGGGTACTAAGTTTCCACCTGTGTCCCCTTGTTCGTGTCCCACCCGTGCTGAAGAGTTTGTCTTTGTCCACCCTGTCAATTCCCCTGAGACTTTTGTAGGTGGTTATCAGGTCTCCCCTTACTCTTCTGTTTTCCAGGGATGTGAGGTTTATCTCCCTTAGCCGTTCCTCGTAACTCATACCTCTCAGTTCTGGGACTAGTCTGGTGGCATACCTCTGAATATTCTGAACCTGTGTGTGTTTATTTTTACAATCAACTTTGACGAGTAGTATTTTTACATTTAATCCAGAGCTTGACGCTCTGTGAATCACCATAAATATAAAAAAGGAGAAGAAATGAATTTGCAAGCCTACTTGCCCACACGAGGCAGCTCTTTATATCCACCCAAACGTTTTCATATATGTGTCTAACCTACGGTTGAAACAACACAGTGTGCCCACGTCAGTTATGTTACCCGATGAACCAAGAACCCTGTTTCCAAGCCAGTATTTACCCAGGTCTTTCATAAAATAATTTTTTTCAATTTATACCCTTTGTCTTGTGTTTTATTTTGTGTTGATATAGTTATCACCTATTTAATGTCCTTTGGTTATATACTTTTATCTATTTATATAGTTCAGTAATGCCACCCTTTGCTCTTATCTTTTCCAGAGAAAGTAATTTAAACTGTCTTAATTTTTCTCGTGTGAGAGGTCTCTACTTCCTGTGACTTAACTCTTTCATATTTCCCTGTATGTGTTCAGCATTTATTATTTATGAAAGCAGTCATTCGTAGTTCATCAGAATTATTCTGCTTTGGCATTTCCAGTATTACTCTACAAATTATTCGACAAATCTTCCCCTTTGTTCCTTCCTTAAGTTCTATTGAGGTTTAGTGGTATATAGAACTGCTATCATTACACCAGCCTATCTTACGGCATCAAGTTACAGCCCCGCTCCTGTGCCAGGTAAGTCCACTACGGGCTCACCATAGCCCGTGCTACTTGCCCCGCTCCTGTGCCAGGTAAGTCCACTACTGGCTCACCATAGCCCGTGCTACTTGCCCCGCTCCTGTGCCAGGTAAGTCCACTACGGGCTCACCATAGCCCGTGCTACTTGCCCCGCTCCTGTGCCAGGTAAGTCCACTACGGGCTCACCATAGCCCGTGCTACTTGCCCCGCTCCTGTGCCAGGTAAGTTACGGGCTCACCATAGCCCGTGCTACTTGGAACTTGTTCCGAGTAGCTGAATCTATAACAACAACAACTGTCTTACGGGTTACTCATGCCCGTGCCACCTCTTGAGTGTCTTCATTAATCACCAGGTTGTCCTTAGGCTAGGTTCGTTAGAACTACGGCCGTCCACTAAGAGACGTTCTCCCTGCCAGCACACTGTCCTGCTCACATTCCCCGTCACACAGGACGGTAAGAATACTGCTCACATTCCCCGTCACACAGGACGGTAAGAATACTGCTCACATTCCCCGTCACACAGAACATCAGGTTGTTGTGTCTTGCTCCTTGCAGGAGCTCCCATTACGGACGGCAAGCTGTAATAAGGGCATTATACAGAGCTCTCAACTCCAGTTACAGAATAATATTTGGAGATAACAAACACGTGAAAATGTTATTTTCTTTGTGACTTTAACTTCACGAAACAACTAATTATATGACCAGATTGTATCTTTCCTTCTGAGACAAACAAGGAAATTATAATTGGTGTGATGAATATTCTGTTTGAATATTCAGAATAATTACAGAATATTCTGTAATATGTTTCAGATCAACGACCCCTTGCCTCTAGTGGCCTCCAAAGCCAATGGAGTAATTCGTTGAGTCATGAATTACTCAACGCCAGAGGGAGAACCGCAGTTTTTGTTTGATCTGTACTTTCGAGGATTAGGGTAATTTATATTCCCTTAAGGGGAGTGAATTAGGGCTGAGAAGAGGGGGGGGAGGGGGTTGTTCCTTCCCACATGGGTTGTTGCAACCCGTTCTCGCACTTTCTTATAGTCAATATTGACTTATTAAATACGTGCATATGTGACATAATAATTGATTGTGAATATTTTAGTTTACCTTGAAAAGCTTCATAGAAAACACCGACCTTACCTAACCTTCTTAGTATGTTAAGATAAGCATCTTATTGCTTCGTAATTACAATTAAAGTGCTTGAAGGGAGAATACTGCCTGGATATCACTATCATTATTTACATCACTCTCTACACTATATGTCTAACACATCTCTATCACTGTCCATGGAGGGCAGAAGAAAATGTATATGTGCCGGTTAGTATTGTATAAATATATGGCCCACGTCTGTGGTGGAAAATATACAAGAAAAACTGTGGTTACACTTGATATGTTGGGGGCAGAGAGACGCCAGTGGTCGGGGCAGAGAGACGCCAGTGGTCGGGGCAGAGAGACGCCAGTGGTCGGGGCAGAGAGACGCCAGTGGTCGGGGCAGAGAGACGCCAGTGGTCGGGGCAGAGAGACGCCAGTGGTCGGGGCAGAGAGACGCCAGTGGTCGGGGCAGAGAGACGCCAGTGGTCGGGGCAGAGAGACGCCAGTGGTCGGGGCAGAGAGACGCCAGTGGTCGGGGCAGAGAGACGCCAGTGGTCGGGGCAGAGAGACGCCAGTGGTCGGGGCAGAGAGACGCCAGTGGTCGGGTCAGAGAGACGCCAGTGGTCGGAGCAGAGAGACGCCAGTGGTCAGAGCAGAGAGACGCCAGTGGTCGGGGCAGAGAGACGCCAGTGGTCGGAGCAGAGAGACGCCAGTGGTCAGAGCAGAGAGACGCCAGTGATCAGAGCAGAGAGACGCCAGTGGTCGGGGCAGAGAGACGCCAGTGGTCGGGGCAGAGAGACGCCAGTGGTCAGAGCAGAGAGACGCCAGTGGTCGGGGCAGAGAGACGCCAGTGATCAGAGCAGAGAGACGCCAGTGGTCGGGGCAGAGAGACGCCAGTGGTCGGGGCAGAGAGACGCCAGTGGTCAGAGCAGAGAGACGCCAGTGATCGGGGCAGAGAGACGCCAGTGGTCGGGGCAGAGAGACGCCAGTGGTCGGGGCAGAGAGACGCCAGTGGTCGGGGCAGAGAGACGCCAGTGGTCGGGGCAGAGAGACGCCAGTGGTCGGGGCAGAGAGACGCCAGTGGTCGGGGCAGAGAGACGCCAGTGGTCGGGGCAGAGAGACGCCAGTGGTCGGGGCAGAGAGACGCCAGTGATCAGAGCAGAGAGACGCCAGTGGTCGGGGCAGAGAGACCCCAGTGGTCGGAGCAGAGAGACGCCAGTGATCAGAGCAGAGAGACGCCAGTGGTCGGGGCAGAGAGACGCCAGTGGTCGGGGCAGAGAGACGCCAGTGGTCGGGGCAGAGAGACGCCAGTGGTCGGGGCAGAGAGACGCCAGTGATCAGAGCAGAGAGACGCCAGTGGTCGGGGCAGAGAGACCCCAGTGGTCGGAGCAGAGAGACGCCAGTGATCAGAGCAGAGAGACGCCAGTGGTCGGGGCAGAGAGACGCCAGTGATCAGAGCAGAGAGACGCCAGTGGTCGGGGCAGAGAGACCCCAGTGGTCGGAGCAGAGAGACGCCAGTGATCAGAGCAGAGAGACGCCAGTGGTCGGGGCAGAGAGACGCCAGTGGTCGGGGCAGAGAGACGCCAGTGGTCGGGGCAGAGAGACGCCAGTGGTCGGGGCAGAGAGACGCCAGTGGTCGGGGCAGAGAGACGCCAGTGGTCGGGTCAGAGAGACGCCAGTGGTCGGGGCAGAGAGACGCCAGTGGTCGGGGCAGAGAGACGCCAGTGGTCGGAGCAGAGAGACGCCAGTGGTCAGAGCAGAGAGACGCCAGTGGTCAGAGCAGAGAGACGCCAGTGATCAGAGCAGATGTCTAACTACATGGGCGGGAGATTGCCTTAATGGCTTGTCCCGTTCCATCCCAAATCCTTATCCTCATCCCTTCCAAGTGCTATATAGTCGTAATGGCTAGGCGCTTTCCCCTGAAAATTCCATTTTCTTTACCTCAAAATCTTTGCCTGTGATTTGATATCTTAGCACCTTGCTGAGATAGCTGCTGAGGTTGTTATTGTTATTCAAGACGACGCTCAAGTTATGAATGCGAAAATTTAATATTAAAAAAATATATATTAAGAACGAAATAATATTAATATTGGGAAAACAAAATCAAATGAATAAACAAAGCCAGATCCCGCAACCACGGCGCTAATTCCGGCTTTTTAAAAGAACAAAATAATTGAATTGTGATATAAATAAAAGACCAGAAGAAGAGGCTTTACGGGTCACCATGGTGAGTGTGGCGAGACTCGACCAGGGTGTCCAGCCTGGTCGACTGGTTGGTTGTGGGGTCTGGCTCACTCACAGCCAGACCTGGTCGATCATTATGTCCTCTGGATCTTTCTTGGGTCGTGGAGTTAGGCAATTGTTGTGGGTTGCATATTGTTCAAGGTTGAAGGTCGAGTAAGGAGATTGAGATCAACTTAAGTATAGGCTTCCTTTCTCCAGTTGTGTCCCCCACATTCTACTATTCCTTTTTAATAATGTTTCTCTATCTACTTGGTCAATACCATTCACTTGGGGTGGACGGTAGAGCGACGGTCTCACTTCATGCAGGTCGGCGTTCAATCCCTGACCATCCAAGTGGTTGGGCACCATTCCTTCCCACCGTCCCATCCCAAATCCTTATCGTGACCCCTTCCCAGTGCTCTATAGTCGTAATGGCTTGGTGCTTTTCCCCCAATAACTCCCTTTCCTTCCCCTTATGATCTTATACGTCGTTATCATTGCTGCATCCCCCCCCCTTCCTCCAGGGTAACGAGGTCCAGTTACTCCAGTCCTCTGCATAAGTGAGTCTCATTAACTCGACACACCTTGCTGCGTATATTCAGACCTCTTCTAATTTCGTTGTGTGTTAAGGTGGCCTGGTCGAGGACCGGGCCTCGGGGACGCTAAGCCCCGAAAAGCAAGGTAACCTCAAGGTAAGGTACTTGGGGTTTGGGGTGTTTCAAACATTTTCAAATGATTTTCAAACACTTACACGGTGTTTGAAAATATGACCCCAACTAGAGACATTATTCTGCCATGGGTGCTGAGCCAATATGGCTGTACTCTGGCCAGGGTCAGGTCTAAGATATAGAAGTGTGTGTTAAAGTCTCAGACTAGTGAGGGCGGCGTGTGTTAGAACCGCCATCTATTGATCCACGACTTGGCAGAGTGCACAGATTACTGCTGCCACGTCCACACGTCTGTGTGGCACGAGGCACTCCAGAGTGCATGCACTGAGCTAGGCTAATGGCTCGAGTTTTGAACTTTTGAGTTTTGAATAAAAGTATTTGTGTGTACGTCTGATAACATACTACTTGTGAAGAAGGAAATGTATATGTTTATCTCTCAGAATGTTTGGTAATGTGTTTATTTGTGATGTGTGTCTATGTATGTATTAACACGTTGTACTGAATGGGGTGAGAATAGCTTGAGCTACCTCATCCCTTTGTGTGTATTTTACCTCAATAAACTTATTTCAATTTCAATTTCGAGTTTTGAGATGTTGTGCATGAGGAACTGGACATTCCCAGCTTCAACCAATTGCATTGTATTGCATACAACTGGGGTTGTCAGAACAAAGTCTACTTGCCTGATAACATGTAAATGACTGAGGGAAACCATTCCTAGTTCAGCGCGCATTACACACCTCTTAATTCTTGTCAGAGAGATGTCGAGCTACTAGAGTCGCCTGTGCTATTATGAACGTTTTGTTTATTACATTCCCAAATTCCTGATTTCGATGTGAATTCTCCACGTCACCCCATTGTCACCGTCACTCCATTGTCACCGTCACTCCATTATCATGTCACTAGAGACGGTGGCTTATTGAGGTGTTAGAGGCCGTCCCTACTGTATTGTTCATCAATGTTCACTCATGAAGACAAAAGCTTAGACACGAACCAGTTAATTCGTCTGTTGATGCTGCGTGTTCATCAATACGAACTTATCAGTAATTTTTGTCTTGCCACTCTTAGTAACGCAACATCAACCTCTTATGATTAATGTTGGTAGTGAATATAAATCTGCTGTTTGTATACATTTATAAATCGATACATAATCTTCCTAAAATATATATCATTGATGTTATGTAACAATACCGACAATATATAAATACATTTTGATGGAGACTTCTTTAGTCGCTTTGTAAGACAAGATGTAATTGATGGTGACGCGATAGTGGACATTATTCTTATTGCAAGACTCGCCCTCCAGCTGAGATGAGCATAAAGAAGCTCAAGGCTTCTCATCATAAAGTTAGCCTGCTGCTCTTAGTGCCGTTAATCTAATATAGCCAACGAGAAGTAATCCGACCTTGGAAAGTTCCATACCAAATCGTGATGGCCCCTGGCATGTGCAGTGAACATTTTGAACAGTTCAACAAATGGAGCGACTCCTCTAACCTATCCCCTCGTATACAACTTTAATACTGAACAAGTTCTTTCTGACATTCCTGCGATTCATGTCTCTAGTTTGAATCGGTTTTCCTACATTCTGCTGTTGCAAGCTTGGAATATTCATAGTTTAGTCATGCACGTGCCCAATCAATGCCATCTTGCGCACTTCTAGGTGTATTCATGCCCCAATAAATACCATCTTATTAGCACATTTAGGTACATCTACATTCGTGCAGCTGCCCTAGAGTATATGAAGGGGAGTTCAGCGTGTCAAAAAGCTAGCTACGTGGTGCTAAAAATCCCCATCACACAGGATGGTTAGTCATACAGAGGCATGTGAAAAGTAGTCTGCACTGGCAGACTCTGGGTGTATTATGAGGATATCAACACAAGAGTGAATAAGGCAGCAGTGATACTAAAAGTCCATCACACAGGTTAGCCATACAGGGCTATATGTTTAGTAGCCTGCACTGGTCAATTTTGGGTGCAATATGAGGATATCCTCAAACACGCGAGTGAATAAAGTAATTGCAATGTTCCATGTACCTCATGCCAACTGGTCTGAAAGGTCTGATAACTGGGCATTCGGTGATGTAGTGTGGGAGATCGTGCCCCAGTTCCTGCTCACAGAGTTAGCACCTGGTTACGACGGCACAGCTGGTGTCATAAGTCTAAGTACACGAACTTCAGACCCAAGTGGATGGTGACAGAGACCTTAAGAGGAGCGAGAGACAGAGATGATCTAGTGGGACAGGTGCCATGATGTCACAGATGATGAGTGGCGATTCATAGGTAACGTATGATGAATGCTGAGTACTGAGTTAACGGGTGCCAGGAAAGCTTTATGGAGGCACTGAAGACATGTGACAATACATTAGAGCGTGTTACGTGTACCGGCAAGATGCACTCCTCCCCAGCCTAATAAGAACAACACTCCCACCCCCTACCCGTGTAAATAGTCTGGACGCCTCGTAGTTATATTTCGTTACGTTTAAGGAAAATTATGAACCCAGAATTTGATGTCAGAAGGCAGGTAAGAAGCCCAACCTGAGAAACAAGATGGATGACACACCCAGTCAGGAAGGAGCATTTCCCGCCGAAAGCAAACCGGAAGCGGGTACATTGGGTTTACAGGAAAGTTGGAATGATGATTGGCTAACCTCAGAGAGCACAGTCAATTAAAACACGTCGTTGTGTGACGTGACCGCCAGCGTGGCGAGTGGAGACTCCAAGGGACGTCACTGCACGCCTAGCGACTGTAGAGGACAGATGTACCATTTGTTTCTCCAGCAAGCAGTAGTCTCGCCCGTGGAGGTGGACTCCAGATAGTCGAAGTCACGGTCGCACAAACCACCTGTCCTTTTGTTCTTTGAACACGAACTAAGCACTTGTTACACCAGTAAATATATTTCAATTTTCATTGAAAACAAAAAGTTGTCTACTCAATGTCATAACATGTCATTTTTCTTTATAGCATAAATTATGAAACTGAAGTTATCTGCCTCGGGGTCCTCATTGGGGGAGGATTTCAGGTCCCTCGACACCTGAAACACCTGCTTCGTCCCACCTATTATACCGTCCTCACATCCTGGACCAGTTACTCCACTTATAAGCGTGTTTAACAAAAAATTAATAAGTGGATCTTTTTCCCTATGAGTCCCTTTCACAGTTACATCAGTCATGTTTGCTGTTAATGTCATTTTCTGGTTTACCGTAATGTATAACGCTAGATAATCATTATATATTAATTATATACACATTTTACTAATGACTGACGCCAGGATGTCCGGCCACCACCCATCTCTTCCACCTTCCGTCTGCCTCAATACTCTACTTCCTCCCTGTCTTTCCCTACTCAACTCAGTCTGAAAACACCTGTTGTTGTTATAGATTCAGCTACTCTGAACAAGTTCAAAGTAGCACGGGCTATGGTGAGCCCGTAGTGGACATACCTGGCATAGGAGCGGTGCTGTGTGTGAAAACACCTGTTTATGCAAAGATTAAATATTACGGACGACAGGTGTAGCAGGAGGGTCCACAATCATCACAACATTCACCAGTCACTACCATCCCGCCGTTCAGTGTGACACTATTTCACACAGGTACCCATCGGACACATCTTCCACAGGTCGTGGCACGCAAATTTACAACGACCCCCCACCCCATCTCTCCCCAGGAACCATGGCTTGATAATGGTGGTGCCACGCCCTCACGACCCTTCTCGTCTCCCCTACCTATTGCTTCCTTTCCCCTTCACTTCCGCCCTACGCTCTCCCCCCCTCATTCTTTCCTCAATAGGAGAGATCCACACTCATTCCCTCGACACCACTGAGGGAGCGAGCGCGCGCGCGCGCGCACACACACACACACACACACACACACACACACACACACACACACACACACACACACACACACACACACACACACACACACACACACACACACACACACATTGGAGGAAACAAGAAACACTGTAGAATAACAAGTTGACAAATCCACAAGGGCCGTGACGAGGATTCGAACCTGCGTCCGGGAGCATCCCAGACACTGCCTTAATCGACTGAGCTACGACAGGGTAAAAGGGTTGAAACCGAAGTTCTACTGAACTTACTGGATCCCGTAGCCTCTCAGAGGCACAAACCAGTCTTTTACACAACCACCCCCCCCCCCCTGCACCCGAGCTATGTCGGAATGCTCCCGGACGCAGGTTCGAATCCTCGTCACGGCCCTTGTGGATTTGTTCATTTGAGGCATCACGCTTGTGTGATCTCTGTGTGTACAGCCCGTCCTCCAAACAAAGATCCAAAAATGATTCCATGCACCCGCCAAACCCCCTGTTTATGAATGAAAAGCGGTTTACACACGACTCGACTGCTGACGTTCGAACATATCCGGAACAAGTGCTTCACTGACGAATTTTGTTCGAATCACAACGCTATAAATGCTTCACCCACGTACAACAAATACAAATAATCGCCAACAGAACCTAAACACCTGACCTATCCTATGCCTATATGTACACAATATGCTAATATATTATAGTATTAATTTATACTTGAGAAAATTCCCGTTATGAATAAACAGTATGTTAAAATTTATGAATGCGTCTGTGGGGTTGACCGCTGGATGTAATGGACTTGAGTCGAGGACGGGTTGGTGTGTAACAAGTTAACAAGCTTTTGTATAACTGATCCCGGTTTGGTGCAATTACTTGCACAACTGTGTACAAGAGTAGAATGAGAGGACATACTTGGAAGGTGACGAGACAAATGTGTCAAAGATGTTTGAATAAACATCCGTTTAAGAGTCATAAATAAGTGGAGAGAGTGAGGCCAATTCGATATACTGTAGATTTAAATTTAATATTAGAAATAAGTGAAAATGTTAATGGAACTACTGATGGTCTAAGGGCGATCTTCCCCTACAGCACACTTGCCCAGGTACGGCATATATGTATGCATGTGTATGTAGGCCCTCACAGCGGGGGCGTCTAGTGATCCCCCAAGAGGACATGAGAATGATCCAGGAGGTGAAACTCCTGCCGTATAATTATCAGTATCCTCTGTTCTTCTACAAGAAGAACCGTTGTAAGAGTTCCTCCGACCATGTATCTTAATTATGTGTTACCCTTCACTACGTAAAACCAAAATGGGAGCAGGGAAAGGGGTGCAAGGATAAAAGACTAATCCATCAAACAGAATGCCGCTAATGTGACATATATATCTATCAATGAGAAAATCATCTGGAGGGGATTCGAGCCTGCAACCAAGACTCTTCCCAACCACTGACTAACTACTGGACCACCTTGACCTGATGCAAGTTAAGCAATCTGATTTCTACTGAAATCACAGTAAGTCTGGAGGCCTCTACTGATGTCCGATAAACTCTCCGGTTTATCTTCTCATTGATGATAGATTTCTCTTTGTACCTGAAATTGGAGCGTACGGTGCACGAGCTACGTTGACTACAGTCTTTTGGGGGGCTTTATGTAAAACTTGGACCGACTTTAAACTAGGAGGTTCTTACCAAGTTTTTAGTAGGTTACGTTCAATTAGTTTGAGAGTTTTCTACAATGTCAATTTGTTCTCTTGCTGACCAGACTTATCTTTTACTCTAGAGGCCTTTAACAACTTTACATTTTTATCAATGGAAGGCGCCTGCTTGTAGGCTGATAATCTTGCTACGTCAACTACAGTTACCAGTGGATTACAAATTCAGAATTTTATTTTTAGTAAATTTATTTACCTTATTTACTCGCTTAACACTAAAGTAGATTTACTTAGCCAATTTTCCTTCAATGTAACGGCATTTCTTGAGTAGAAATCAAATTAATATTAAACCTGCTTGGCGGTGTTCAAGTCTAGCACCCTTTGTGTTTTTTAGTTTTAAACTGCAACATGTTGGTACTGAGAGGCCTCTTGTGTCGAGCCACACTCAAAGCTGGGGAGCTATGCAAAATGGTTACAAATTATTACATAGCAGTCACTGCTCAAGGCAATCCCACAGTACTGTAGACTACGAATACTTGGCCCATGATTATGTTACCCAACTTACTACAGCGTTTGCCATGTCTAAGTTCTATTAAACAATCTTATTACCGATATTTTCTATACATTTGACCATTATTACATTGAATTCACAAGATTCTCATCTTAATACTTTTTTCCTACAACCATGCATGATTTTACTCTTAGTAAAGGCCGTTCAGAGTCCTGAAAGTCACCATCCACCTTTAATGTACTTAAATTTATTGTTGGCCACCATATGAAATACTCTGACCATCATCGTATGAGGCGGTAGCCTGGTCACCGTATGAAGTATCCTGGCGAGGATATGGAAGAGCCTGGCGAAAGTATGGAGTAGCCTGGCGACTATATGAAGCAGCCTGGCCGCTGTACGGGGTAACTTTCGTCACCTGCAGCCCAGGTATCTTGTCAAAGTCCTGTAATAAACAACATTTATGACTAGACTTCAACAGCTAATATTAACAAAGGGTTCATCAGATCTGAGCATATACTAGCCAGATCACAACTGCAACTTGACAAAAGGAAATGTTTTTCCCCCTCTTATATAACTACTAAAATATCAAATCACTTATGTGCAACATTTGCTTCACTGACGCTTCAACTGCAGGCATTTAATTACTGGCAGTTGGTTAATAAGTTAATATTTATTCAGACTTACAGTAGTTCCTACCACTTCAGCCAGTTTCCACCAAAATGTACAAATATTTACATTTGTACAAGATACAATCAAGAAATTACAAAAACACTAACGACTTCATTTCCATCTAGACCCATTTCCAGTAAATAATTTTCTGTAATATCTAGGACGAATTCGGTATATTAGGTTTGCTTAGGAGGAGAAAGTTAATCTCGCCATGCTAATTGTCACTAAAGTTTTAAGCGGCTTTACAGCTGTTCACACTAGCTACAACTAAAGACTTGCATCAATTCGACAAAGCTAAATCTAACCTAGAATTCTAGATTACACGATATATTACAATGAATTCGTACATTAATCATAATGTGCAAATTTATTAAAATGATTATGAATAGAAAAATTATATTCGCCTCACCATCTTCCTAAGCATCTCCTTTGTTTCTGTATCAACTTCTATAATACTCTGCTCTATGGCGGAGACCTCTGGGACGTAGTTGTCCCTGCGGTCACGCTCCTCCTCCTGTAGCTTTATGGAGATCCCGTGCACCGGCCCACGCTGTATGCGTTTCATCAAGTGGGTGACAAACCTGCAACATCAGATTCTGTTATGCAACTAAAAAAAACAAACTGTCCAGTGCTGAACATGGTAAGCTACGTCGAAACGTCATATGTGGCTAGGCTGTAAATTACACAATATTTCTTAGAACTTTAGTGTCTTGTTGAACTCGTACCAAGATCAAAAGTGACAAATTGACTGACCCACCTCTTTCTTGCTTTTCCTTCAGGCTTGGTAAGGGCCGTACTATACTTACGACAGAGTCCACGCTGGTAGATTAAAGCAGCTTTACGCCTATAGCCTAACCAATATTAAGTACCAGGGCCCAGATTCACGAAAGCACTTACGCAAACACTTACGAACGTGTACATCTTTCCTCAATCTTTGACGGCTTTGGTTACATTTATTAAACAGTTTACAAGCATGAAAACTTCCCATTCAACTGTTGCTACTGTTATAAACAGCCTCCTGGTGCTTCGGAGCTCATTAACTGTTTAATAATTGGAAACAAAGCCGCCAAAGATTGAGAAAAGATGTACAGGTTCGTAAGTGCTTTCGTGAATCTGGCCCCAGAATACCGTAGCGTGTACCAACCCGGCTATCTTGTTGCGGAGGTGCTTGGTAGGGATAATGGCAATCTCCTGACAGATGCGCTTATTGGTGTGAAAATCAGTGCCCAGGCGGGGATAATATTTCTCTATGATCACGCGAGCCGCCTTCTTAACCGTCTTCGTACGCACACGACCCTGATGAATAGGTTTTTAAATAAATATATTGTAGATATGCACAGTTTATGTCTATAAATGCAAAGAATTCCTGCTATTGCAAGTTTCTATATTAAAAATACAATTAGTCAACTTTTAAAGTTCCCTATAACTTCAGGACATTATTAAACAAGTTACATAACATGGCAGAACAATAACTGAAAACAGGAATCAAAGTTTTGAAGAAGGGTGGAGAAGGCCAAGTGGGAAGAGAAAAGATCAGTTGAGAAAATACTTTGAGTAAAAAGTAGACCTGATGAAAAGCGCCAAATCTGAAGACTGGACGTTATGGTTTAAGCCAAGGCTGCAGTAAATAAAGACAGTATTGAACGGAATCTTGGGCCCTTAAAAATAGGTCCCTTAAAAGTGTCATTAGACGAGAATTCCTGGATGGATTTGAAGAAAGAATAGTGTAAACTGAAATCAGCAGGTCCATTGTTTATCACAATGAAATGTGAAGTAAAACGTGTGTACGGGGCAAGTAACAGTCAGTAGACTAACAGATGTGAAAGCTCTAATAAGACTTTGCTACAAGTATCTCTGGCAGCTCGGCTTTTATAGGGATCTAGATGAAGTAGTGTAAAGTGTGTGGACAAAGCCAGGCACACACTAACACTATCTTGGATTGTAGTAAAATTAAGCCATTTAGAGGTAAATTTAAGCTCACGCTGTATGATATGGCAACCTTTCTTATTACCATGGATAAGGATAAAATACCTGAAATCCTTGCGCTGTGTCCATATTTCGCTCCCAATAGATATTTGATATGCGATATTAAGAATTGTGAAGACTAATAATAAACAAAAGCTCCCCTATGAATAATATCTCCATTGCTCAAAAAATTATGTATTGGCGATAAGACATACCATTAATGTACAATGACACTAAATATGTAGCTCTTGAAATAGAACATTCTCCAACTAGCCGACATGAAACTAAGGTGTGAAAGATAGATGAAATTGTTTATGTAATAATCTAAGATGAGGTCTGATAAAGACCTTTTGTGTCCTCTGTAATGCTTTTTGCGCTACCGCTCACAGGATGGGTATGGGGTGCACAATAAAAGAGCCGTCTCCGGCGGCAACAATAAAAAAAAATAAGACGAGCAGGACACTAAATGTCATACTAACCTTAAGTAATTTACAGACTTAAAAGTACGGATTAATGATCGACAGTATTTGAAAGACTAACGAACGATCCGTACAACATACCTTTAATAAAAATTCGTGACTTACAAAATGCAGTGGGGGTAAAGCAAGTCAGGATCTAGTGTAACAATCTACTACAAGAGTAGGCGGTCGTTACACTATGGGAGGACAGCCCATACTCCCATAGCGACAACTATTTAGTCGAACGTGTATTGTTGGATCTCATGAAGTTCTCAACCAATATAATTTTAAAACATTCCCAAGCCTAGTATAGCGCACAGGTGGCCAAGAGTGCGTGGACCACTCTTAGGTTTCGTTATATTTTACATTTTTAGCATGCTATGCGAGCCAATTCATTAAAGTAAAACTAACTTTTTTGGGGTATCCACCCGTAGCTGAAGTTACCGAAATTACCCGAGGGCCACTAACACTAGTGGCCTCAACGAGGACAGGATGCCGGCGGCTTGTCTAAGGTAAATATTTGTATATTTGTGCTTTGGACCAAATGGTTGCCAAATATCTCGGGAGTATGGGCTGACGTACCTGTACAGGAGCCTCGCCGTCCATCGTACATTAATACCGTCAGCAAATAATTTTAAAGGCAACCTTTGAACCTAGCCTAACAAGACTATCCCCGTACATCCTAAGCAGGCAATATATACGATTTCGGTCAATCTGAAGACTACTTTAGGTACTCTGCACTTACATTTGCAAAATTTTTGGACGTGTACATCAGTCACGAATAACTAGCCACCACCAAACGCCTTTGTAACCGGTACAGGATCTTTCTGGTTTAATATTTAAACAGCGTGACTGACCAAATACAGCTGCTGGTGCTGTTGTCCACTAAATTACCCCCCTCGAGGCAATACTTTCACCAAGCCTCTAACAAAGTGTGGTAACAACCTCAACCAGCCTTACCAGTTCGAAAACAAAAATTTGATGACAAAACTTTAGCGGTTTTTATGATTATTTGTAGATCAGACAAGCCGCCGGCTTCCTGTTCCCATGGAGGACACTAGAGATGAAACCCTTCAGGTAAATTCAGTTAAGTTCCAAGTTTAGCTTGTGCCGGTCGGAGCGGAACTCGACGCACTAAATAACTTTTATATTTACAAGTACTAACACTGCCGTGCAACACTAACCCAGAGATCCGGCCACAACTTACCATCTGATAGGATTGGTTGGATTGCTTAGATATCAAACTAACCCATCAACAACACCCACGCAAATGGCAGGCCAGGCAGGAACAGGCTACCTGGTTGCTTCTGTTCTCGACAGATGGCACCACTGCATGTGCCGGTTAATTCAAACTAATTTATTCTCATTAATTATCTACATAATTTTGCCTAAATTATATGTCCTAATAACATTATCAGAAAATTTTAACAAATAAACCATTCACTTATGTATTTGTCCAACTTTACATTCAATTTTAGTAGCAAACTAGGGAGTCTGTTTCACACATCTGCTGCCGGTATCAAAACCAGAGTTTACCTCCTTATTTTTTTGTCTAAATCTAACTTAACCGAACCTGCAACCCTAGACAGTAATACTTTACCAACAGTCTTCCATATTAAAATATCAGTACAGTGTTTGACGTGTACATCTGGCAACCAACGAACAATGAAGACGAATCTTTCATGGAGACAAAAACACATGTGTAGGGGAAGTGTGGGGGAGAAACAGGTGTTGAATAGTTGTGAGAGTAGAATACCTAATGTTGCTTATAACTTTGCTTGCGTTGTTTATAACTTTACTGGCGATGTTTGCAACTTTAACGACGGCAAAGGAAGTCAAGCAGCCACAGGCCATTAGATCCAGACGAGGCTGCTTGTTTATGGAAGGCTTGTGAGGGCAAACACAGACCTGTTTGTGTATAGTTAGAGTTGATGGGGGTAAACACCTTAGGCTGCAGCCACGTGCTCTTCCCTTTGTGTACTTTCTTACCGTGTTAGTCATTATGCTTCCGTGCTTATAAATGAACTGCGTGGTTCAGGAACTGAACCCTGCTGTTCATTTAGCTAAGGAAGTAAAAATCCTGTGAAGCTCACAGGATTCAGAATACAGAATGATTCAGAATACAGTTAAAACACAGTTTTGTGAGATAAGGTTTGGTGGAGCGTCCCATCTTGGATGTGTTGTAATTGTGTTATTGTTGTGCGAGTTAATGGGCTGCGGCGCTCAAAAGCATAGCCTAATACACTCAGTTGGCTGAGCACAGCCTAATACACTCAGTTGGCTGAGCACAGCCTAATACACTCACAGTTGGCCGAGCACAGCCTAATACACTCAGTTGGCCGAGCACAGCCTAATACACTCACAGTTGGCCGAGCACAGCCTAATACACTCACAGTTGGCTGAGCACAGCCTAATACACTCACAGTTGGCCGAGCACAGCCTAATACACTCACAGTTGACTGAGCACAGCCTAATACACTCAGTTGGCTGAGCACAGCCTAATACACTCACAGTTGGCTGAGCACAGCCTAATACACTCACAGTTGGCTGAGCACAGCCTAATACACTCACAGTTGGCTGAGCACAGCCTAATACACTCACAGTTGGCTGAGCACAGCCTAATAAACTCACAGTTGGCTGAGCACAGCCTAATACACTCACAGTTGGCTGAGCACAGCCTAATACACTCACAGTTGGCTGAGCACAGCCTAATACACTCACAGTTGGCTGAGCACAGCCTAATACACTCACAGTTGGCTGAGCACAGCCTAATACACTCACAGTTGGCTGAGCACAGCCTAATACACTCACAGTTGGCTGAGCACAGCCTAATACACTCACAGTTGGCTGAGCACAGTCTAATACACTCACAGTTGGCTGAGCACAGCCTAATACACTCACAGTTGGCTGAGCACAGCCTAATACACTCACAGTTGGCTGAGCACAGCCTAATACACTCACAGTTGGCTGAGCACAGCCTAATACACTCACAGTTGGCTGAGCACAGCCTAATACACTCAGTTGGCTGAGCACAGCCTAATACACTCACAGTTGGCTGTGCAGAGTATTATACACACATAGTTGAAAGTCAGTAATTTTATACACATAGTTGACAAAGCAGAGCCAACACACACAAACACGTACAACTCAACGCCTCAGTTCTCCTCACCATCATACGACGAGGAAGTCAACAATGAAGCAAGCACTCATAAATTTAACTCGCGCAACAAACTTGAAATAAATGTAATGGGCGGTAACCGTATCGTGGTACTTGTTCCAACTATGTCATGAATTTTGTTCACTTGTTCCAGTTATGTCCGAGTATTTTATGAAGCTATTTATTCCTTAACGTTGTTACAATTCTAAAACTATTCAGCTTTTGAGAGTGAAAATACTAGAATATATGTGTGTTGCATAGCTTGTATTAATGCATTTATTAAAAATCCTGCCTCATCCGAATTGCAATTTTACATATCGGCAAAATATGTTTCACACAAATGTTTTCAATAGTTTTTGGCGTTGTTTTGTTTTGCCTTTTGTTATTGAAAAAAAAGTTAGAACTGAATAACTGTAACATTAAAAGTGTTTAATTTGTTTTATCGTTTGTTTAAAATAATAATAATATTATCTGGATTGAACCAATGAAATGACTCGAACCAGTGATTTGGGTATTCGCAGTAGCACACCTTACCCCCCGTACCACGACCTGGTAAAAAGTATACAACCTGGGATTCCACTGAATCCGCAGGAAGGCTGGAGGCTTCAACCTGTCCACGTTTGACATATAACCCACACAAGCTCTCTGGTGTAGGTAAAGTAGCTCATTAACCGTAGACTCCTGCTTCACGTACACATAGAAATCACACTAACGTGATATATATATACATCAAAGACCCAAAAGTGATTCCATCCACCCGCCAAACCCCCTGTTTATGAATGAAAAACGATTTACACACTACTCACAACTGCTGACGTTCGAACACTTCCTGAACAAGTGCATCACTGACGAATTTTGTTCGAACCACAACGCTGTAAATGCTTCACCCACGTACTACAAATACAAATATTCGCCAACAGAACCTATGCCTATATAAGCACAATATGCTAATATATTATAATGCTAATTTATATTTGAGAAAATTCCCGTTTTGAATGAACAGCATGTAAAAATATATGAATGCGTCTGTGGGGTCGACCGTTGGATGTAATGAACTTGAGTCGAGGACGGGTTAAAACAGAGGGTTTGGCGGCTGGATTAACGAGATTGGGTCTTCGTATGCCAAGACGGGCTGCTAAATGGTCAGTCTTTGAAATGGTTCTACAGGGTGAAGAAGACAGTTGGCACTGTACCAAGTTTGGAGCGGCAGAAAGGGGAGTTTGTTAGTTCATTAAGACATGTTATTAGAGGGAATCACCATTGACAGTTACTGAAGTGTGTCCTCGTGTTTCGCGCGTGCACTTCACCAGATAAATTTGAGAGATGTGAAGCAGATATAAAGGAAATTCTATCAGATGTTAATTATGGGGCGGTTCACCTTACTTTGCGGTTACTGTGCAATCTTGAGGTTATCTTGAGATGATTTCGGGGCTTTTTTAGTGTCCCCGCGGCCCGGTCCTCGACCAGGCCTCCACCCCCAGGAAGCAGCCCGTGACAGCTGACTAACACCCAGGTACCTATTTACTGCTAGGTAACAGGGGCATTCAGGGTGAAAGAAACTTTGCCCATTTGTTTCTGCCTCGTGCGGGAATCGAACCAGCGCCACAGAATTAAGTCCTGCGCGCTATCCACCAGGCTACGAGGCCCCTTAAGTGTTAAGTGCCCCAATGGTTTCAGGACTCGATGTCCTCGAGGCCCGGTCCTCGACCAGGCCTTCTGGTACCACACTTACACACACACAAACATACTTACAAATGTGTCGGTAAGACGGTACAGAATGACAAAAATGCACCAAAAGCAGATCACAATGCCAGAGATAAATTTCATATCGTCTTCTTTTACACATCTGTTGACAAACATTGAAACTGAGAAGAGAAATTTCAACTTGTAGAGACAAAAAAATAGATGTTCCCCTCGTAAGTGACACGATGTAACTCGGTCGTCTACTGAAACTGAATGGTACTCAGTGTTGTCTGAAGCTCATTGATGCTGACCCCGAGGACTAGAACACCAGTTTCTCAGTTGAGCTTCAACAGTTTCACTCATGAGTGCGCCGTTAAAATCAGTGCAACAAAAATGGAAAAAATACACTTGTCATTCTACACTTTATAAAATTGTTATAGGCAATATCAATTGCCTTTCCAAATGTTGACATTTGCTTTCGTATTTTTTTTTAACACAAATGTTAACAACTTGCCCAACTGGGCGTTCATCTTTTGAGCTGAAGTGCATTGTAAATCCCAACAGAACATCTGCTAAAAGGCAAAATGAATGTCTTAAGTTCTGTAAAAGGCTTGTAACAAGCAAAAATAAGAGATGCAATATTAGCAGGTGTAATATAAATTATATAAAAAAGGCACAACCATAAACTAATGTTAATTATAATTAATACAATCTCTAAGAGAATGTCCAAGATTGGAGACCAAACACTGAGCTCGTCTCATTAAATTTTACAGGATTACTGGTGATTTTATCGGGAGTGTTATAGGGGGAACAGCCCAGTGCCCCCCCTCCCTTTGAAGCCTGTAAATTTGAAATGCTATGTAATGATTCCGTAGACTTTATAATGTTAATAGTAAATTCATAGCCTGATTTTCAAAACATCTTCAGGTATGATTTACATTCCTGAGCACAATGTAATAGTGGTTGGGTACAAGGTTAAGATTTGTGGGTTGTTCCAGAGAAAACAAGCAGGTTAAGGTTTACCTTGAGCTGTGAGAAGGGAAAGTTTGCTAACTAGAGTCAGAAGTCATCTTTTCCTGTGTTCCTCCTTCATCTCTTCTGTACAAAAAAAAAATGGTCAGTGATGGAGGAAGAGCTTGTGTGTGTGTTGGAAGGAGATAGTTTGCGAGAGGACATGAGGGAGGGTGTCTCTGGGGGGGGGGGGGAGGGTGTAGATGGTGTGAAGATGCATACAGTGATAAAGACAGTGTGTATAGAAGGTTTTTGTAGGGATTGAGAGAGGGGAGCCAGTCGGCCGAGTGGACAGCACACTGGATTTGTGATCCTGTGGTCCTGGGTTCGATCCCAGGCGCCGGCGAGAAACAATGGGCAGAGTTTTTCACCCTATGCCCCTGTTACCTAGCAGTAAAAAATAGGTACCTGGGTGTTAGTCAGCTGTCACGGGCTGCTTCCTGGGGGTGGAGGCCTGGTCAAGGACCGGGCCGCGGGGACACTAAAGCCCCGAAATCATCTCAAGATAACCTCAAGAAGGGAGAGAGGTGTGTGTCACCTCTACTTCTCATCGTCTATACATAGTCTTCATACTCCTCTATAGCACAGCAGGGCGCTCCTCTATGCCCTCCATGACCTTCCCTAAAGCTTCCATCATCCTCCAATTTCTAGACTTTTTAGACCTTTTCACAACTTTAAAGCTGCTTCTTAAATATCTTCCAATATCTAAAACTCTTCCGAAACTCCAATTTACACTTTTCATTTTTTGCCTCGCTTCTTGCCGCGGAGAGGGGGAGGGGGAAGGGAGAGAGAGCAGCCAATAAATCATCTCGCTTCAATAATAATCGGTATACCAGGATCATTAGTTAAAGAAATAGGAATAAGAGGAACCAGGTTAACCCAATATCTAAGACATGCTCTACATTTCTCTCTACTCCTCTAGGATCCACCCACCACCTCAAGTGATCCACCATAACTTCCCTACACCGCATACTTCCCCGAGTCCTCCATAGCTCCCCAACACGCCCATCCTCATCCCTATTCCTAATGAATTTCTCTACGCCAGCTCCCCGTGCTGTCCGCTGGTCCACCCCATGTTACCCACTCGGCCGCACTCTCTGAGTGTACCAAATTCATTACTGTACTCAAACTAGCTATTATTCCTGAAGCCTCTGCCTCCTCCTGGCAACATACAGGGGGTGTCGCTGGCGTCAGCCATCTATTATTGTTTAGAATTTCGATCCCCTAAGATTTAGGACTTGCTTAATAGGCTGTGACGTTTCTAATTCTCTTTGGCAGACACGTCATTATGGACTGTTGGCAGTTGTAAGCTCATCCATAAATCTTCGTATGTCATCCTAGTCTCGTGCTAAATACTGCATCTCCATGATCTGGATTCGTAGGCTTCCACACTTGTAACGTATTTGGCCAGATTTGCAGATTATTTGAGTAACGTCATCCGCATAAAGATATACAGTATACCCGTGTTGGTTCAACCTGTCCTCTTACAAAGAACGTCACTTTTCGCTAGTATGAGTTACCTAAGGCCAAAAATTGTCGTACTAGAAAATGGAAGCGGCTGGTGAAAGTGACACTGTCCGGTTTTCTGTTTTGGGTCCAATGGTAGGTTAGGATAAGGGTATACTTTAAATTGGCCGTTTCCTTGACGTTGGGGAACCTTAGGGGGACGGGGTGGTTGGTGAGGGGAGGAGGAGAGCTGTGAACATGTTCAGAAGTGTAGGTGATAGGCAGCGTCATTATTCTACATTAATACAGAGAAATATAGCGTGAGTTATACCAGGCGGGCTGTCCGCCTTGCTGACACGACGTGTTCACTCGCCTAGTTGTGCTTGCGGGGGTTGAGCTTCGGCGCTCTGGTCCCGCCTCTCAACTGTCAGTCTACTGGTGTACAGGGTCCCGAGATGCTTTGAGCTCAGGAAGCTGTGTATTTTGTGGCTAAGCTAAATTGTTCACTCTTGTCGGGGAGCTGTGAGTGTGTTTGGTTCCCCACATATATTCGACACATATGGATGTCTGTAGACGAATACTCTGTACCATTCATATTTACACCTTGAAGCGTGTGTACATGTTTTTATTTATTTTTTGCTACCCTGGTGGTGGTGGTGTGGGTGAGGTAGCTGGGGGGACCAGCTACCCTGGTGGTGGTGGTGTGGGTGAGGTAGCTGGGGGGACCAGCTACCCTGGTGGTGGTGGTGTGGGTGAGGTAGCTGGGGGGACCAGCTACCCTGGTGGTGGTGGTGTGGGTGAGGTAGCTGGGGGGACCTGCTACCCTGGTGGTGGTGGTGGTGTGGGTGAGGTAGCTAGGGGGGACCAGCTACCCAGGTGGAGTTGTGGGCATGAATGAGAAACTTGGCTGGTGTGGTGGGCTGGGTGGCGGCGGGTGGACGGGGTCTTTGTGAGCACCTCAGACCTCACACTTGTGTCAACCTCGCCCCCCCTGCACACCCCCACAGCACACCTACACCCCCACACACCCACCTACACCCCCACACACTTCCCGTCTCCTGCCGTTAGTACCCGGTTTAGAATAGTATATTTTCTCAAGTACAAGGTCACCTATCGGTTATAAATTGATATTACTGTGGCGTATATTTTTAAAATTTTACTATAGAAACGGATTATATTGATGAATTTGAACATAGCTGGTAAGGTTGAATGTGTAGCGTATATATATAATATTTGATCGTATGAATATTATTAATATTTCAGAAATAACTCCAAAGAAGATCTTTCTTGCCCTGGCGTCTGGCAGCTGCCATGCAGGGAGTGGGGCGTCCTCACACGCTACGATGTCTGGGATGTTTTGTGCATTTCTAGCAAGAGGGAGAGATTAATCTTAGACTAAATGCGGTGAGATGAGATGAATACTCAAATAGACGTTCTTGTAATTATTGTATTGTTAAACGTATAATAATAATGTAGTTGCAAATATATTCGCGAGTCTGGCATACCGGCTCTCTGCAGCAATTTTTAGCCTGTAAATTTACTGCTTGTTATGAGAAACGTCCATATATATTTTCCTTTTTATACTATTATGTATCCCACATTATTTACATGTTTCTTTCATTGTTTATTAATCATATAAATGATAGGTAACGAGAAAGGATTATGTATTTACTGTACGAGAAGTTGCCCTACCCCGCCCGGCGCCAGCATCGACCTGCAGGGCAAACTGGGTGGAGCTCAGTGGTTCCTGGACCAGTGACGGGTGGGGGCACGGCACGTGTATCCCTCATTATCTCTCTAGTCAAGTAATTATACCGACATGTAACAGTGTGTGCACTTCGTGGATCAAGAGGAAACCTGGAATAAGCGTAAAGGATCTATACAGCACAAGGTGAATATATATATTCCAAGCGTTTCAGCGAGTGTATTTTTTTTGTTCCTGGAAGCTGTGGCGTGCGGCCGTTGGAGCGAAGGTCCAGCCAGGCCGGAGTCCTGGACTCGGGGTTTTGAATTTCGGACTTGGTGGCGTTTATGGCTTGATGGCGGAGGTGTGTGCTGCACAGGAAGGTGTGTCTGGTGGTGGTGGTGCACAGTGGGGCCGGCAGGAGGAGCGTGGGAAGCTGTGGTCCGCAGGCAGCGTGTTTACCGTCAGTGGAGCATGGCGGCCACCGTGTGTGTGTTCAACACGGCCAAGATGCTCCCTCATGCTCTCTACCACCACCACTACACACCTGCATACATTCACACACCTGGGCCAGCAGGCGGCGCTATGTTGCTTGCTAGTATCAGTTTCTGCTGGCTATGTGCGCACTATGTGGTATACGCGCGTGTGTGTATGTGTGGTATACGCGTGAAGTATACCTTGCGGACTTACCTGGTTCCCCACCCCCCCTATACCTCATCACCCCTCCCCCCATCATCCCTCATCACCCGACTCACTCCCTCTACCTGTCTCGTATACTGACTCATCAGGCAGCTAGTGGCTCTTACCTCGTCAGAAATCGTTACTACACATCCGCCTTCCACACCTGCCTGCCTCGCCCACCTGGGCCTCCTCACTCATCACTACCTCATTCATCGACCTCTTCCCTACCTCACACACACGGTTACCGTCCAAATTTAAGCTTTGCAAAGCTCCAGTGCTTGACCTCTGGGAATATATGCCATTATCATACCTGTCATCTTGTACAAAAGTTTTATGTAGGTCCTGTCTTATACCTCTCACAACAAGGTCTTTTTGTGCCTACTTGGTGCATTTTTATTGTTATTCAAAGCATAGTTTGCTTATTTTTAATTTGTTGAGCGTTTCTATCGAAAATATAAAAGCATCTGGCAGCGCGGAGGTCGTGGAGAGATTTGCAATTCATTGCCACTTGCTTGCCTGGGTCACAGCAACGGTTGAAACAAAGGTTGGACAAATAGGTTAGCGAATGGGAGTGGATTGGTATAAGCACAAGCTGGCGCACCTTGACAATGGCCAATTTAGTTACCTTAAGCCCCAGGCCGGGCTCGCGGGAGTATAATTACTCCTGAAACCTGCTCCAGGTATACTTGTCTTGCGTTCATACGTTCGCACAAGAGCAGCCCATTGTCTTCGTATTGCTATGAGTCGTTTCGTAATACTGCACTACATCTTGTTTTAGCCCAAGGGCATGTATCTAGTGTTTTCAGTTCATGTGTGTGTATTTTGGTGGGTCACTTTGTTTTTAAAAGGTATTTAATACTTTACGAAAAATCGGTAGAACTTTAATGTCCCGTCCTCATTATCAATGTAATGTCAGGGTTATCCAAATTCTTGGTACCTGCGTTAAATGGGCTGCCGAGTTTACTATGAGATAAGAACATAAGAACAAAGGTAACTGCAGAAGGCCTATTGGCCCATTCAAGGCAGCTCCTATGGATGATAGAGATGCTTAAAGATGTTACACGACCAAAGATCACATTCACTCCAAACCTCTACCACCTACGGGTTACTCATGCCCGTACCACTTCTTGTGGTAACTTAATCTTAAGCCACAATAACAATTATAATAATAATGTAGGCTGAGGGTGGAGTAGCGGAGCCCGGCCAGGCCGGCGGCCTCTTCGTATGAAACACGCCGGGGAACCACGCCCCTTTTACTCCGCTCTTTCCATCTCTTATTGAATGTTGCTTCGTTCATTATCATGGTGGATGAGACATTTTGGTTGTGTGGGGATAAAGCTTCTTGAGCACAAGGCTAAAGGGTTGGTGATAATCATGAGTATTAATATCACGACAGGCTTGATATCTCTTTTTGACTGCAATAGTTGCCTGGTACGTAGGCTAGCGTAAGCCTCGTGGTTCTGAATTCAACATGGCGTCTACGTACTAATTGTTGCGTTTTTTCTAAGGGCTAAATCCAAAGTACTGTGAAGTTATTGCCGGTTTCCAGAAACATGGTTGTCCTAATGCCAACAGCAAGCAATATATGTACATAATCAAGCTTTAGGATTTCCATTAACCCTAAGTGTTAGTTGATTACATGTAAAACAACTTTATAGCTGGCCTGTAGGCTATAATTGCGTCATGCGGATCAAAAATGCTTTGAGGACATAGTAATCTGGTCAATGATTACATGTTATGCTGCTGGTTTTCAATGTGTTGCTATGAACGCGTCAATTGTTAATAAAAACGTATTTAAAGGCAAGTATAACCCTGCATTGTTTTGTCATATAATGACGTGCTGTAACCGTGAACTTTGGCCAAAATAACTGGTGTTAAGTCTGGCTCGTGGTGAATGAGATGATGGTTGCTGTTTGTTGTTGTTACTGATGGAGATGACGGTTGTATATGGCCCTCTTGGGGGGAACTGAAGACCACGACTTCCCTTAATGGTGTTTACGGACGGACAGTTTGTTTTCGCCCCACTGGTGATGTTTTGTGAGATTACCTGAAGCACGGCCCGTTTCATCTGCAAGTCTGTAATTTATTAACCTTATCCTAGAATATTCGCAAACTAAAGCCTATGTTTCTTTAGTCGTTCCATTTAGGAAATTTTACTTTTACTGGATTTTACAGGTGATGTCTACGAAACGAACCTTTCGCTCCATTTCTAAACTGTGACGTGAAGAACGTGTAGGCACACGCGCTACCTTCCCATATTTCCTTTAAAGACCTAAGACATATAGTGGGTGGAACGACAAGCATCGAAGATGACACACTATCCAGGTATTTCACCAATTTACCATTGGGAATGACTAAAATACACGCCACTCACCGTATCCCTTGTAGCGTGACTTGAAGCTGTCATTTGATAGTACGTAATGACTTAAAAGTGCCACGGACAAAGCAGATAGATCCTTTTCCGCAGTCATTCGCATAATAAAACTTGCTCTTTGTTCTTCATTGGCAGTCTGCTTAAATTAATAATCTTAGCTGCTGTCATAAGATTCAAATAGGCCTACCAAGGTTTTGGAATCCCACTGTGTGGCTACGTTGTAACGACTGTCGTAAATATAAAGAGGCCTTAGAGTTAAAAGCTGTAGCAGGGTATCATTCAAACTAGGCTATGGTGTAAATATCAGAATTGCAACAATTTTATTCTTTGCATAGTATAACATTACTAAAGATTTGATATTTAATTTAAAGAGCTACTTGCTCTAGTGCATATACGAACGTATACTAAAATTGCAAAATCAATTATCATAGGTCTTGTTCCACATTTAATATTGAAGAAATTTAGCCATAAATTTCGGTGACAATTAAGTCTAATTGGAATATATATACCTGTTCAGGCTAACTCATCCCAGCCCTCTCACCAAAGCCCTCCAGACTTAACTATACTGGATGTCAACATTTTTCAAAATGGAGCATTAAAACTGCAGTTGAACAATATCAGATTCGGTCTTGTGCCAAAAGAGAAGACTTCCTGCTTCGTGGGAGATTACCAAATTGAAATTATAATCCTTCCCTCTTCACCCAAGAAGCAATTTGTAGATCAGCCCAAGCTTCATCTTTATGCAAAGCATAACCATTAAACTGTGAAAGTCAGTTTAATATTGTTCAGATAGGAAATTCTTAACATTTACAAGAACAGACATACTTTGCTAATAATGCCTAATAGGAAGATGAAACTTTGTTATACAAAGTTTAACAATGTACAACAAAATTGTTAAGACTGGTATCATCGTGTTTGAGATGCGAGTGAAATTTAGTATATTTTGTCATTTTCTTCATTTACTCGTAATTTTTATTCAATCCGACAATCGACTTGAGAATGGTCCAGGACGGACCGAAACGTCGTCGTCCCTTCACATTCTAGTGTGTGGTCTGGTCATCATACTTTAGCCACGTTATTGTGACTCATCGCCTGCGTTTATTCAATCCAATACCCCCCATATAATAATGCATAAAATTAAAGAATAACTTAAAATTTAGTCTTTACAGTACTTTAATATCAGAATTTAATATGAAAGGCTGCTTAGCATTGGGAATTTTAAATTATAATTTTAACTTTTTCGGAATTGCTCACAAGATAATTTACTAAACAGTCTTAAGCCATATACACTAACGGTACTCTTCTCCACCCCGCTGGTGTTGCCGAGAATGCAAGTGTAGCGATTATGAATCTTATCTTGAGGTTATCTTGATGTTATATGATTTCGGGGCTTTAGTGTCCCCGCGGCCCGGTTCTCGACCAGGCCTCCACCCCTAGGAAGCGGCCCGTGACAGCTGACTAACACCCAGGCACCTATTTTACTGCTAGGTAACAGGGGCATAGGGTGAAAGAAACTCTGCCCATTGTTTCTCGCCGGCGCCCGGGTTCGAACCCGGGACCACAGGATCACAAGTCCAGTGTGCTGTCCGCTCGGCCAACCGGCTGAATGTCCATATTTTTTGAAGAGTTTTATTTTAAACAACTGGTTCTCTGCCCTTCATACAGCTATTTGTCATGCCCCAATTTTTACACTCAAATGTGTACGTTTCCAAAATTCCTGGTTGCTTTTTTAAATTGCTAAAAAAAAAGACGGATTCCGTATGAGAAAACAATTTTCTTCACTAATTTGATGTTTCGTTACTCAAGTTGAGGCTGCAAGCCCAAGGCTTCATAAGACTGGTAAGCTGGAATAATGAGTAATTAGTGAATAAAGGTTATGGTAGAGGTGTGGTCGAGGCAGCTAAAGTGTTTGCTTCAGTGGCAGACTGTGTAGGGGTGGGTGGGTGGAGGGAGGAACCAGAGGTGGTGCAGCTGGGCCCGCATCATCCTGTTGGAACGGTTCCCAGGGTTTTGACCTAAATGCATCAGTGTTTAGGGGTGGGGAATTACCGATTATTTTCCCATCCTAACCAGATGCTTCATCCCCCCTCGCATTCTTATTCCATACCTCCCCTTTTTGGGCCCGGGCATAACCCCCTTCCCTCCCGCCCTTTTTTTTTTGGGGGGGGGAGAGGGGGGGGCGGCCCTGTTCTTAGGCCCCAGGCATAACCCTCCCCTTTCCTGGACCCCCTCCGACCCTTTTCTGGGTCCGGAAATATTATCTCTGGTAGCGCGTTTTCTCCAAATAGCAGCTGAATAGTCGTCCAAAAATTTAGTTATGTTAACATGACTTCATATACGGATGTGAGCAAGCTTGTATTGGTGACTGAGTCATTGGGTGAGCCAACCAAGAGATGCGTTATGTCCGGTAGGATTGGGGGATGGGTGGGTATGGGGCAGAGTGAGAAAGTGGCGGAGCTTACACTATAAATAGCTTGGCTTGACCTCGGATCCCCGGTCTAATGCTTCTCAGACGGGTCGGTTGAGATGTTTGTTAGTGACTTGAGGTCGTCGTCTGGGTACCCCTGCTGGTGGAAGCCCAGAGGCCTTTTGATTTTTTTCCCATTTATTGTTGCACCCCATAACCATCCCTTGGTGGTGGTGGAAAGGGTTAGAGGGACATAATGGGTGGGTTCAGGAACAGAACCCCATAGTTCGTTTAGCCAAGGAGGTTAAACGTAATAACTGCACCCTATCAGAGTTGAATTGAACATTTCGGTGTTTTGGTTCACAAATTAATTTATTTACTTATCACTGTTTCTAGTGTTCTCGATGAGGACAGGAAGCGAGTGGCTTGTCGATGGTCCCCCCCCCTTTGTCCTTATTAATAATTGACGTAACCATACGGGCTGACAAAACTGTAGGTATTGTCATTGATGACATTTGTATTATTGCAAGTGTCTTAACTCGATTACAAGCTCTACTGTATTAATTATCTTGCCACTAAAAGCGTTGAATACCCGGACTTGATTCTGGAATTTATTCTACTCGTCAAACCCAGCTTGGGGCCAGGCTTGATTTTTGATAACGTGGCTCATCAGGCTGTTGCTTAAAGCGGCTCGCAGGCCCACATATCCACTACAACCCGGTACGTTACCTTGTGTTGGTTTTGGAGGATCAATGTCCCCGCGTCCAGGTCTCTCGCCATGCATCCTGGTTGATGGGCAGGTTAATCAGGCTGCCGATCAGCCTGTTACCGCAGCCTAATTTATAAATCTTAGCATAATTGATCAGGTATCCTTTGGATACCTGAGCTGCTGCTGTTTTTTTTAGCTACTCGGAACAAAGTTCCAAGCAGCACGGGCTATGATGATCCCGTCGTACTCACCTGGCTCGGGAGATGTGCGTTTCGAGAACATTTATAATTTTCCATTTAAACACTTAATACTTTTATACCTGATGTGTGCTGGGAGAATATTGAACAGGTGTGAATTTCTGATGTTCACAGTGTTCGTTGATAGTATCTACGACACTTCTGTTCACAGAGTAACTGTGCTCTTATTGTCACTAATAACTGAACTCTTCCTGCCCACATTGTAACAAATTCCTCTAGCTACGAAGGTCAACATCAATATTCTTTGATATCGAATATAAATGTACAGTACAGTGAAAAAACAATGTGATGTATCAGACAGTTTTGAGGCAATTTAAAGAGATGGAATTATTATCCCTGCACTCTCCAGGCAAAGGAGTTCAAGGATAATATCCTCTCATAATTACAAGGTCCAGCGACCTTAATACTGTATATATTCTCATAATTACAAGTCTAGTTTGTGTGCCTATTGTATAATTTTTAAGAATTTAATGCCTTCAAAGGTCATGTCAGCATTATGTAATGAGCAGAAATTAAACTTAGTGGTTTGTTTAGCAGATAGGAGAAAGTTGGAAACAGATCCCCAAACAGTTAAATGCTATTTTCCTTCTCTTTAATGTGGAGAGAGATTTCAATTTCGCAATGTCAGAGTCGTGCATGAGCTGACGCCACTTATATGAGCGTTTTTGCCAACAACACCATTAAGACTTGCGACACCATGGTGAGCACATTGCTTTTAATTAATCAAAGTTTTAACACCGGCTTGTGGTAAGTTGTCTCGAGTGAGATCAAATGAGCCGGCGTCATATTCGTGTCTGTGTGTAGGGAATGTGTAGTCAAGGAAAAACACGGCATTGGCCGAATGTACCCGTTTGTTAATTAGCCTCGGATCAATTTGAATTTTTGTGAATTGGAGTAGCCTATGTTCTGTATTTGAAAAGTATTTTTCTAACAACTGGGCTGTATATGCAACCTGTCCTCTTAAAAATAACGTCGCTTTTGGCCGTTTTACCCGTATGGCCGAAAGTGGACGTAATTTGAAAATGGAAAAAAATGAAAATTTGGGATTTTTTTTTCAACAACATTAAGTTAACGGTCCTCTGGTAGGTTAGGTGGGCAGGAAATTCTCATAACGCTTTTCACAACATTTTGAAACTTTCAATTAAAGTTTCCTCTCCTAACCTTTCCGAATAGGCGGGACGACTCAAACAGAAAACGGTACAGTACGTCACTTTTGTGAGTCGATTTCATTTAAAATTACGTCCAAATTTGGCCATAGCGCGCATACGAGCCAAAAGCGATGTTATTTTTTAAAGGATGGGTTGGTACATAATACAGCAATCTCAAACTAATTTAATGTTTATTGTATATTCTAAAATACTTGTAGACCGATCATGGCTTGGCCATGACATCTGTCCTGTAGGTAGTTTCTGCTAATGTTCTCCCCAAGTGCTTTATACAATTTACATGCCAATTTTAAACCATAACCATAGAAGTGAATACTTATTGGGCACAATTATATTTCCTCTTAAAATGATAGTAATGACAGATTCTAGATATCCTATATACATACAACAAAAGAAACGACCAAGATAGCTTATCTGGCACGGATTATATTATAGATCAAGTAGGACTTTTATTCTTGAGGTTATCTTGAGATAATTTCGGGGCTTAGCGTCCCCGCGGCCCGGTTCTTGACCAGGCCTCCTTTTTGTTACACCCCCCTCCCCCCCAGGAAGCAACTCGTAGCAGCTGCCTTAACTCTCGGGTACCTATTTACTGCTAGGTAAAAAGGAGTATCGGGGTGAAAGAAACTGCCGATTTTGTTTCCGCCTCCACTGGGGATCGAACCCGAAACCTCAGGACTACGAATCCGAAGCACTGTCCACTCAGCTGGAAACGCTCTCCACTCGGCTATCGGGCCCTTTCCCATCACCATACGTCACTGGCCAGGTCTTGAGTGAATAATTAAATGTCCACCCCTTCCACCCACTCCCCCATGACTTTGGCTCCCTTTCATTATTTATTAGGGCGACTTAACAAGGCGAGAAAGGTTTTACCGCTAACAATTATTACCCAAATTGGCTTGGGTAATTTTAATTAACTGCTAAGCCAGAATTTCTATTAGTTTCCTAAATATCAATGTAATGTTTAATAATACAGCGCAATCTTTGCATATAATATTTAGGCGCACGACTCGCTTTCTAAATTTTTAAATTAGTTTTGTCAAGAGGACGCGTGTTCTAAGTAGCCTCACCCAATAAGCTAACCGTTTAGGAATCCTCTTCTTCCTTGCCATAGAATACATTTAAAAGTTGGCAGAACTGGTGCATCCTATCCTAGGTTATAATAAGGAATAGAATTATATTGTATTCATTCTGATTATTATATTTAAATCAGTAACAGGGTTGTTGATTTGTGGAACCAATTGCCGCGTAACGTGGTGGAGGTGGGGTTCCCTCGATTGTTTCAAGCGTGGGTTGCACATGTATATGAATGGGATTGGGTGGTTATAGATAGGAGCTGCCTCGTATGGGCCAATAGGCCTTCTGCAGTTACCTTTGTTCTTATGTTCTCTTATGCACTATGGACTGTTGTACATAGATAAGCTGAAAATTTACACGTTTTTGAAAATTGGAAAGATGGGTAATAAACGCTATCAGAATAAAATAAACCAAAAATACTGTTCGAATGTAGGAAGACTAACCTGTCTTGGCACTTAATAGTGCTAATACTGACTATATTTTGCGAAGAATACGTGGAGTCGAACATAGGCTGATAAATTAGGCCTAGGACAGGTTAGGCTTTTTGTAATTATGATAATCTGTTCGGCTTTTAAAATTGTCAAGTCTATATAGCACTTCATAACGTGTGCTTTTGTCTCTAGGATATTTACTGTTGTATTGTCTACTGGGTTGGTAGAATAGTTTTCTCTCCGTACTTGTATATTATTTGTGCGGTAACCTCCGGACTTCCTTTAATGGGCACTCAATGGACTGGGGGATGGGTGTTGGGCGAAGTGTTGTGGGAGCAGGGTATTTGGAAGTTGAAAAGGAAGGGGAGCGTTCGGAAAAGAGGGGATAGGGTAGCCTTGGGAAAAAGAGGGGATGGGGGAGCTGTAAGGAAAAGAGGGGATGGGGGAGCCTTGTGGAAAAGAGAGGATAGGGGAGCCTTGTGGAAAAGAGTATAGGGGAGCCTTGGGGAAAAGAGGGGATGGGTGAGCCTTGGGGAAAAGAGGGGATGGGTGAGCCTTGGGGAAAAGAGGGGATGGGTGAGCCTTGGGGAAAAGAGGGAATGGGGGAGCCTTGGGGAAAAGAGGGGATGGGGGAGCCTTGGGGAAAAGAGGGGATGGGGGAGCCTTGGGAAAAGAGGGGAGAAAGATGGGGAGGGGGAGCGTGTGGGTCGAGGGGTTAAATCCGCTAGCCGAGTCATCTGGCGACGGCCCGGCGTCAAAGGAAAATCAATACCCACTAGCTCATGTTTCTATTGCGGCGATTGTCACCACTCCCCGGAGATCAATAATGGGAATATTTGCGTTTTGTTTTGCAGTTAGTCCGTTGTGAGCTTGAACTGAGCGTGAGAGAGTATCGTAGAGAAGGTGCTGGAGCAGGAGGGAAGCGGGGAGGCTTCTGGCACACTACTTCTTGGATCACCATACTTGCTGCCCGTACTTTCTCCTTCCACGGTTCTCCTGTGGTCTCATTTCCAGCCCTGGATATAAATATACTATATAGATAGCTTCGGCTATCACTTCCTTATGTCCGATCGTGATGGTCAAACGGATTAAGGCGTCCTGTAGATACCAGTTGCGTTGCTCCTGGCAGTATGGGTTCGAGTCACTTCTGGGGTGTGAGTTTTCAGTCGCATATAGTCCTGGGGACCATTCAGGCTTGTTCGCATACTATATAGACTATGTGCGCGCTTGGCAGCAGATTTATTCTCCGTTAAACAAAAAAAATCACTGCGGTAGGCCAAAGAAAATGATTTCTCTGCTATGATATAAATGTTACATTTTTTTATATATATTATTATTATTGAGAAAACCCACTAGGACTATAGGAGGGCGCGAACCTGTGACACCAGCATTGCCAGTCGCGTACTCTACCACTAGACCACCGTGGCTTGTAAAGTCATACAACTGGATTTCTTCTGAAGTCAGTAGGGGCATTGAGACTTCCTGTGATCTCTGTAGAAATCCGGGTGTGTGACTTGCTTGTAAGCGATGGTCTAGTGGTAAGACTACTCGACTGGATATGCCGGGGTTGCAGGTTCGCGCCTACATATAGTCCTAGTGGATTTTCTTAAAAATGTATATATATATCACGTTAATGTGATTTCTGTGTGATTATATATTAATTATACATTATTTATAATATTTATTATCTCGCATTCCGACTGTTCTCTGAAGAAATAGTAATAATGTTGGAGAGACAAACGTGAATAAACTTTGTAAATGGTTTTTCACTTTCCCTTCAATACCTTAGAGAGTATCCTGGACTCCTTATGCCTCGCCTTTATAGGGACATTGGTCTAATTAAGTGGTTCGTGTTTATTTCCTTTATTATACCCGTTGGCTTTGTGCAATTGACGTTTTCAATCTAGCTTATTGAGCACCACTCAATTACTCGATTGATGCAGCATACATCATTGTAGTAGTTTGCTCCGAATCTGCATTTTCTCTGGGTCCATACCAGGGTCATGTCCAGTCCCAAAACTTGTTTCTTGAAGTCCATTAAGTTTACCTTCATTGGGGGGAGACAGTCTCAGTGTTCGATTTCTATTAATGTAATAAGTCTGGTATACAATTATACCTAGGCCTATACAAAGGCTTGCTTATCCTAATTGGCAAACCTTATGTTTGGTGTGGGGTAAAAGGGGAAATAGCATGCGTGAATGTTTGTCAGTTTCGGAATTTCCTTAAAATATTGTAAATGCTCGCGTACACTACGTAGAAGAAAGATATACACGGGTGATTGATTGATTGATGAAGATTAAGCCACCCAAGAGGTGGCACGGGCATGAATAGCCCGTAAGTGGTGGCCCTTTCGAGCCATTACCAGTATCAAAAGATGATACTGGAGATCTGTGGAGGCGCAACTGCACCCTGCGTGACGGGAGATGTCTCCCGGACCAAGTGGTGACCAAATGGTGTATACACGGGTGTTTCCCTCTTGGCATTATATAGTCGACGCTTTATTGAAGTGAGGCGTTTATCTGGCGCAACGTTAGCCTTTATTGCTCTTGTTGTACCAACAGCTCTTCCCCCCCCCCCCAATCCTCCCTCCATCCAGCCACAAAGATTGGTTGAATGCACTTATACGGGTTGGCCTGCCCATTGATTGTGTTATGCGGTTGATACCTGGTTGATGGGGTTCTGGGAGTTCTTCTACTCCCCAAGCCCGGCCCGAGGCCAGGCTTGACTTGAGAGTTTGGTCCACCAGGCTGTTGCTTGGAGCATCCCGCAGGCCCACATATACCCACCACAGCCCGGTTGGTCCGGCACTCCTTGAAGGAAACAATCTAGTTAACTGTTGAAGATGTCCACGGTTGTTCCTGCAATATTTCTGATGCTCGCGGTGTGAGGCTTCATGTACTGGAGAGTCAGGCTGTTAACAACACATATATACATATATGTATATTTTTTATTTATGCATGTATTGTAAAACTGATGTTCATATATGCGGGGTTGAATGTGTAGGCTTATGTTGAAAACTCAAACTCGAGAAGTATTTTTTTTTAAATATTCCAGTTTAGCAGCAGGGTGCTGCTTCTGGAAGCTTTCCTTATTAAGACTACTCAGTAGTTTGGTCGATAGAGCTTTGGCCTTTCACGTGTGGGGTCCACAGTTCGAGTCTCCTAGAGCCTCGGGTGAATGCGAGAGAACGGCTTATGTCCTTGCCTAGAGTTTCTTGCTTGGGGAGTGAAATGCCACTTAGTAGGAAGGTCCCACGAGGACCTACGATGAGAAGAGTACCACTCGACTGGATGGCAGTTATTTTGGATGACTGCTGGATGAACAGAGGCTACAGTTAAAGATTGGCGCCAGTCAATCCTCCCCGGTCAGGATACAAACCTAGACCAAAGTGCCGGGCAAGTGTCTTACCACTGCGCCACGGGGACTGACTATTCCATGTTACTGCCACTGCTGTGGGGCTGCGCCATGCTAATCCTCCATAGGACTAGGTAGAATTTTAATAACATTTTCAAGCTAGACATGTGTCATTTTCGAGCTGGGGTAGGGTATTAGGTACCTATCCCAGCCCTAGGTAACGTAGGCTTCCGGATGCGAGTTTTTAAAGGGCCAACACACCATTGTTTCTTTGATAAAAGCGGAAACGCGCGAGATGTTGGCCTGGGGTTTAACGGGCTTGTGCACGTGCGTGCGGGGGAGATGGTGGTGGACACAGGATGTGGGGAGTTAGTGTGGAGACCCGTCTTTTAATGGTCCAAAATTATCCACAAGTAGCGTAATGAAGATCTACATGTTAGGGGAGGGAGAACTTGGTTCCTGCTTGGTCCGGCACTAGATAGGTCTCGTCTCTGCTTCTCTGTAGAGTATCCCCCGCACCCGAGTTTCCCGTAAAATAATATATTCTATTATACAGATAATTAAACAAGCAAGCTTGTTTGAAATATTTTAAGGCATTGTAGCCTGGTGGAATTGTATTTGTGTTAGTTCTGGGGGGAGTGGGTGTACGCGTGTGAGTAGGGGAGGAAAAAGTGATTGGGGTTGAGAGGGGGAGAGGAAAAAGTGGAAGTGGATAGTAGGTGGGGGGGGGGGGGGGGATTTGCAGGCTTGATGCCTCCATCCATCACCCAAAACAACTGGATTAGCGTCTGTGCTACTCCAACCAAAACAGTTTGTGTGGACTTACGCTGCAGTTACACCAACCTAAATATCTGGTGTGGTTACTCGTCCACAGACATTATTATTATTATTAACATCTTTATTGACAATTAATTACAATTTTGCCTAATCTGAGAATTTCGATAGTCTTATTAAAGTGAGGATAATGCTGGTATTACACGCAGAGATCACATTAACGTGATGCATCAAATGATGCATCACGTTGTCTGGGATGCTCCCGGACGCAGGTTCGAATCCTCGTCACGGCCCTTGTGGATTTGTTCAATGCTGGTATTCACTGTCACGCAGGACAGAGGGTCATACATAAGACAATAGGTCTTAACTGTAGGCTGAAGCACATATATATCATGGTTACAATCAATGTTTTAATGTATGGATATGTGAAAACAACTTTCTACTGTGCACTGCCACACAAGGGCAGGAATGGGTTCACAAGTGATGCAGCTTAGAAGTAATATAAATAAAAATTGTTCTTCATTCTTTAAAATGGACACGACAGGCTAACTCCAACTCCTGGTGGGGTGTCTTGTATCATCAGCCAGAACACCCAACTTGGTGCCTCTCTTGCACCATAAACATCACCTATGTTTGTGTTGTGTGGGAAGGCGGAAGCATTGCACCATCATGCGAAGGTTTAGTGTTGGACGGTCCCAGGCTCCAGCATCACACTCTACGTTACGTCTCGTATCCGGTTTCCGTTTGAAGACATTCACATGCATAACTAAAATAAGAATTGGATAAAAAAAAATATCGAAAATGTTATGTTTATGCTGATGTGCTGAAGGGATCTATATTGAATTTCGTATAAAAATGTTGAATGGAGGTGGCTTCGATAAACTATTCTCAGTGTATTCCACTTGCTGTGACAAGGTCGTACGTACGGACAAGGTCGTTCATTTTCAAAAATCAAATTGGGGTTTCCAATTTCACCCTATATTCTCTTGCCCTACATGTTCTCAATTTAATCAAAGAAGCTACCCATGTTCACCTTGTCTCTTCCCCACAGTATCTTGCATGTTGTGATCATGTCTCCACCGTTTCTTCTCTCATCTTGGGTTGTGAGATTTGGTTACAAACCCTTGCCATTTTTAATTTTTTGTTTTGTGGGTCTGAAAGGTGTGTGCATTCCAGGCAGGTAAGTGTTGCATATTCCTGTATTGGCCTGACAAGGGCAGTGTAGATTGCTTTTAGGTTCTCTATTCTGGTTTATAAAAGACGTTCCATACGCTGCTGATGTTGCCCAGTTTGTGCGCCTATAGAGTTGCTCCACCTCTTCTCTTCATTCTTCTCCCCGTTCCTCTTTCTTCTTTAGTCTTCCCCCCCTCCCTCACTTCTTTCATCTTCTCCCTCCTCATCCTCTCCATTTCTTGCTCTTGCTGATGGTGTATCCTTTGGAGGTGGTTATAAAGTTCCCATTTGAACCCCCGAGAGAGGTCATCTAATTATACCTCAAAGCCGTCTCGTTTTGGTGAAGACAAAGATCCAAATAACACCAGCTTTATTTGGGGGTAGTTTTTTCACTCCCTGGCAAATGACACGGGAAAGCCATTAATAGCCAAGTTCCTCCTCCTCATGAAAAGAATAATTTTAGATACATTATTTCGCTTAATATTTCAATGAGAAACGAAATATTAAATATTAATATTCCTCAATGTCTCGGGGGAAGGGGTGAATGAGATAGTTTAATACGTAGTATTGGCCTAGTTAGGCTAGCCTCTCGCATGGTGTGGCCAGTAATTTGTTGTATAAGGCCTAGTAAATCGCATATATAAAGCTGGTTAGACCAAACCGGCCAAAATTGTAGGGATTTGGTAAAAATTATAACGCCGCAGTATTGACGTTTTCTGAGCATGGACCTCGATAGGTTGAAATTGAAATTAGTTTATTGAGGTAAAATACACACAAAGGGATGAGGTAGTTCAAGCTATTCTCACCCTGTTCAGTACATCGTGTTAATACATACATACACACATCACAAGCAATAAACATATTACCAAACATTCCGAGAGATAGGTTAGGTAGGTTGCTTGAGTTTGAACTTTTCTGAATAGTCAAAATATTTCATTTTCTGTGGGATCGTGAGAACGGGCTGCGTTGTGACAGTTGTGTTCTTGTGTTAATATTAATGATGGAGAGTCAAGAGCAGTCTCTGATATTTGCTTCTCTGATTTACAAGCTGTTTCAGATCATGCTAAAAATTTCATTTTATTTGTTTAATGCATACCGTAATAGTACTTAGACATTTAAAGGTTTTTGTTTTTGTACAAGAAGGGGAGGGGGTTGTGTAGCTGTATAGAGATGCCATAGGGTGTGTGTACTCGCCTAGTTGTACTCGCCTAGTTGTGCTTGCGGGGGTTGAGCTCTGGCTCTTTGGTCCCGCCTCTCAACCGTCAATCAACAGGTGTACAGGTTCCTGAGCCTACTGGGCTCTATCATATCTACACTTGAAACTGTGTATGGAGTCGGCCTCCACCACATTACTGCCTAATGCACTCCATTTGTCACCCACTCTGACACTGAAAAAGTTCTTTGTGTGTGTGTTTGGTAGCTAAGCTTGAGCTTGGTCACTTGTCACTTGTTTATTCCACGTCTCTCTTCCCCTGCCTCGCTACCCCACCTCAACCCTCCGGCCGGGTGTTCTGTTTGTAGTTTTACTGGAAGCTTGGCAACATTTACCTGGGCGTGGGGTAAATACTTTACTGTGTTGATGAGTGGACATGACTAGAGGTGACCTAAGAGCTAACCTAGCACTATATACCTGCATGAAGCCTGATTCTACATGTTACCTTATGATTTAACTATTTTGACGATCGAATTCGTTGACGAATCTGGCCATTAGGTTGTGGATACAAGTTAGCGGTTTGTAATGTGGAAGTTAGTGTGACACTTTGTTTTATCTGTCGCAAATTTTGATGCAACTTAGACCTAAGCTAGATACATCAGCCTAAGTAAAAAAAATATATATAGTAATTAGTCCCGTTTAAATCATGCTAGGTCATCTTGTACCTAGATGGGAGGGTGTTAAAATAACACAATAACAGAGGTAACTGCAGAAGGCCTATTGGCCCATACGAGGCAGCTCCTATCTATAACCACCCAATCCCACTCATATACTTGTCCAACCCGCAATATAAAAAAATAAATATAATTTTAAAATAAAATAATTTTATTCCTTTTAATGGCTGTCATCCAACTCGTTACTAGCCAGACCCAACGTGCTTAACTGATTGACCTTTTGTGGTACTGATACACCATAGTTGTTGGTGTTCACATGTTCAGTGTTGGGTGCTTGTGTGTGCCTGGTTACCTTGGCTGGAGCCACTATTTTGTTGCACGCAGTCTTCCGGGCCCGGGTTGCTAATTCTGCCGCTGTTCTATGTTCTACCCCCGTTATCTTGCCTCATCTTCATCTATTCATCATCAGATCATCTTCATCATCTGTTGCGTGTCAATGTAATCGTGCTTGTGGGAGTGGTATATGTCCTTGATATAAGTGGCACAGTCCTTGCACCACCATGACAGAGTTGGTGTTAAAACCTCGATGTTTCGAGTGGCTATCTTCAAGGAGTGCAGGACCAACCGGGCTGTGGTGGATAATGTGGGCCTGCGGGCCGCTCCAAGCAACAGCCTGTTGGACTAAGCTCTCAAAAGTCGAGCCTGCCCTCGGGCCGGGCTTGGGGAGTAGAGCCAAGGGGTAGAACAACTCTCATAACCCCCTTCAAGCAGGTATCAAGCAAGTCGTGTACGGTACTTTCACTGTCGAACCAGACCCGTTTCCGTATCCCTTCCGGGTGCTCCTGTGTGTATTTATACTGGCTTAGAGCCTTGGATTAATGAAGTACCTTCAAGCACATTACACATTATAAACTAATAGAGGTTTATGTTAAGAACTTGAGTTTGCCGTTTAAAATTGTTTATGGGTTGGTTTCTCTACCTTGTTTTGGCTGCCAGGATAGGTCTTGAAACTCATTATAGGTTAAATAAGCCCACTTTGGACAAACGTATGGGTTAATTGCTTTGATTACATCCTAGACGTAGTAAATTAAACATTACGATGTAATCTGCACGGATAAATGTTTGGTCGTATGACCAAGCCAATTCAGAGTTGATAAACTGTGTGTAGTGAGTCTTGAGCTGAGTCAGTTGCAAGTAGGCTAAGTGTCACTCAACACCGGGAGTAATCTTGGTGTGGCGTGACCGGGGAGCTTGCTAGTCTTATCTTGGTGTGGCGTGACCGGGAAGCTTGCTAGTCTTGGTGTGGCGTGACCGGGAAGCTTGCTAGTCTAGCTTGGTGTGGCGTGACCGGGAAGCTTGCTAGTCTTATCTTGGTGTGGCGTGACCGGGAAGCTTGCTAGTCTAGCTTGGTGTGGCGTGACCGGGAAGCTTGCTAGTCTTATCTTGGTGTGGCGTGACCGGGAAGCTTGCTAGTCTAGCTTGGTGTGGCGTGACCGGGAAGCTTGCTAGTCTTATCTTGGTGTGGCGTGACCGGGAAGCTTGCTAGTCTATCTTGGTGTGGCGTGACCGGGAAGCTTGCTAGTCTTATCTTGGTGTGGCGTGACCGGGAAGCTTGCTAGTCTATCTTGGTGTGGCGTGACCGGGAAGCTTGCTAGTCTTATCTTGGTGTGGCGTGACCGGGAAGCTTGCTAGTCTATCTTGGTGTGGCGTGACCGGGAAGCTTGCTAGTCTAGCTTGGTGTGGCGTGACCGGGTAGCTTGCTAGTCTATCTTGGTGTGGCGTGACCGGGAAGCTTGCTAGTCTAGCTTGGTGTGACGTGACCGGGAAGCTTGCTAGTCTAGCTTGGTGTGACGTGACCGGGAAGCTTGCTAGTCTATCTTGGTGTGGCGTGACCGGGAAGCTTGCTAGTCTAGCTTGGTGTGGCGTGACCGGGAAGCTTGCTAGTCTAGCTTGGTGTGACGTGACCGGGAAGCTTGCTAGTCTAGCCTGGTGTGACGTGACCGGGAAGCTTGCTAGTCTAGCCTGGTGTGGCGTGACCGGGAAGCTTGCTAGTGTATTTTGGTGTGGCGTGACCGGGAAGCTTGCTAGTCTAGCCTGGTGTGGCGTGACCGGGAAGCTTGCTAGTCTAGCCTGGTGTGACGTGACCGGGAAGCTTGCTAGTGTATTTTGGTGTGGCGTGACCGGGAAGCTTGCTAGTCTAGCCTGGTGTGACGTGACCGGGAAGCTTGCTAGTCTAGCCTGGTGTGACGTGACCGGGAAGCTTGCTAGTCTAGCCTGGTGTGACGTGACCGGGAAGCTTGCTAGTCTAGCCTGGTGTGACGTGACCGGGAAGCTTGCTAGTCTAGCCTGGTGTGGCGTGACCGGGAAGCTTGCTAGTCTAGCCTGGTGTGACGTGACCGGGAAGCTTGCTAGTCTAGCCTGGTGTGACGTGACCGGGAAGCTTGCTAGTCTAGCCTGGTGTGGCGTGACCGGGAAGCTTGCTAGTCTAGCCTGGTGTGACGTGACCGGGAAGCTTGCTAGTCTAGCCTGGTGTGGCGTGACCGGGAAGCTTGCTAGTGTATTTTGGTGTGACGTGACCGGGAAGCTTGCTAGTCTAGCCTGGTGTGGCGTGACCGGGAAGCTTGCTAGTCTAGCCTGGTGTGACGTGACCGGGAAGCTTGCTAGTCTAGCCTGGTGTGGCGTGACCGGGAAGCTTGCTAGTGTATTTTGGTGTGACGTGACCGGGAAGCTTGCTAGTCTAGCCTGGTGTGGCGTGACCGGGAAGCTTGCTAGTCTATTGTAACCTCTCGCTTACAACTTTTTTCAATATAATGCATAAGAAGGGTGTCGATAATTTCAGTATTTTGACCAGTTATCCCCCAAAATATCATCTCTGCAAGCAATCCATGTTTTGTACTATTCCCTTTATCGAGGGCCCGAGAAAGAGGGCAACAATAAAATCTTTTCTTTTCCTTAGTGTTTTGTAGTGCGTGTGTATACTAAATTAAACCTAGGATTGCTTGTTTAGGTCTAAGATAGGCTGGGTTTAATTTACGGTTACCGTGTCACATTTTATGGCATTTAGTTCAAATAGTCCAAAAGGGATATTTATGGGTACAGAAGTCCGTGTTTTGTACTGTCAGTCAATATTAACCACAGCTTCTGTATTCCCAGCTCCAAACTGGACCTATCGATGCCCATGCATAGAAAACGTCAACATTGTTGTGCTTTAATCTGCAGTAATACGTCGCATATTAGGCGAGAGGGCGGAGTATAATGAAATTAAATTGCTGCCTTGGCTTTGTTGGCCAGTGACAACTTTGGATTAAGGTTACCTTGAGGTTACCCCGAGGTGTTTTCGGGGGCTTAGCGACCCCGCGGCCCGGTCCTCGACTAGGCCTGATTGCTGGACTGATCAACCGGCCATAGGGTGGGCCGAGTGATTGTGTTTGTGGGTAGGACTTTAGGTGTTTTTCTTGGTAGGGTGGGATAATAATTGAACTGTACTTGCACGTACACAGTTGTTGGTAAGGGCTGGATGTCTCTGGGGGTAGTGTGTGTTGTGTGTAGATTGGTGAGCGTGTAACTGGGTGTGTGAATGTGGGGGAGGGAGTCAAGTGCCTGGGTTCATGTTTTGATGGGGAGGGTGGACATGTGCACGGCTTGCTGATCTCGTCAGGCTGCTCGCAGCCGCGTCAAACAGCCTAGTTGACCAGTCCAGCAACGAGGAGGCCTGGTCGTCGACCGGGCCGCGGGGACGCTAAGCCCCGAAAACATCTAAAGGTAGGCCTGATATGCTGGGCTGTGATTTAGCGAGTTATAGTGGTATGCAAAATGAGGGTGTTATGAAATATCACAATTCAGTCAGATTGTAACACGAAGCTCTGGCAATTTGAGTGAGGAAGCTACGTAATTTTGTATACTCGAATAACAAATGGCTTCTGCCCATTGTCGGTATGAAGTTTTTTGTTTACCTTACATTAGCGTAGACTAGTATTGAAGTTGACCAATGCATACGATCGGGGGGGGGGGGGGGCACAAGATATCAGTGGCGTGGAAATGCTCAAACTATCCATCGCAGTGTGATTCCTTCCCGAGTTTCGGACAAGGAACTCGGCAGTCATACTATAGAATTGATCCTATGAAGTATGATCATACGTATTCTTGAGAGAAATACGTATTCAGAGACAATTAAGTTGTAGCAAACATTAAATATACTACACTAATAACGTTAAAAAAATAGAAGCTAAGTGAATTAGAGAAAGTCTCTTGCTCCGAAATACTTCCATTAGCTTAACTATCTTTCTGACACGCCCTGTTCCCAACACACGCATACTCTATCGCCTTCCCCCTCCCACTCTTCCCCCCTCCCACACTCTCCCTCCTCCCACTCTCCCCTCCTCTCACTGTTCACTAATGCACCACGTCATTCAAAATAAAGGTAGTAAACTAATAGACAGGTTTTTAGTGGCATTAAGAATATAAGTAAGACACACGACAAGGAAACCCCCATCACGTACGTGGGGGAAGTTGTAATGGTTTGAGCCCTTACTGTACGTGTAAGGTCAAATGACTCCACTTGAGAATATCGGTAAGTGATAGTCATTTGCTTTAAGGCGACAACGCCTCCACCTAGGGAGGCATTGTCGCCTCCTGAGATGAGCAAAGTCAATCTCCCTGAATAAATCTTTCAATCTCCTTGTCCATCTTTGTTTTGATGTGACAAGGAGATGTGTGTGATGTGTTTTGATTCTTCCCCAACCCTCTCCCACAGACAGATCTGCGCAATTTAGGAGCGTGTGACAAATGTTTGAGATTAATCCACTTTGAAAGTAGCCCAGAGTCTGTCTCTGTCTGCCAGAACCTTTCCTCGTGTATTTTATATTTTACCATGGTGTTACCTGGCGTTGCCGGGGTCTGCCTGCCTGTCTTCCATCTATATAGCCATCCAGAGATAACACCATCAATGGTGTCCAAGAAATGTGTAGGCATTTCATTTGTAATAATGGGTTATCTTGAGATGATTTCGGGGCTTTAGTGTCCCCGCGGCCCGGTCCTCGACTAGGCCTCCACCCCCAGGAAGCAGCCCGTGACAGCTGACTAACACCCAGGTACCTATTTTACTGCTAGGTAACAGGGGCATAGGGTGAAAGAAACTCTGCCCAATGTTTCTCACCAGCGCCTGGGATCGAACCCAGGACCACGGGATCACAAGCCCAGCGTGCTGTCCGCTCGGCCGACCGGCTCCCTAGCTAAGAGATCCCACTAACGCTGATTGAAATAACTATAACATATAGTTGCTATTGTTGCAACTTCATCACATTGTTGCACTCTTCCCTGTTGACGTGGAGTATTTTTGATCCAACAGAGCCACTCTGGCGGCTGTAAAGGACGGGCAAGCGGCCTCCCCCGACTCACGGCATTTGTCCCCCCTCGGTATAGGCCATTTAAGATTATGCTCGATTTGTCATGTGGTAGGAGGGTGGTGGGGTGAGAATTACCCAGGGAGCTCGTAAGTTGTGTGTGGGATCTCTTACATCTGGGTCTTCTGCACTCCATTGGTTGATCATTCTCATTTTAATTGGTGTGTGCGTGCTTAATTAGATGTACTCGATTAGTTGTACTTGCGTGGGCTGAGCTTCGGCTCTTTGGTTCTGCCTCTAGTAAGTCGTTACTGTCTTTGCAGTGTTTACTAAGATTTTGCAATATTATTTTGTAATTGTATAGTTCATTAAGATGTGTTCGGATGCATGTACCTTTGGCGTCGTGCTAGTTACTTCGTAATTACACCAACAAAGCCTTGGCTACGTTGCCAGGCATCTGCATTTCTAGCAGGTGATCTCACCTTTGCATCTGGTAGCCTTCGGAAATGCAAAATCTTCCCACACTATTGCGTACGGGAAGAATGGTCCCCAGAGCCAGTCATGTACTGGGGACTACTAGTAGAACAGGACCATCTAGATGGTCCTGGTTTAGGTCAGAAAAGCCCGTCACCCGTACAACTGCTTATCTCAAGTAGGTAAACATGTGGCACACATCACCACAAGTGGAGGCACTCTACTGAACTCGTTATACCGGTGCTATCGCGTGAAGTGTAGAGTATGCCGGCCCACCTTGCGCGAAAATTACGATATTTTGTCCGGTAGTTCTTAATAATTATTCTGGATTCCTAGGCCTTCGTGCTGGATCTAAACTACAACTTTAAGATTAATTCTTTATTCCCCTACCAATACAGTATTATTTTTTATTGCGGTTGTCACCTTCCAAAATATTTTCATGGTAAATCAATTGTGTTCTTAGGGGATAATGCGTGTTGTGACCAGACTATTTTCATAGGATTGGGATCAGAGTTCACTTCGAAAATTGTTGTAAAACATTTAGTACTAATTGTCATTTTTTCCAAGAGTAATAGAAAACCCAGATTTAATGCCTAGGCTGCCTTGTTTATGTATTTGGATGTATCTTGAAAGATGTGTACGAGTCTATCCCCATTCTATTTTTATAGTACAGTATTCCTACTCTGACTGTAAAAACTATTTCTATTGTTTGTGTGGCTCATTTGGATTCCTTTTTGTCTACTTTATGTAACACGCATTCCAAAATCTCCTGTATCCATTGAGGTTCTCTGACCAGAGCCTCCTGGATTGTGAGCCTGGGTGTGTAAGGCTATTGTTTTCACCTTTCTCCCCTACTGTCCAATGTCTTAATGGATTAATTCTTTCAATGCTCCTCGTAACTTATTCATCTAGGCTTTGCAATTGGTCTATTAGTACGGCACGCTGGTGGATATTGAGGAAAAGGCAGGCTGCGAGTGGACTGGTGGATTTACGGCGCCACAGACTGAGAGCCAGCCGTGTCTGGTGTAATTTCCGTACTGTATTCCCCTCCTCCCACACACACGCTACAAGGCCATCCACTCACATCGGCGGCAACACTCCCTCCCTTCCCCCCTGCACACTACCTGGCTTACCTGGTGCAGGTTTTTAATTTTGTGTGGTGGGAACTTGTACCCTAATCATGTGGGTGGGTTGGTGCTGAAGAGCCTCTTGGTGAAGTCATTTGAGTAGCTAAATAGGCTTTATATTCAAAGAACCCAGAATCCCGACCAAATCAGAAAGATATTGATAGTTTCCTTTTACCTCATGCCTCTGTTCATCTAGCAGTTAATAGGTACGCTAGAGCATATGCACGCATTTATATACCAGTTGATTTGTCAGTTGAAAGGCGGGACCAAAGAGTAGAAGCTCAACCCCTGAAAGCACAACTAGGCGAGCGAGGACGCTCCCAACATCACACAAGGAGCAAGGAGCCGGTCGGCCGAGCGGACAGCACGCGGGACTTGTGATCCTGTGGTCCTGGGTTCGATCCCAGGCGCCGGCGAGAAACAATGGGCAGAGTTTCTTTCACCCTACGCCCCTGTTACCTAGCAGTAAAATAGGTACCTGGGTGTTAGTCAGCTGTCACGGGCTGCTTCCTGGGGGTGGAGGCCTGGTCGAGGACCGGGCCGCGGGGACACTAAAAAGCCCCGAAATCATCTCATCTCAAGATAACACACGTTAAACTTCATACACACACTTGCCCCATAACAAAAACCCATGGAGGATTGACGGGGAACCAATCCATAACTATTCGTCCCTGTTCTCCCAGCAGTGTGGGGGAACCTGAAAATAAAACAGATTGACAGGAAGTTAAATTAAAACACAACAGGTATAATAAGCTTAATAGGGGGGGGGGGCATGAAGAGCTAGACTTCATTCCCTGATAGTTATTTTTAGGTAAGCACAGTACTAACGTCACCGACTAATTCTTGCCATTGACTGAGGATCTCAATTATAAAATCGAAGCATCTTTTAATTTTCACCAAATCAATGATGCTGCTACTCGCTGAAGACAAGGTTATTATTTTATTATTATTATTATTAACAAAATTAATTACAATTTTGCCTAACCTGAGGATTTCAATTAATTCTTATTAAAGTGAGGATAATGCTGGTATTCACTGTCACGCAGGACAGAGGGTTATACACAAGACGACTCTAAACTGTAGGCTGAAGCACATGTATAGTGACATTGAAGGCTGGCGCATGACCTTGATTTACAAGTTAATATATGCACTATCAAGCTCCATAACATTGGGAACGCGGTTGTTTCGCCTCAGGATTATCTTTAGGTTTGGAATTACTTGCGGTTGTGGTTGGCCAGGATTGTAACCTGGAGGCGGAATCTTGGTGGCGGCGAGACGTTTCCTGTTCTAGGTTGATGTGGTGACGGTGGTGTTAGCGGTCACCAGAGCTACGTTAACGATGGTATCTGAGCGCGGAGGCTGGTTGAGTTTACACAAGACATTCCTAACCCGGCCTCGTTGTTGAGTGTTTTAATGCTGTTTTGCATAATCACTAGTTCCGCAGCGGGGCGGTCTTGTATGTAGAAGGTACCGGTTTGTCGCTTTCCGGAGGCGCACCGCTCCTGTGCCAGGTAAGTCCACTACGGGCTCACCATAGCCCCTGCTACTTGGAACTTGTTCAGAGTAGCTGAATCTATAATAACAACATGTCGCTTTCCGGCACACTACACAGTGTGCCGGTGTTGGGGAAGGGGGGGGGTGGAAGGGAAGGGAATTATCAGGGGAAAGCGTCAAGCCATTAAGACTATATGGAAGGGGTCAGGATAAGGATTTGGGATGGAACGGAGGGAAAGAAATGGTGTCCAACCACATGGACGGTCGGGGATTGAACGCCGACCTCTGACGTGGCCTATATTGTTTGGCTTACACCAGTACCTTGGTTTAGATTGTAGTAAACTAATACTGTACTGCGAGGGCCGGCCGTGGCTGGGTAGCCTCGAGGGGGGAGGGGAATAGATCCACCACGGATAGAAGGGGATTGGTGCCTGGTAATGAACTCTGACGGACCCCTTGTGTTAACACACATGCCTCTTCCCTATCCCCACATTGTGTGATATTGACCATGCGGGTGGGAGAGAGGGTGGTTTAGGCACTCCAAGTTATAGCGCCCGTATGGCCTATTATTGACCATGCACGAGGAGGAGTGGGAGAGTTACCATGTCATGTGTCCCCGAATGGTCCATGCGGGTCAGGTGGCCACAACATGACTGTTTCTCTTAGGTTGACCGTGGTTCATTATTCATACTTCGGTTATACGTAATCATAATGTCTATAGGTCTTTGAATGGAGTAACAAGGTGATAGAGGAAAGGTTGAGGCCCTTAGGGGGGGGGGGCAGCAAAATCAAGATGGACGTACTACTGGTGGTGGATTATGTGCTGTAATAGTTTGAGCGATTATGTACGTACGTGTGTGTGTGTGTGTTGGGGTGGAGGTGGCGGAGTGAAAGTACAGGGGTACCTGCTTGATACCTGCTTGATGGGGTTCTGGGAGTTGTTCTACTCCCCAAGCCCGGCCCAAGGCCAGGCTTGACTTGAGAGCTTGCTCCACCAGGCTGTTGATTGGAGCGGCCCGCAAGCCCACCAAAACCCCGGTTGGTCCAGCCCTTTTTCTTTAGAAAACAATATTGTTCTCTCTTGAAGATGTCCACAGTTGTTCCGGCAATATTTTATATTCTACTTACCTATCAGCGACTACGGGAGAGTGAGGTCTAGCTGTGTATGCCTCGCCTACCGGCCTTGTTGTACCCGTTCCGTTAAAGCTTGAGGTGCGAGGGTATTAGCAAGTGTGCGGTAATTCTGTTGGGTAGGCTAGGCTAGGTCTATGTTTGCTGGGCGGGAAGGGTTGCTGAGAAATATGTAGTTAAAGCGGTTCTCCCCACGATTAAGATTTGGAATAACCTGAATAGCCATACAGCCTCGGTATAGGCTAGGCAATAGTTAAAGTTCAAGTACGTTTATTGAGACAATACGGATAGAGTAGGTTTGCCTGGCCTCGGGCTTGGAGTAGAACAACTCCCAGAACCCCATCAAGCAGACTGTTCTACCCTCCTCTACTTAAGTCCCTCAAGGGTCTTACAAATCCAGTTAGTACAAGTCTACAAATCCCTTTTTTTTTATTATTAATACATGAGGTACATCTGCATTAGTGCAGCTACCTTAGACTATATGAAGTGGAGTACAGTGTGTCAAAAAAGCTAACTAGGTGATGCTAAAAAAAAAATCCCCATCACACAGGATGGTTAGTCATAGAGAAGCATGTGATAGGCAGTCTGCACTGGCAGACTCCGGATGCATTTTGAGGATATGCCACAAATCACAGTATAACAGTGATAACTATAATTCTTGGTGAACAATATTGACATTTCCACCTGAAAGCTAGCCTATATTAACGTACAAATAAACTATATTACATAAACATTTATATTTAAATTGTCATTTTTTAAACAAAGTATATATAATTTATAAAAAATATAATGGCTCTGAATTCGAGCCTCATGTGTAGACTCCTGTGTAATTTAGATTTTTTTCCCCCTTTTTGGGTGAAAATGGTGTTTTGACTAAAGTGTAGAGAGCTTCACGACCTCACTTCTCTTGTACTGTACCCTCCTCCCTCCCTCTTCCTTGTGCTCGTGACCCTGTTAGACTACAGACAGCTTCTCGTGAACTTTACACTGCGTCTATTGTTCCCTGTTTAGATGATGTGTGAAAGGTATTGATTACGGCCTGAATAGGCTTGTGTGTGTGTGTTAAATAGTGGCTGATAACGGCAAGTGAGGACTGTAGGCAGAGCGGAATGGGTGGTGAGTGGTGTGGGGGGGGGGGGGGGCAAGGAAACACTACACCACCTGGTAGTATTACATCTCCACCTCGCCTCTCCCTCACCTCACCCCCTCCACCTCACCCCCCTCCACCTCACCCCCTCCACCTCACCCCCTCCACTTCACCTCGATCTCCCACTTCCCCCAACCCCTGTCCTTCATTCCTCTGTTTTTTATGTTTTTAATTATCTCGTTCAAACTAAAGGTAAAGGTAAATTAAACATTATGTTAATCGGTGAATGTACATTTATAATTGGCCAAGATTGACTTTGCCCACGCCGGTGTTAATGATGGTTATATGAATTGTGCAATAGTCTATAGCCGCATATAGCCAAAAAAGGTACATTAATTTGTCACAACCTAATATAGTTTATAAAAACTTTTTCATATATAATTACAAACATAATAGTTAAATACAGTTAACATTATATTTTAAGTTCATTCTACAGTACTTGCAAAAGTTTCACAAAAATAACATTTATACATGACAACGATATAGAACCCACACGTGTGAAAATTAAGAAATGATTAAGGTGATAATGGTTCAGGACGAACCGGAACATCACAAGCCTGACCTCGGGTCGGGCTTGAGGAGTAGAACAACTCCCAGAACTCCATCAGGCAGAATTTGTTTACGGGCTCACCATAGCCCGTGCTACATATGATAACCTACATGGACACTTCGTTCTGAGTAGCTAAATCTAAAACCACCACCACCATCAGGTAGATATCATCGTTTCTTGGTTTTGAGATGTGTGGGATGATGTATGATGTCACCAGCGCTTCAGCCACGTAGCCTCGTAGCCTGGAGGCCCCCTCGTTTAGGGGGCCTCGTAGCCTGGAGGCCCCCTCGTTTAGGGGGCCTCGTAGCCTGGTGGATAGCGCGCAGGGCTCGTAATTCTGTGGCGCGGGTTCGATTCCCGCACGAGGCAGAAACAAATGGGCAAAGTTTCTTTCACCCTGAATGCCCCTGTTACCTAGCAGTAAAATAGGTACCTGGGTGTTAGCCAGCTGTCACGGGCTGCTTCCTGGGGGTGGAGGCCTGGTCGAGGACCGGGCCGCGGGGACACTAAAGCCCCGAAATCATCTCAAGATAACCTGAAGGTAACGTTATTGTAACTCTTTCGTCTGTACATAATGTTTGGTCGCATCAACATCATACTACAATTTTAATGCCCTTCAAAATATTATGCTGAACAACTGAGTTGACTACAGTATATTGGTACATGTCTAGACTCTTAGAGAAAACAGTTTGAGAAATCTTAAACGTTTCAAGTAATTTAGATTGACCAGACCACACTTGAAGGTGAAGGGACGACGACGTTTCGGTCCGTCCTGGACCATTCTCAAGTCGATGATCGACTTGAGAATGGTCCAGGACGGACCGAAACGTCGTCGTCTCTTCACTTTCTAGTGTGTGGTCTGGTCAAACTACTTCAGCCACGTTATTGTGACTCATCGCCTGTAGGTAATTTAGATGCTGTATTGAATGGATTCAGTAATACCGTACTTGGGTACATTTCAGCATTTATAGAGCTGCCCTGTCCTGATTGGACGTTTGAACACGATTACTGCAGAGTGCAAACTGTCAACAATTTGCTACTAATTACCCTTTCCCAGAAATTAATTAGTGCGAGGACCGGAGTACGATAATTACGAAAATTTTGTTGAGGTTCCCATTGCTGAAACTTCATAGCTTTCAGCTACTTAGACCCAAGAATTCTACATATTGACAAGAGGAAAATTGCTTTCTGGACCACGCATCAAAATTATAATTAAGTATTCTTTGAAGGAATACCTTTTTGAAGTGTTAACATTTTCATTTAATAACATATGTATATGTTTTGTCATTTTTTTTTAGTAATTATTGTCTTGAAAATTTCGTTTCACGTGTGTGTTGCTGCTAGGAAGATCCTTATTAGTCGTGTAGCTGCATTGTGATGTGTTTCAGAACCGTTCTACATATCACTGGAAAAGTGGGGGAAGAATCTTAACCAGTACCGATCAGATTTGGTCCCCTTGTAGCAGGTTGTGCAGTAGATGCACGTCATTTAATCACGGTCAATGATAATCGATTTATCATTTATCATACCCAAAGTGGATAACAAAGAATTTGAAGAACCTTATAGGTAAAAAGAGAGCTTGGTACAAAAGGATTAAAAATGGGGAGGTCACTTTAGAACAGGAATTCGTACAACTGGTTAGAAATGTTAAAAAAGAGATAAGGAAAGCAAAAAGAAACTATGAAGTTCGCATAGCAGGGCAAGCAAAGACAAATCCTAAAGGGTTTTTTCAGTTATATCGTACTAAGACTAGGGAAAGGATAGGTCCATTAAAAACTGATACAGGTCAAATAACAGATAGTGATGAAGAGATGAGTAGTATTTTTAATAAATATTTTGTATCTGTATTTACTAAAGAGGAACTTAACAATATGCCTTCAGCTGAACAAGTCTATGTGGGTGGGGACGAGGACAGGTTGACGAGTTTAGCAGTTACCAGGGAGGATGTTCTTAAACAAATAGTAAAACTCAAACCAAACAAATCCCCAGGGCCGGATGAAGTGTTTGCCAGGGTGCTTAAAGAATGCAAAGAGGAGCTTTGTGACCCACTGTCAACCATATTTAATAAATCAATAGAGTCAGGCAGAGTGCCAGAGTTTTGGAAAGTTGCTAATGTGATACCAGTTTTTAAGAAAGGAGATAGATCACTTGCGTCTAACTATCGACCAATTAGCCTAACGTCTATTGTGGGAAAGTTACTCGAATCTATAATAGCAAATAAAATTCGTCTTCATCTTGAAAAACATAAATTAATAATTGAGTCTCAACATGGTTTTATAAATGGCCGTTCATGTTTAACAAATTTGTTATCTTTTTATTCTAGCATTGTTGAGGCAGTTGATAGTGGTAAGGATTGCGATGTTGTATACCTTGACTTTAGCAAAGCTTTTGATACAGTGCCACATGAAAGACTGATTAAAAAGATAGTCTCATGGTATTGGGGGTGCTATATTAAGCTGGATTAGGGCATGGCTATACCAAAGGAAACAGAGTTAGTATAAATGGAATCAAGTCAGAGTGGGAAAATGTTGTAAGTGGAGTGCCTCAAGGCTCTGTCCTGGGACCTCTGTTGTTTATAATATATATAAATGATTTAGATTCAGGTTTGAGTAGCAACATTTGCAAATTTGCCGATGATACGAAAATCGGTAGGGAAATTAATTCGGAGGAGGACTCACTATCACTTCAAGTTGATCTAGATAGGGTTTTGAAATGGTCAAAGGATTGGCAGATGCAGTTTAATGCTGATAAATGTAAAGTTCTGAGGTTAGGTAATGATGATAGAGTTACAAGATACGAGCTAGATGGTGTTGTGATAGCGAAGTCGGATTGCGAAAGGGATCTGGGAGTTATGATTAGTAAGAATTTAAAACAAAAGGATCAATGCATAAATGTTCGTAATAAGGCAAATCGGACACTTGGATTTATTAATCGCAGCGTTAGTAACAAGACACCTGGTGTGGTTCTCAAGCTATATCTTGCTCTAGTTAGGCCCCATTTAGATTATGCAGTTCAGTTTTGGTCGCCATATTATAGAATGGATATAAATTCACTTGAACGTGTCCAGCGTAGGATGACTAAGTTAATTCCCCAAATTAGAAATCTTTCATATGAAGAAAGATTAACAAAGCTTAAGTTGCATTCACTGGAAAGGCGAAGAGTTAGGGGCGACATGATAGAGGTTTACAAGTGGGTGAATGGACATAACAAGGGGGATATTAATAGGGTATTAAAAGTATCAACACAGGACAGAACACGAAACAATGGGTATAAATTGGATAAGTTTAGATTTAGGAAAGACTTGGGTAAATACTGGTTCAGTAACAGGGTTGTTGATTTGTGGAACCAATTGCCGCGTAACGTGGTGGAGGTGGGGTCCCTCGATTGTTTCAAGCGCGGATTGGACAAGTATATGAGTGGGATTGGGTGGTTATAGAATAGGAGCTGCCTCGAATGGGCCAATAGGCCTTCTGCAGTTACCTTTGTTCTTATGTTCTTATGTTCTTATTTGCAATGTGTACACTTTGGAACAATAACATATGCCATACTGTAACTCTTATCATATCCCCGGTTGTGTTAAGTTGTAAATTATTCATAACTGAGAAGGAATTTGTCAAGGAAAATAAGAAAAGGTCATTACCTCACAATCATCCTTTAAAAGAGTGTTTTACCAATATTATGGGTTTTACTAGTGTTGTATAAAGAGCCGAAACATACTTTCAGCTTCTTGTTTTGAATATTTAATTTGTACCATTACACAGGAACTTGGAAGTGGCTATCGAGCATCCTGTTGAAGTTCACTGGCTTACGTCAGTGAGCTCCAGCAGGATGCAGCATCATAGGTTTAGAGATTTGCAGAGGGGGCCTCGTAGCCTGGTGGATAGCGCGCAGGACTCGTAATTCTGTGGCGCGGGTTCGATTCCCGCACGAGGCAGAAACAAATGGGCAAAGTTTCTTTCACCCTGAATGCCCCCCTGTTACCTAGCAGTAAATAGGTACCTGGGAGTTAGTCAGCTGTCACGGGCTGCTTCCTGGGGGTAGAGGCCTGGTCGAGGACCGGGCCGCGGGGACACTAAAGCCCCGAAATCATCTCAAGATAACCTCAAGAGCGATCTATAGTTTTTATTTTTATATAGGTCCTAGTTTCATCTGCACAGAATAAGATACTATAGGTTGTGTCCTTGTTCATGTCTGTCAGACATGAGAATAATTACGCTACCTACCTTGAGGCTACCTTGAGGTGCTTCCGGGGCTTAGTGTCCCCGCGGCCCGGTCGTCGACCAGGCCTCCTGGTTGCTGGACGCTGGAGAACACTTGGGCACTGAACTTTTCACGAGGGGGTGATACAGATTTTACTTTGTTGACTTATACTCCCTGGATTCTGTGCTTTAGCAAATTTAGATCTTATTACCTTCGCGCTTTTATTTTTTTCCAATGGCTTTCAGCGTTGAGCTCGTCTTTTCATGGCATCCAGGACCAAGTGTTCTACTAATTGAGAAGCCGAGCAATGTAGTTATTCATCTCGTGCAGGTCATGGTGATGTAGACGTTGTGAATCATGTTTCGTGATCTTGCCTTCTTAGCACTCATTAAGAAATTGCTGTTCTAATTAGTCGAGGCCCGACTCGGGGAGGAGAACCACTCCAGAAACCCTCTCCCAGTATTAGTGCTGAAAGTCTGTGTATTACGTTGACCAGACCACACTAGAAATTGAAGAGACGACGACGTTTCGGTCCGTCCTGGACCATTCTCAAGTCTGTGTATTACATTGCTGCTTTGCTCCTTTTTTTTTTTTTAAGTGGCATGATCTCGGCTGTCTCAAGGGTGTTAAGGGACGGCACCGCTATCTAGTCACTTTCCAAATGTTTTTCTTTGCGGCAATCATGTGATGTAGGTTTTTTTTCTCACGATGTTTTCTTTCCAACGATTTCCAAATGGTTCCAATGATAACTCACATTGTACTAGACGATTCACCAACGGATTTTTATACCAAACAACCCAACCCAGCCCAATCTTAACTATTATATCCAAACCTAAACACATGTACTGTTTTGACGGGAAATGAGCTTCGTTGAACCATCTTGAGTACGATTTGGCCATACTCCGGTGGTTATCTTGAGGTTATCTTGAGATGATTTCGGGGCTTTTAGTGTCCCCGCGGCCCGGTCCTCGACCAGGCCTCCACCCCCAGGAAGCAGCCCGTGACAGCTGACTAACTCCCAGGTACCTATTTACTGCTAGGTAACAGAGGCATTCAGGGTGAAAGAAACTTTGCCCATTTGTTTCTGCCTCGTGCGGGAATCGAACCCGCGCCACAGAATTAAGAGTCCTGCGCGCTATCCACCAGGCACCAGGCCCGAGGCCGAAGTGGTGGTTCCCAGTAATTATCGGAACCCACCAGATGCTTTAGAGAAACTACTTCTAGCTCCCGGTCTGTAAAGGTAATTGACAGGTATAGATTTACAATTTTATAAGACAGGTAGACGATTGATTGATGAAGATTTTAAGTCGCCCAAAAGGTGGCACGGGCATGAATAGCCCGTAAGTGGTGGCCCTTTGGAGCTATTACCAGTATCATTAGCTGATACTGGGGATCTGCGACTGCACCCTACGGAGAGGTCGTGACCTCAGACAGGTAGACTTTGGGTAAATCTTTTTACCTACCCGAGGGTGATGGTTCCGGGAATCGCAGCCCTTACGGCCGAGTCTGACCAGGCTGTTTGACACCGTTGGCTTGTATTTTGACACATGAATCACAGCCCGGTATGTGAACATAGAATTCCAGGGGAGCCGAGTGCACGGCATGAAGTCCACTACGGGCTCACCATAGCCCGTGCTACTCGGAACGAGTAGCTGAATCTATAACAACCATTTTCCTCACTATTTCACTCGTCTCTTTATCATAAAGTGAATGTTCCATTTCATTTACGCAAGGAAACCTGTACACCCGGTGATTGAAGGATTAGGTACGGAACCCAAGAGATGCAGCTCAACCCTCACAAGCAACTTAGTAGGCTACACACGCATGTAATTGTGCACTAGGCTACCTGAGTAACTGCAAATGTGATTTGTTTCCCCTTTTCAGATGTTCGTAGCGTACAGGTTTGGCGACGGAATCTGTTGATTCATTGTTCCAAAGAATCACGTGACGGGGGCTACATGAATTCATTGTTCCAAAGAATCACGTGACGGGGGCTACATGAATTCATTGTTCCAAAGAATCACGTGACGGGGGCTACATGAATTCATTGTTTCCAAAGAATCACGTAACGGGGGCTACATGAATTCATTGTTTCCAAAGAATCACGTAACGGGGGCTACATGAATTCATTGTTTCCAAAGAATCGCGTAACGGGGGCTACATGAATTCATTGTTTCCAAAGCATCACGTGACGGGGGCTACATGAATTCATTGTTTCCAAAGAATCACGTAACGGGGGCTACATGAATTCATTGTTTCCCCAGAATCACGTGACGGGGGCTACATGAATTCATTGTTTCCAAAGAATCACGTGACGGGGGCTACATGAATTCATTGTTTCCAAAGAATCACGTAACGGGGGCTACATGAATTCATTGTTTCCAAAGAATCGCGTAACGGGGGCTACATGAATTCATTGTTTCCAAAGAATCACGTGACGGGGGCTACATGAATTCATTGTTTCCAAAGAATCACGTGACGGGCGCTACACAGTTTCATAGTTTCCCGAGAATTGGAAGATTGATTGAGCACAGGAAGCTTAAGTTTGATGGCTTTGCAAATAAATTTCCCAATGGTAATTCAATATCGAGGAACAGTATTGGTCTAATAGTCAGGATGGCCGCCGCCTGGGTGTTGATTTTGGCGATTTTATTTTTTGAATTTTGTTTTTAATATTAACAGGAACTGTCATTGATAATACCAGTAAATCCAGATTTTTTGTATTAATTTAAATTGTATTTTTAGACTAATCTACTTTAATTTTCGTTGTCCGTTATTCATATTTTACGGCTACTGTAGTTAATTACAGGCTCATCAAGGATCATATTCTTAGTTTGTATTTATAAATGCATTTTTTATAACTTATTGCATTTATATTTATAAATGCACTCTTTATAAAAAAATGCACTTTTGCATTTTTTATTTATAAAATACTAAATTTGTTTTGGTCGCGCTAGTTGAAATTGTTTTGATTCAACTGTTAGCAGAACCGGTCTCTGGAATTGCCACTATAAATGCAACTGCTTTGCATAACCAGAACTGCAGGAGCCCAGGCTACCCTCTTGCAAGGTCGGTGGGTTGCATGTAGGTCGGTGCATAGACGACGTCAATATTGCGGTGCTTTAATTTGTATTAATGCGTCGCATTTATTTAACGGATTCGTAGAAAATATCCCGTATTAGGAGAGAGGTTATGGCACTGCCACCCCATCACTCGTTACACTGATTGATTGATGAAGATTAAGCCACCCAAAAGGTGGCACGGGCATGAATAGCCCGTAAGTGGTGGCCCTTTTGAGCCATTACCAGTATCAAGAGCTGATACTGGAGATCTGTGGAGATGCGACTGCACCCTGCGTGACGGGAGATGTCTCCCGTGCTCGTTACTCTGTGGCACAGACTTATTTATCATGAGTAAGGTTTTCTGGTGCCTATATTATGGGTTATTCATGCCCGTGCCACCTTATGGGTGCTTTAATCTTCATCAATCGGTGCCTCCAAAGTGTAGAAAATGGCTATTATTTCACTCGCACTTTGCTTTAATATTTGCTTTGGATTAGAGCTGTAGTGGACTAACCGGGCTATGGTGGATGTGGCCCTACTGGTAGCTACAAGCAACAGTCTGTTGGACCAAGTTATCACAAATAGAGCCTGATCTGAGGCCAGACTCAGGGAGTAGAATAACTCCAGAGACCTTCTCCAGGTAAGGGAAGAACTTGAAGGCTGCCGTCTTATGAAACAATGTGTCACAGCTCTAGATAAGAAGTCTGCAGGCAGCCTTAAAGTACCTTCAAGACGTCTGCCCCTATTGAGGCGAAGGTCAAAGCAGATTGACCAGACCACACACTAGAAGTTGAAGGGACGACGACGTATCGGTCCGTCCTGGACCATTCTCAAGTCGATTGCCGTCAAAGCAGAGTTTGAGGGGAATAATAGGCATATCAGTACGTTACAGGTACTATACAAGCAATCAGAATACAACACCTAGTTCCCTGGAACAAAAATGGTTATTTTTTTAAAAGACTTGTGTATGGTCTGGTGTGTTTATCTTCCCCCTTCGAGCCCGGAAGCCATTTTTAATGCCTCATAAATTTTTGCCTGGTTGATATTCTATTGAGTAACGGAACAGGTCAGGTGTGACATTCTAGTTTTGTCTGACAATGGTTACAGGTCCATTCACCTGGGCTCTAGGGGACTCGAACCCTGGACCCCACGTGTGTGAGGCCGAAGTGTCTTATGGGGGGAACCTACATTATGGGGTGTACTCGTAGTACTCCCAGGTACCTATTTACTGCTAGGTAACAGGGGGCATCAGGGTGACACAAACATTTTGCCCATGTGTCTCCGCCTCCACCGGGGAGGCGACATTTAGTTCTTTGAGCCTTCTAGCCTCGTTGTACCTGTTAACGTTCACAGTTCAGATTCAGATTCAGATGTTTATTCAGGTAAGGTATATACATACAAGTGATGTTACATTAATGGATTGATATATAGATAGAGCTAGTACATACAATGCCTAAAGCCACTATTACGCAATGCGTTTCGGGCAAAGACGGATGGTTCACAGACGGATGGTTATTTAGGGCTTTCTGAAATGTTGTACGGTGGGGAGGTTCCGGGAGGCGTGACTTGGGCGCCACCGACATTCCTCAGTGACGGTGGGGATAAGGAGCTGGGGTAGCCTCGTGCCTCTCGTCTCATTCATGTCAAGGAACAAGGGGGGCCCCCAGCAGGCACATGTGAGGCAGGTTTTGACATTATATCATTTTCAATTATAATTGTTTTAATGGTGCTTCTATATCTTTTCTAGATGTAAATAGAGCATGTTAAATCTGCCATCATAACACTCGTAACGCCTGTTACCTTGCCAGTGTCATGTCACCCACACCCTCCATCATACCCATTATGGCGCCACAAAGTACCCCGTGACCCCCAGGAAAGGTACACGGGTTGGAATGGGAGGTTGCAGAATTAGATCCTTCGTAGGTCTTGGGGACGCTACGCCCCGGAAGCACCTAACGCTCATTTCTCAATGTCTCGCCCACCAAAGTTTACGTATAACTGCTTCCGTGTGCAGTACCGTATTAAACAGTCACTAGTGGCTTCGCCGCCGCCGCCGCTAGCGTCTTCATCACCGCCGCCGCCGCTAGCGTCTTCATCGCCGCCGGAACAAGCATCTAACAACCTTGGTGAGCTCCCAGTGAGAGAGAGCTACAAATAACCTTCCACAACAAAAGTCCCAAGATTGGTACACAAAGGAGACACATTTTCCTTTCCGTCCTTATCAAGGGCGTCAAAAATGGCTCCTTCGTGTCTTATCACTTAAATGTTTTTGTATTTTACATTAATCTTTTTTTTAATGCTTTTGTGTGTACCGGCCAGATCAGGAGGAAGAAACTGGCGTGTAGCCCAGAATCTTAACACTAGAGGCAGACGTCGACGTCGGCAGAATAATGTCGACAGCTTATGTCCAACGGGATAACTTCTGTTGTTCCGAATAGCTGAATCTATAACAAGTTCAAAGTAGCACGGACTATGGTGAGCCCGTAGTGGACTTACCTGGCACAGGGATAACGTCTGGATATCCTTCAATAACTTGGACAAAAGACTTGGGAGATTTATATGCCTCCTCCTGTGAGACTTGTCCTTCTATATACTGATCTGGGATCTGGTATGTAACTCCTACTCAGAGATTCAAAATGAAACTTTGTCTCTTAGATATGTCCAACCACTTGGACTGGACAGTGGAGCGACGGTTTTGCTTCGTGCAGGTCGGCGTTCAATCCCCCGACCGTCCAAGTGGTTGGGCACCATTCCTTCCCTTCGTCCCCATCCTGACCCCTTCCAAGTGCTATATAGTCGTAATGGCTTGGCGCTCTCTCCCAATAGTACACTTCCCTTAAATGTACAACTAGGTTCTGGAGAAAGATGGGAGGGGGGGGGGTCGAACCAACTTTATGGCCAACTCCAGACACACGTCTACCCATGATTTGAAGGAAGTAGAACTGTGCAAACTGGAACTAGCAGGTCGATTGTTCATCACAATGAAATGTGTGAAGTAAAAAGCATGTGTATGGGGCAAGTAACAAAGTCAGTAGACTAACAGATGTTGTCACAGCTCGTATAAGACTTTGCTAAAAGTATCTCTGGCAGTTCGGCTTGTATAGGGATCTAGATGAAGTAAAGTGACTCTGTAATATCTCCATTGGTCAAACTATTATGTATTAGCGATAAGACCTACCATTAATGTATAATGACTTGCTGAAAATATATAGTTCTTGTAATAGCACTTTCTCTGTAACTAGCTGACATTGTAACTATAAGGTGTGAAGGATAGATGAAATTGTTTATGTAATAATCTAAGATGAGGTCTGATAAAGACCTTTTGTGCCCTTTGTAATGCTTTTTACGCTACCGCTCACAGGATGGGTATGGGGTGCACAATAAACTAACCGCCTCCGGCGGCAACAATCAATCAAAAATCCATGAACCATTTGGGAACTGAAGGGAACTGAACCTTGAAGATAGACTTAAGAGAAGCGATATTTCTCTTCACATTGGAGGATAAAAGGAATAGAGCACATGATAACGACATAGAAGATTCTTATGAGAATTTACTATATAGAATTTTTCTCTCTCTCGCCATCTCCCGCCATCTCCTGCCATCTCCTGCCTTCCCCTCCCAAAGGGGGCGGCTTCAGCAGGACTGGGGAGATAGTGAAGGAGAGGGGTGTATACAGAGAAAGTGTGTGAGAGCTGGCTGTGGGGTTAGAGGGCGAGGCCGGCACACCTGTGTAATTCCTCGCTTACCTGCCCTCCCTGCCCCCCCCCCACACCTGTCTCGGTACTGAGTCATCTTCGGCCCCTCGGGGGGGGGGGGGCGAGGATGATATTCCCCCGAGAGGCCGAAGAAAATATTTTGTCAATCTTTTTATATTTTTATATTATTTTATCATTTTATGATATTTTAGATATCACCTAGCACATCATCTGGTCAGTTCACTCGATTTGCCACTCCGTACAAAACCGCAACTGTTTTGCCTTACCGGAAGCTTTAAGAACCCAAACATCCCACCAAACCTATAGAGGCCAATGGAGAGAAACGTTAATATTACGGTGATTTAATTTTTACCGTCACATTTTTAACAGATTGGTAGATTCCGTCAAAAATGCAGCGTCTTAGGTTAGAGGACTGGGGTTTCCCGTGCTCCTGTCTATTGCGATCCATTGACGTATTTCAAAGTGGTTTAATCTGCCTGTGTTACTCCATTGCTTCACCAGATGGATGTATGTTCTCACATTATCCGCCCGGCTGATATTTACGCCACGGGCAATCTTCATGTTTTGTCCTGGCATTATTCGACGGTCTCGCTTCATGCAGGTCGGCGTTCAATCCCTGACCGTCCAAGTGGTTGGGCACCATTCCTTCTCCTTCGTCCCATCCCAAATCCTTATCCTGACCCCTTCCAAGTGCTATATAGTCGTAATGGCTTGGCCCTTCCCCCTGATAGTTCAATTCAGTTCAATTCCTGGCATTATTTGTTATGCCTCCCCCTATACTCGCACCGTGGTCGGTGGTGGAATGTAATGGCAGACTTGGCCACGGCCCTTGAGAGTTTGGTCCAGCAGGCTGTTGCTTGGGGCGGCCCGCAGGCCCACATGCCACCACATCCCGGTTAGGGCTATAATCTAACAAGTCTGCTTGATATCTGCTTGATATCCGACGCCACTGAGGTTGACGCGAGACACTGAGGTGCCATTTGAAGTCCGGTGCTACTGAGGTTTTAATGTCAGCACTGAAGAGCCTCATTCTGAGAAACCCTGCATCTGGAGGTAATTGTTTTTTTCCTACTTGCGTATAACACGTAATCTGATCAGCGAAGCTGTGATTCATGTGTCAGGCAGCGAGCAGCTGCGTCCACTAGCTTGGTTGACCAGTGGCCAGATTAAAGAAGCAGTTACGCAAGCACTTACGAACCTGTACATCTTTTCTCAATCTTTGGCAGTGTTGTTTACAATTATTAAGCAGTTAATGAGCTCCGAAGCACCAGGAGGCTGTTTATAACAATAACTGTTGATTGGGAAGTTGTCATGCTTGTAAACTGTTTAATAAATGTAACCAAAGGCGTCAAAGATTGAGGAAAGATGTACACGTTCGTAAGTACTTGTGTAACTGCTTCGTGAATCTAGCCCCAGACCTGCAAGCAGAAGGCCTGGTTTAAAACCCTGGCCGCGCGGACGTTGGTCCCCGGAACCAGCAAGTAGTCAAGGTAATGTTCACTGCCATGTTCTTGATGGGAACATGATAGGTCCAGTGGTGACTATATCTGTGAGAGTAGCGTGTTCTCTGGTCCTGTTTACACTCGGCGGTCATCCGTCCTCCTAAGGTGTTCCAGCCTCAGTAAATTGTCGTATGAATTGAAATTGAAATAAGTTTATTGAGGTAAAATACACACAAAGGGATGAGGTAAGAACATAAGAACAGCTCAAGCTATTCTCGCCCCGTTCAGTACATCGTGTTAATACATACATAGACACACATCACAAGCAATAAACGTATTACCGAACATTCTGAGAGATAAACATGTACATTTCTGTCGTATGAAAGTGCTCTTATCCTTATCAACCAGAGGACCCAAAACAGAAAACGGGACATCAGCAGTTTTAGGTAAACGTCAAAATGCGACGTTCTATTCGGAGGACGGGTTGAATATGCTTCATATGTTACGTTGATGTATTCTTGCTGCCGGTGATGTATTCTCGCTGCCGTTAATGTATTCTTGCTGTGAACTTCCTGTGCCTAACCATAATTTCTTTTAGAAGCCAAAATTACAATTTATAATGTGAACGGTACTTGTAGAAGTGGTACTCGCCTAATTGTGCTTGCTGGGGTTGAGCTGTGGCTCTTTGGTCCCGCCTCTCAACTGTCAATCAACTGGTGTACAGGTTCCTGAGCCTATTGGGCTCTAGCATATCTACACTTGAAACTGTGTATGGAGTCATCCTCCACCACATCACTGCCTAATGCATTCCATTTATTAACTACTGACACTGAAAAAATTCTTTCTAACGTCTGTGAATACCTTACCTTCAACCAGCCTTCTTCACATGGGCTGGTTGGTTGTACGGTGGGGGATCGTTGATGTAGTGAAGATGGCTGGGACAATGGTAGGGGTTAATGGAGAGGATAGTTGGATAGTATGGCGAGGATAGTTGGTGGATTTTGTGGTGTTGGTGGTGATAACTCTCTTAATGTTTGTAATGGTACTAGAAATTACGGTAATTCTGACATTAATGGTTATCCTGAGATGATTTCGGGGCCCGTGACAGCTGACTAACACCCAGGTACCTATTTTACTATTATGCTAGGTAACATGGGCATAGGGTGAAAGAAACTCTGCCCATTGTTTCTCGCCGGCGCCTGGGATCGAACCCGGGACCACAAGATCACAAGTTCAGCATGCTGTCTGCCCGGTGGTGGGTTTGTCAGTGGCACTAAAATGATTGCTTTGCCTGAGTAAACTTGACATCGAATATAATTACTACGGCTAATTCCCGCGTCTCTCTCCAGGTACATGTTGGTCCTTGCAGTAAGGCGAAGGGAGCCGGTCGGCCGAGCGGACAGCACGCGGGACTTGTGATCCTGTGGTCCTGGGTTCGATCCCAGGCGCCGGCAAGAAACAATGGGCAGAGTTTTTCATCCTATGCCCCTGTTACCTAGCAGTAAAATAGGTACCTGGGTGTTAGTCAGCTGTCACGGGCTGCTTCCTGGGGGTGGAGGCCTGGTCAAGGACCGGGCCGCGGGGACACTAAAAAGCCCCGAAATCATCTCAAGATAACCTCAAGAAGGTATTGTGCACAATGCCCGGCTGGTAGCTACACATGAGCTCCAGCACCCGTGCTCAGGTCATGTACACGGGGAGGAAGGCTTTTTTTTTTTTTTTTATCCAATCCATGGAACGAAGGAATAAATTGGGTATCTTATCCCGAAGGAGTATTTTGGGTATCATACTCATGGCCCGAAGATGTATTTTTGGGTATCTTACTCATGGCCCGAAGGAGTATTTTGGGTATCTGGGGTTATTCCTGATCCTAGGAAAAAAAAATCCAGATATATACACGATATTAATTGATAGTCCTTATGTGGATTTATCCATAAGTGGGAGTGTGGTTTGGTTAAGAGCCTGGGATAATCCCCAGAGGATATTGGCTGGAGTTGTTGAAGTACAGACCCTGAGAGATGGGAGGAAAAGACAGTGATTATTCTTATACTGGGACGGGTGTGTGTAGAGCTTGTCCTGCTGGCCAAGTAACAAGAACCCAGGATTCGTCAATAATTTACCGGGAGTCCTTGGTTCAAGGCTCCTAGGGCCCAAGTGAATAAAATTATTTATATACAAGAGTTGTTACATTCTTGTACAGTCACCAGCACGCGTAGCGTTTCGGGCAAGTGCTTACTCCTATGGTCCCTGGAATACAACCACCCCCTCAAATCGTTTAACAGGCACCCGTTTTACTGTTGGGTAAACAGAGCTACTGTTAAGGATTGGCACCCAGTAACTCCTTCCTGCCCAGGACAAAGCGCTCGCGAAACGCCAGACGAGTGTCTTACCACTACACCACGGAGACTGTTGTGCACGCTTATTGTGGTAGATAATTTATGACTGAAGTGTGACATCACTTAATTCCTCCATGCTCGAGCAGCTTCGCGAAGGCTTAAGTTTCAGTCGGGCAGCAGTTAGGTGCTTGTGGGATCCTTATTATGCAGCCCGTCCTCTTGTTTTTGTAGTACTTAAAAAAAAACGATGAGGACCATAGTATATATAGCGACATACAACGAAACTAGAAAGTAGAAATCGTCACTATTGAGTTGGACAAACCCGAAAAAAAATAGTTTCTACTTGTGTTGCAAAGATAAACTAACGTAATCTAACCTTCCTAAGCCTAATACTCGATATCCGAGGCTTAATATAGTAAATATGTCTGCTATAATAGGCAGAGGAATATTTAATTTTTTGTTTTTTTAGCTTAATTTTTTCCGACTATAGAGTGAATAGTCAGTTTTAATATCACTTAGAACGGCAATCTTTGTACTGTGGTGAGGATAGCTACAAAAGCTACTATATAAACAGGAGAATGGTTGTATTACGGCTTCCGTAGCATGGGAGCCGGTCGGCCGAGCAGACAGCACGCTCGACTTGTGTTTACTAGTTGTGTTTTTGCGGGGGTTGAGCTTTGCTCTTTCGGCCCGCCTCTCAACTGTTTACTAACTACTCCCCCCCCCCCCCCCCCCCCACACACACACACACACACACACACACACACACACACACACACACACACACACACACACACACACACACACACACACACACACACACACACACACACACACACACACACACACACACACACACACACACACTAGGAAGCAGCCTGTGACAGCTGACTAACTCCCAGGTACCTATTTACTGCTAGGTAACAGGGGCACTTAGGGTGAAAGAAACTTTGCCCATTTGTTTCTGCCTGGTGCGGGAATCGAACCCGCGCCACAGAATTACGAGTCCTGCGCGCTATCCACCAGGCTACGAGGCCCCCACCTTTAACCACCACCCACCCCGAGGCCAGAGAGCCTTTAGCCCCCTTGCGGGGGTTAAAGGCTCTCTGGTAAGAAGTTACCTTCATAAGAATGAAGGTAACTCCAGAAGGCCTATTGGGCAATACAAGTCATAGAGGTGGACCTCAGTTCCCCGTAAAGACTGATAGGTAAGTACAGTACCGGAAGCTGAGAGGGAAAGGGGGGGGGGGTGAAGGGTGCGAGGGTCGTTTCATTGTGCCGCCGTCTGAATAATTACCACCGATAATGACTGTCAAGGGTGTCATCGCGAATTTGATTACTCGTTAATTAGGCTCTGATGACATCCGCTCAAGTTTATCAATGGTTACATTTTTTATGCGTGTTCCGTATTCGTCGGTTGAGAGACATCCTTTAGAGTAGATACGCTCAATTGATGTTGTAGGGGACATCTTTGAGTGTGTGTGCGTGCGCGCGCGTGCGCGCGCGTGTGTGTACACTCTCCTAGTTGTGCTTGCGGGGGGTTGAGCTCTGGCTCTTTGGTCTCGCCTTTCCACTGTCAATCAACAGGTGTACAGGTTCCTGAGCCTACTGGGCTCTTATCATATCTACATTTGAAACTGTGTATGGAGTCACCCTCCACCACATCACTGCCTAATGCATTCCATTTGTTAACTAATCTGACACTGAAAAAGTTCTTCATAACGTCCCTGTGGCTCATGTGGGTACTAAAGTTTCCACCTGTGTCCCCTTGTTCGCGTGCCATTCGTGTTACAGTTTATCTAACCTGTCAATTCTTCTGAGGATTTTGAAGATAGTAATCATGTCTTCCCTAACTCTTCTTTGTGTAATTACCTAAGTGCAGTTACAGGATGAGAGCTACGCTCGTGGTGTTCCGTCTTCCCAGCACTCTTTGTCATATAACGCTTTGAAACTATTGACGGTCTTGGCCTCCACCACCTTCTCACCTAACTGTGTGTGTGTGTGTGTGTGTGTGTGTGTGTGTGTGTGTGTGTGTGTGAGGGAGAAGGAGAGGGAGTGTGTGAGGGAGTGAGTAATGGTAATTATTCCCAGTGACGTGGCCGAGACAGGGGAAGACATCGATATGAGACAGAATACGTCTCCATGAAGGGGGAATGAGGTGGATAATGAGGACGAGGGGAGGGACACGAAGAGATTCAAGACGATAAATAAGTGCTCAATTGAGGGGAAAATATGAATGCGCAGATGGATTGTAGACGAGGCCCTCCTGGGTAGGCTGACGATTGTTGGTGAAGATGGGGGAGGAGGATGAATGAACACATTAAGGTTAACGAGCAGTTGTGGGTGAGGGCAGGGGGCTGGTAGACGAGGGGTGAGGCCAGGGGGCTGGTAGACGAGGGGTGAGGCCAGGGGGCTGGTAGACGAGGGGGGAGGGCAGGGGGCTGGTAGACGAGGGGTGAGGCCAGGGGGCTGGTAGACGAGGGGGGAGGGCAGGGGGGTGGTAGACGAGGGGTGAGGGCAGGGGGCTGGTAGACGAGGGGTGAGGCCAGGGGGCTGGTAGACGAGGGGTGAGGCCAGGGGGCTGGTAGACGAGGGGTGAGGCCAGGGGGCTGGTAGACGAGGGGTGAGGCCAGGGGGCTGGTAGACGAGGGGTGAGGCCAGGGGGCTGGTAGACGAGGGGTGAGGCCAGGGGGCTGGTAGACGAGGGGTGAGGCCAGGGGGCTGGTAGACGAGGGGTGAGGCCAGGGGGCTGGTAGACGAGGGGTGAGGCCAGGGGGCTGGTAGACGAGGGGTGAGGCCAGGGGGCTGGTAGACGAGGGGTGAGGCCAGGGGGCTGGTAGACGAGGGGTGAGGCCAGGGGGCTGGTAGACGAGGGGTGAGGCCAGGGGGCTGGTAGACGAGGGGTGAGGCCAGGGGGCTGGTAGACGAGGGGTGAGGCCAGGGGGCTGGTAGACGAGGGGTGAGGCCAGGGGGCTGGTAGACGAGGGGTGAGGCCAGGGGGGCTGGTAGACGAGGGGTGAGGCCAGGGGGCTGGTAGACGAGGGGTGAGGCCAGGGGGCTGGTAGACGAGGGGTGAGGCCAGGGGGCTGGTAGACGAGGGGTGAGGCCAGGGGGCTGGTAGACGAGGCGGGGAGAGTATGGACATGCAGTATGGCCGTCACCACCACCATTATTTTCAACGATTACTGTCCTTATCTGTAGGGCTTACGGTGACGGTAGATGAACCGACCGTCGTGGAAGGACGATAATGTACTCGTAGACGCTAATGGCTACAATAAGACCTTGTAGGGAGTCGTAAAGGGGGACAAGAAAGGCCTCCATAATAGACACCACAGTTGCTCGAACCAGACGACGGTGTTTACTTCTGGCTTTCTTCCAGGAGTTAGTTGTCTGGTCGGGGAATCCTCAAAATATAGATGATGATTCTACGAATAAACATCTCAGGAATCCATTATGGTTTAAAAATTGGATAATATATATACTGTATATATATAGTTTTTATGGCCAGACTTATGAATAGCTTTGATTGGTTCTTGGTACAGTTTTCCTGTGTGGTTGCCTAGAGGGGGTGTGTGTGTGTGTGTGTGTGTTTACTATTTTTGTTTGCAGAATCGAGCTAATTTACCTCTTGGACCCCGACTTGCTAGCCAATCTATTTTTCCTCTGTCTACTACATTTTTATCTTTTACACACACACACACACACACACACACACACACACACACACACACACACACACACACACACACACACACACACACACACCACACATATCCATCCATACCCCCCAGGAAGCAGCCCGTAGCAGCTTTAACTCCCAGGTACCTATTTACTGCTAGGTGAACAGGGCATCAGGATGAAAGAAACTGCCCATTTGTTGCCGCCTCCGCCGGGGATCGCTCCCCGGACCCTATGACTACAAACACCGAGCGCTGTCCACTCAGCCGTCAGACCCCAACACACCACCACCTGGCAGGTGGTTTGGATCGGGCCGTCACAAGAGCAGAGGAGTGAGTGCATCGGTATATTAAATTATTTGTGCATGTGTGCACATTTGTTTCAGTGGGTGATCCAAATGTGCGCGGGTTGCACTTACTGTGCAAAGCCCTATGGAGGATATCGTATCTGGCTTCGTTGCTATCATCCAATTATCGTCCGCTGGGATGTGGATGAAGCGTAATCTCTTGGCCCGGAATGGACAAACAGGATTGTCATAGAAATTACCAGCCGGAGTATGAAGCCTCATTCATAATCTGATTTCCGTTTTTGTCGTGGATGGTAGTTTTAGGTTTTCACAAGTCCGGTACGGAGGCTTGCGCTCGGGTGCACGTGCACACGGGAACCCACGCTACTTCTACCCACTGTCTCTTGCGGGTTAAAGGTAGGCCCAAACACTCCAAGTGTTACACGATCATTCGGTTACACCGTCGGTTCGGTTAACATTCGGTTACACAGTCGGTTACACCACATTCACTACTCGCATGTACCACCTACTGGACTACACCATTTCTACTGTACAGGAGAGGAAAACCCTCTCTTGAGATGATTCTTGATGATTTCGGGGCTTTATAGTGTCCCCGCGGCCCGGTCCTCGACCAGGCCTCCACCCCCAGGAAGCAGCCCGTGACAGCTGACTAACATCCCAGGTACCTATTTTACTGCTAGGTAACAGGGGCATTAACTGTAACAGTAAATTGTTACTGTAACAGGGTTACAGTAACAGTAACACTCGGTAGCCAGGAAGACAGACCAGAATCGGACTTGGTTTGTGCTCGGTGTGGGATGGACTGCCACTCTCGGATTGGCCTCATCAGTCACACCAGACGCTGCACCAGGATCGACAACTAGGGCGCTACTCCATAGTCTCCCGAGACTGAAGGATGCCTTCTACTAACAGGGGCATAGGGTGAAAGAAACTCTGCCCATTGTTTCTCGCCGGCGCCCGGGATCGACCCCGGGACCGCAGGATCACAAGTCCAGCGTGCTGTCCGCTCGGCCGACCGGCTCCCTAAACTGTTGACCATGTAGAAATTTCAGACATGCAATAAGTAAATAATACCCAGATATGTGGACACGGCTGAACAGCTATCTTGTGGTAATCTTGATATGATTTCGGGGCTTACTGTCCCCCGCGGCCCGGTCCTCCACCCCCCAGGAAGCAGCCCTTGACAGCTGACTAACTCCCAGGTAAGCATTTACTGCTAGGTAACAGGGGCATCAGGGTGACAGAAACTCTGCCCATTGTTTCTCACCGGCGCCCGGGATCGAACCCGGGACAACAGGATGACGCGTCCAGTGTTCTGTCCTCTCAGCCACCGGCTCCTCTGAGGATCTAAATGAAAGTATAATGGTAGAATGTAGGAATAAACAGGGCATGAACACGGGTTACCTTGAGGTGCTTCCGGGGCTTAGCGTCCCCGCGGCCCGGTCGTCGACCAGGCCTCCAAGCACAGTGCCAAGTACTGCTATCCAAGTACAGTGGTCTAGGTCATCAACTCCAGTCGGATCCTCGGGCCGGATAAGAGTTGTAGGGGGACGTCGATAAGCCTAATTAGAGGGTTGGAGTCTCCGGCAACGGGAGACTCCAAGGTGGGAAGTTGCAGGAGGTTGTCAACGGTAAAACACGGGGTGACGGCGGGTCAAGGCGGCAGGGTGGGGGTCAACCTGTGTGAACACTCACTCATTGTGTCCGGGCCTGGCACCACCTCTGGCCTCATGATAGGTTGTGGGTCTTACCTGAATTATTGCTTGTTGAGGGGGGAGAGGCTGGTATTAGTGGCCATGTACGGCAAAATGGACTAATAGGGGAGAATAGGGGCAGCATATTCAAAGTACATTCGATATGTTTTTGATTCAGCTACTAACAAAAAAAAGTTGGAAGTAGCACGGGCTATGGTGAGCCCGTAGTGGACTTACCTGGCACAGGAGCGGTGCTGTGACTTGTACATCAGATAGTGTGGAATACTTTAAAAAGCACTACACTTGGGCCCACATACACAACATAACCATGGCACATGACACACGGGGTCCGGTCCTCGACGATCTTGGCAGTCTCCTTTTGATCAGTGTCCCCTTAAGTTATATACTATTCTATCTTATAACAGATTAATTACATTGGCGCTTAGTTGGGCAAAAGCTGGGAGTCGCTTGTTAGTGGACATTGTGGGTCGGCGTTTAGTGGACGTTTTCGCCCTCAAATGGTTGGTGTCGGTAAATGAAGCATCGCGTATGTCTAGCATTGCAGCCTCTGTACTCTGTGCTCTCTCTTGCTCCCTGTGCAGGTGGAGCTGGACCAGCCGGAGTGCTTTGGACACGTATCTCTGAAGAAAGCGCTGGAAAACCGCAAGCCGATGTCAGTACATTCTTTGATTGGACAGCAGAAAATATCATGTTCATCACTGAGAACATTGTACTCGTAACACCACTGTTAAATTCCAGCTACTGTACTTAAGTATGGTAAACATGAACTTTAAACGAAATACATTGTACAAGCTAAAATTTTGAGGAAGAAAATGCCAGGAAGAAAACGACACAATGGATCTGAGAAGAATATCAGATAATATATCATATATAATATATCATATATAATATATCAAAGCAAATATAGCATCAGCCAGGAAAATTATAAGGTGGATTGCGAGAGCCTTCAAACTCAGGAATTCACCACAATGATCTTGCTATTCCAATCACCGGTGATGTTGAGCACTTACTCTTTCAACCCAGGTTGAAATAGAGTAATTCAGAGAACATGTATGACAACATGGGGTACAAAAGGAATTACTGACAAAGTACGGACATAGACGTTCGCAGTGAATGTGTTGATATTCAAAGATGACTTCGATAACGCACAAATGGGCTTGCACCCATGAGTGTCAAGAGAAGACTTGAAATGGATTGAAGACCCTCTCACTGGAAAGACAGACTGGCTGTAACACACACAAATCACAATAGCGTGATGAATCAAATGAACAAATCTACAAGGGCCGTGACGAGGATTCGAACCTACGTCCGGGAGCATCCCAGACGCTGCCTTAATCGACTGAGCTACGACATGGTTAAAAGAGTTGAAACCGAAGTTTTACTGAACTTACTCCTGAACTTACTACTGAAGTAAGTTCAGTAGAACTTCGGTTTCAACTCTTTTTGACCATGTCGATTAAGTCGCTCAGTCGATTAAGGCAGCGTCTGGGATGTTCCCGGACGCAGGTTCGAATCCTCGTCACGGCCCTTGTAGATTTGTTCACTGGCTGTAACGGATCAGTCCCGTGAGTATGGACTTTGGTACACCTAGATGAGGAGGTTATCTTGATTTCGGGGCTTTAGTGTCTCCGCGGCCCGGTCCTCGACCAGGCCTCCACCCCCAGGAAGCAGCCCGTGACAGCCCAGGTACCTATTTTACTGCTAGGTAACAGGGGCATAGGGTGAAAGATACTCTGTCCATTGTTTCTCGCCGGCGCCCGGGATCGAACCCGGGACCACAGGATCACAAGCCCAGCGTGCTGTCCGCTCGGCCTACCAGCTCCCTAAAGGAGCGTTAAGTTTCCAACTAGAAGTCTAATTTGCCTGAAGGGCAAGTTTTTTTTAAGTAAAAAATGATAGTGAATGAGAGAGTTTGGAAATATAAGGCGAGCTATGATAGCAGGGTTGCTAACAAGATATGTTTAGCTAAGAAAAAAAATCTAGCATTATGAAATTCTCGCCAATCCCCTTCTCAACTCCTAGTCATCTCGTGTCATCCTTTCCTCACCATCCTGCCCTTACCTTCCCTTATCCCCGAGACTTACCTCATCCCGCCCCCTCCCCCCTTGCCCCAACGTCCTCCCTGCCCCTCCTTGTCCACACGGAAGCACCCCACACAACACTTACCAGCCATTCTTATAGTGATACATGTTCATTAGGCTACAGTAGCTCGTGTCTTCATCACCCCAGATAAGATAATCTCAAGATAACCCCCCCCCCCTTTGTCGGTGTTCATTCGTCCTTGTAGTGGATGAACCAACAATGACTAAAATCCAGTGGGAGGAAACATTGCTCTAGGCGTAGACTGTGTAGAGGAAAGTTGGCACTGGACGGAGGTTTGTTATTGTTGTTTAAGATTCGCTACTTGGAACAAAAAGTTGCTAGTAGCACGGGCTATGGTGAGCCCGTAGTTGGACGCAGGTGTTGGAGAGGCATGAGGCGCGCCACTGCAGCAGTGCGCCAGGCCGTCCGTTATCTTAAACACCCTCTGGACAGCATCGACACGCGCCCTGATTAATGCTCGCTTCTGCCACCGCCACCTGGCCTCCTGGGGTCCAGGGGCCCTGGGCTCCAGGGCCCTGGGCTCTTGCACCCCTCGTCACCACTGATTGCCACTTCCCCCAACCCGTCCTCTTACAAATAACGTCGCTTTTATAGTACGGCACTTTTTGGCCGTAATGCATACGAGCGAAAAGCGACGTTGTATGTAAGAGGACAGGTTGACTATCACTACTTGTACCTGTCACTGGTTCAGCCAGCTCTAGCTCGTTATGCTCCGGTCCGCCTACTACCTCTTGTTATATATTTAAATATTCTGGCTTTTGAAATCTTTGTCGAAATCTGACGTTAAAGTTGTGGATGTCAAGGACCTGAACCGTTGTGGTACACGAGGGCCTGGCGTATGAGTCACAGCCTGGTTGATCAGGTATCCTTTGGAGGTGTTTATCCAGTTCTCTCTTGAACACTGTGAGGGGTCGGCCAGTTATGTCCCTTATGTGTAGTGGAAGCGTGTTGAACAGTCTCGGGCTTCTGATGTTGATAGTTCTCTCTCGGAGTACCTATTGCACCTCTGCTCTTCAACGGGGATATTCTGCACATCCTGCCATGCCTTCTAGTCTCATGTGCTGTTATTTGTGTGTGCAGGTTTGGGACCAGCCCCCTCTACTAAGGCTGAGTACCGCAGTTGGCTGCTAGTACTACCGGGGGGCTGAATACCGTGTGTTGGGTGCTGGTGCTAGCAGCAGCAGCAGCAGCAGCAGTGTGTATAGTGTTGAGGGGCGCGAGTAGAGTCAGTGGGTGGTCCTCATCTTGGCTTCCCGGGCCTTTAGTGGCTGGAGGCGAGACACTTGATGAACCCTTTCCTCTCCTCTCCTCCAACATCCTCCCTGTCCATCTCTTCTCCTTCATTATCTCCTCCATCTGCCATCTCCTCCTCCTCCTCCTTCCTTATTACCATAGTCATCAGCAATATCGTCATATTCATCTTATCGTTTTCTTGTGATCCGTCTCATCAGCAGGGGCTGGTCCCCCTGGGCTTCGTGAGGCCCTGGGGGGGCGGTGGTGAGGGGCCGCCGCACCTGTTCTCCGTTAATCTGGGTAATCTTGTCGCTCTCAAGGGCCACTGTCACACAGATAAGGACGCGAGTGGCGGCAACGGTGGTGTGGGAGTAGTGGACCTGATCACAAGGCTTCAGGAAATGGTGGTGTGTGTGGTCACCCCGGAGGAAGTGATGGGAGTTGTCGGGAAAGCGCCAAGCCATGACGACTATATAGCACTGGGAAGGGATCAGGATAAGGATTTGGGACGGGACGGGGGAAAGGAATGGTACCCAACCACTTCGACGGTCGGGGATTGAACGCCGACCTGCAGGAAGCAAGACCGTCGCTCTACCGTCCAGCCCAAGTGGTTGGACACACGCCGGAGGAAGTGAAGGCACGGATGCTTATGTATCTGTGACTATTAGGAAGCCAAGTCTTCCTCTTTATGCTTTGTTTCTTACTGAAGTAGTAGTAAGCATCCAGCAGTCTCAAGAGACTGGAGTTGTGCTCTGGTTGTTGGTCTGGAGTGGCCTCTCCACGGCGCAAAGTCAGGGTAGGTTGATATGGAGGGGGGGGGAAGGCTGTTACCCAAGCAGCAGGTCCCTCCCCCCTCCCCTCTCCACCCCTCTCCACGGGGCCGAAAGTTTCCAGAACGAGGTTGAAGGCAACAACGAACTGCTCTAGGGGGCTCCAGTGCCAGAGTTTACCTCGAAGTTGGTAAAAGAGACAGCGACTCCAACCCCAGAGACAACCCCAAATCTTGCTAGTGTTTTAGTATGGTGACAAGTGTTCCGCTTGTCCTACTCTAAAGAGACGATCCATGACAATTATCTCTCGGCATCTTACGCTGAGGGATAATGGCTCACCTTGACCTGGTACAGAGTATGTGTCCCCATTACCACTGTACGGGCGCTCTTCTCCTCAAGGAGGAAGTTACAGCCCCGCTTCTGTGCCAGGTAAGTCCACAACGGGCTCACCATAGCCCGTGCTATGGTGACCTTTTTGTTCCAAGTAGCGAATCTAAAACAACATCCTCAAGGAAACGGAGAAGAGCCCTTCCTTCCCTCCCTTCCCTACTCCTCAAGAGACACCCCGCTCGGGTCTGTGGGACAAGCGTCTTGTGTTACCGTCTATGGAACCTCGGCCACACTGGAAATAGACGGGGTGCTGGAATACACTACAACACTTATTTTTTTTATATTAATATTTATGCTAAAGATGTACACGGCAGCAATGCTTATATATGTAACTCGTAGACCACATGTTTAGCGCTGAGAATATGTAGCTTTATTTAACGGAGAAAGGTAGCCTTGCTTAACCCGGAAAGGTAGCCTTCTTTAACGCTAAAAGGTAGCCATATTTAACTTCGCCATATTTAACACGAGCAAACGTAACTATATTTAATGTTTCTGTGATTCTAGTGGTTGAGTAATGACGAAATCAGTGCTGACCTGGGGTGTATAGAGCCAGCTCAACCCGGGGTGTGAAGCTCCTCAGGTCAACCTGGGGAGCTGGCTGATACCTGGTTGATGGGGTTCTGGGAGTTCTACTCCCCAAGCCCGGGCAGCCCAAGCCTGCTTGACCTGGGTGTTTGGGGGCTGAAGTTCTCCATAAAACTGGAGATTTGACTCTTAATTACTCTTAGTTTAATTGTGACATTAGTGGGAGCTGTTTGTGTACGCCCTCCCTTGTATAGTGGAAGTGATGTAAGCGCTTCTGGTATCTCGCCTGTATCCCATTATCAGAGGTAACTAGAAGGAAGATTGAAGCATTGAAGGGAAATGTGGTTTGTGCAGGAGATATCAGATCACCTGGATTGTGATGGTCTGCGGGCAGCGAGCTCAAATAGCCTCGTAGACCACGCAGGACCAGCTTGGCTGAGGTGCTGGATATCGACCACAATTAAGCCACAGATAAAGCATCTGTCGCCACCCTGACGCCTAAGGCGCCTGACAGCTGGTGGTGTAATCATGGTGGTGCACAGTCCTGAGGTTCCGGGTTCGATCCCCGGTGGAGGCGGAAACAAATGGGCAAAATGTTTCTTTCACCCTGATGTCGATACCCCTGCTAACAGGTACCTGGGAGTTAGACAGCTGCTACGGGCTGCTTCCTGCGGGGAGGGGGGGGGGGTTGTAACGAAAAGAAGGCCTGGTCGAGGACCGGACCGCGGGGACGCTAAACCCCGAAATCATCTCTAAGATAACCTCAAGAAGATAACCGTCTGTCTTCCATCTCTCGTAGTCTCAGCACACTCCTACCCCGTCCATCGAGTAGGGAAGAAAGCGTGACAGACACAGACAGGAAGGTTTCTGGGTAATGTCAGTGGAAGTCTTGAGTCACTTGAGGAGAGAGTGGCGCCGTGGGAGAGGTTCCGGGAGAGGAAGGTTGGTAGAAGCGTGTGATGAAGGCGTGGGAAGGTCAGGGAGTGGGATGGGAGGGAAGGGAATTAATGAGTAGTGCGTTTGGGTGTAGGGAGCGAGTGCTTCACCGGGTTGGTTATTGCATATTATTAAAAGTTTATAGCAGTATTCTGCATAGCTGGGAATGGATGAATCGTAGACGTCCAGGAGAAGGTTAGATATATGGGAAAGGGAGGTTTTGTATATGGGAGGGGGAGAAGACTAGTGTTGGGAAGGCTTAGCGTGTTACCACGTGTGTGGGACGGGGGGAGGGAAGAGGCTTAGTATACGATCTTAGGGAGGAAGAGATACTGTACACATTTGAAGGGAAGGGGAGCACTGTACCTGAAAGATAGTGAGGGGACTTAGTACATGAGTGTGGGGGCTTAGTACATGTGTGTTAGGGGGGAGGATGGAGGGGGGCTATCTTGAGATGATTTCGGGGCTTTAGTGTCCCCGCGGCCCGGTCCTCGACCAGGCCTCCACCCCCAGGAAGCAGCCCGTGACAGCTGACTAACTCCCAGGTACCTATTTACTGCTAGGTAACAGGGGCATTCAGGGGGAAAAGAAACTTTGCCCATTTGTTTCTGCCTCGTGCGGGAATCGAACCCGCGCCACAGAATTACAAGTCCTGCGCGCTATCCACCAGGCTACGAGGCCCCATGTAGTACACGAGTGTGATGGAGGGGGCAGTGTGAAACATGAAAACAACCAGAGACTGACCACGAAGGACGTACCCTACCAAACACACACAATCTACGACGTTGGTACAACGTTTGAACAAGTTTTAACACCTAACCAGTTATAACAATCAATATAGCAAGTTGTAACAACGTTCTAATACGTCATAAACACGTTAAGTCAAGATGTAACAACTTTTATTACAAGTTGTAACAAGCAGAAAGTGGTCAGTTTGGGTTTGTGTTTCCAGGGGTACTTTCTCAGCTTGTCTAGCAAGCAAGCAAGCAACTATTGAGTGTTGGCCTGCCAGTCAAGGTGTCTTAAAGGGCTGGTAAGCACTGGTGACAGTTGAGGCAGTGGCGTTGACTGGTGGTAAGTTCAAGTATATTATTGAGGTAATAAAATACATCTCAAAAGGACAGAGTAGCTTAGGCTATTTGTACCCTCGTCTGTTTAAGGTCCCTCAAGGGGCTCACAAATCCATATAGTACACAAATATTAATCATGGTGGTGGTAAATGTGGGGCAGTGTAGTGTTCTAGTGGTGGGGGTGTACAGTCTCACGCTTGTTTCCTTGTTAGTCTTGTTAATAAATGGCTTCCTTTACACGCCTCTTGGCTCCTAAGATGTCGAGTTTTAGCTCGAAGATCCCACATTTACAACAGCATTTCATCCAATGAAATAAACCATGGCGCAACATTTACTTTCATATCTATTTGTGAAATTGTGGATAAAGTTGGCTTCTACTCGCTGGTTTGGGTCATTATATTGTACAGTGTAACAGGAAAATATAATTTCTTAGTATTCACATTTCCTTCTATTCATTCGTGTCTGCATTCTCCCACTCCCAATTCGAGAGAGAACTGGATAAACAACCCCAAAAGATACCTGATCAACCAGGCTATGATTCGTACGTCAGGCTGAGAGCAGCCGCGTCCAACAGCCTGGTCGACCAGTCCAGCAACCAGTAAGCCTGGTCGACGACCGCGGGGACGCTAAGCCCTGGAAGCCACTCAAGGTAACCCCGCATACATTAACATGTAGGACAACACCCAGAGGTCAGGTCATTGGCAAGAATAGTATGAGAATTGGGACTCATTCTTGAGGGGAAGGATCGAATTGAAAGCAGAAGTTCAATAGGTACGATAATAAAGAACTGTCAACATCAAAGGCTCAGGACTTGTCAACACTCTCCCGCTACACATAAGGGACATAACTGGCAGACTTCTCGCTGTGTTAAAGATAGCTCTATAAACATTTCCAAAGAATTCCTCGCCTACCAGGGCTATAATTCATACCTCAGGCTGCGACCAGCCGCGTCCAACAGCCTGGTTGACACTAGACCATCAACCAGGAGGCCTGGTTAGAGACCGGGCTGCGGAAACATTAGTCCCCGGAACCTTCACAAGGTAGTTCCAAGGTAGGTAGGTAGGTGTTGATTTGTGGAACCAATTACCGCGTAACGTGGTGGAGGTGGGATCCCTCCATTCCTTCTAGCGCGGGTTGGACATGTATATGAGTGGGATTGGGGGGTTGGATTGGGGGGTTATAGATAGGAGCTGCCTCGTATGGGTCAATAGGCCTTCTGCAGTTACCTTTATTCTTATGTTGTGTGGTTGTTGTGCACTTGTAACATCTGTGTTGAAAGCGGCTTAAAGGCCTGGCAGGTGGTAGGTAGCCTGGCGATCACAACCACCTACACAATAATACAAGTGTGTAACAAGGGGTGATGCAAATGGTTATAATAGAAGAACACGGGAGTGTGCGGGTGGATGGGTTGTTGTTGTTTAAAGATTCAGCTACTAGGAACAAAAAGTTCTAAGTAGCACGGGCTACGGTGAGCCCCGTAATGGACTTACTTACCTGGCACAGGGGGGCGGGGTGCGTGTTGTGACCCGTATATCAAGACTGGCAGGTGGTGGGGGTATGCCACGTATTGGTGTGGTCATGGGCCAGCCCTCTTGGGGGGCCCACCATGGGCCACACCTCTTGGGGGCCAGCACCTCTTGTGCTGGCCTCTTGTGGTTGACGCCAGTGGTGCCCGGCTGGGTATTGTACCCCCCCCCCCCTATCTCTCTTGGTTGTTTTACTCTTAACTTTAGCTTACTTCTGCCTGTATTAGTGGGATATGTGTTTACCTGTAGTCGGTTTACAGAGCTCTACTCAAAGTCTGATGGGGAATTTTTGTATGCTCTATACTTTCCTATTTGTATGTTGTGTGTGTGAATTTAATGTATTTGTTGTTTGTATTGGGTATCTTCTTGAGATGATGATTTGATTTGAGATGATTTCGGGGCTTTAGTGTCCTCGCGGCCCGGTCCTCGACCAGGCCTCCACCCCCCAGGAAGCAGCCCGTGACAGCTGACTAACACCCAGGTACCTATTTGACTGCTAGGTAACAGGGGCATAGGGTGAAAGAAACTCTGCCCATTGTTTCTCTCCGGCGCCCGGGATCGAACCCGGGGCCACAGGATCACAAGTCCTTGGGGGAAACGCCCATGTATTTATCGAACAAATAATCCGAATTTGTTTCTGTACTGCAGTCAGTAAATTATGTTTCTGCTTAGAAATGCTGTTATATTAAGTGATGGGAGCCGGTCGGCCGAGCGGACAGCACACTGGCCTTGTGATCCTGTGGTCCTGGGTTCGATCCCAGGCGCCGGCGAGAAACAATGGGCAGAGTTTCTTTCACCCTATGCCCCTGTTACCTAGCAGTAAAATAGGTACCTGGGAGTTAGTCAGCTGTCACGGGCTGCTTCCTGGGGGTGGAGGCCTGGTCGAGGACCGGGCCGCGGGGACACTAAAAAGCCCCGAAATCATCTCAAGATAACCTGTTTTTTCGACTTGTTAAAATAATCGTTGCAATCTGCGTTTCATAAACTAATAAAGAGGATAGTTATGGTAGGCAAGGTGAGGTAGGATTGGCCAGGCCCGGGCCACACGCGGCCACTAGCCAAATCATAGCACCAACACTGGTGGGTTGGTTAGTGTGGTCTGGTGGACACGGCACGCAGGATCGATACTCTTCCCCAACACTGTCGCCCAGAGGTCAGAGTTCACTCGCTCCACGTCTGGACTTTCCACCATTTTCCCACATGGACTAAATACAAATTCCTGATCCTTTCTTTGTCTTGTTACTCTTCATTTGAGATTGGTGAAATAGAGGGAATACGGAGAACATATACGGCACACAGAGACACCATAAAGCACCTTAAATTAACTATTGAGAGCGTCTCTAGTTTTCAAAATGTATTCTCTAGAAGGGAACAGCCTGGTGGATCAAACTCTCACAAGTCAAGCGTGGCCTCGGGCCGGGCTTGGGAAGTAGAACTCTCAGAACCCCATCAAGCAGGTATCAACCCGACCGAGACATGATCATGTACCGTGTATATGGGAGATACTGGAAGGGTAGGTACCCAATTTTATGTAAAATAACATGCTGTAGCGAACGATATAGTACCAAATGCAGAATAGAGCCAATGGTGATTAGAGGTGCCATAGGCACAATTAAATATCCACGGATATTTAATACCCTCCCATCAAGCATAAGAAATATTGCCGGAACAAAATTTTGTAGCGATCATGAATAAACTGGACAGCTTTCAGCAAGTGTTGGTCTAACCAGGCTGTAGTGGCTATGTGGGTTTGCAGGCCGCTCTAAGCAACAGCCTGTTGGACCAAGCTCTAACAAGTAAAACCTGGCCCCGGGCCGGGCTTGGGGGGAGCAGAACTCTCAAAACCCCATCCAGGTACATGTCTGGCAAACGTGAGAGGTGAGGGAGTTTAAACCCTCACTTTCCAGGTTTCCATAATCATAGCAGTGTTGTAGATCGATTTACAACACAACCAGTGTGTAAGATAATACATTATTTTCTGTAAGTAATGTATTTTAATGTAATGTTAGTATATAATTATTATTTACTAACTCCTTCATTACCATGATAAATGGAGAGCCGTAGGGTAGATTTTTTGCTTATGTAACCTGGAATGTGAGTTAAGAGGAAAACCTGAACTCCTTTCACATACCTAGAGGCGGTTCAGAAGATCAGTGTCCTCGTGATCTGGTGTTTAGGTCACAAGCCAACCAGGAGGCGCGCACACAGTGAACAAGACTGTTGACCAGACCACACACTAGAAGGTGAAGGGACGACGACGTTTCGGTCCGTCCTGGACCATTCTCAAGGTGATTATCAATCGACTGGTCCGTCCTGGAGAATGGTCCAGGACGGACCGAAACGTCGTCGTCCCTTCACCTTCTAGTGTGTGGTCTGGTCAACTTACTTTAGCCACGTTATTGTGACTCATCGCCAACAAGGCTGTTCGACGCCACTGCTCGAATGACGAGTAAATCCCACCCCAGTTGGGTTTTCACCTTAGTAAAATAGGTACCTGGGTGTCAGTCAGCTGTCACGGGCTGCTTCCTGGGGGTGGAGGCCTGGTCGAGGACCGGGCCGCAGGGACACTGAAAAGCCCCGAAATCATCTCAAGATAACCTCAAGATAACCTATCATATTGTTCATGCTATTTACGAGAGTGGGTTATATTCCTGCATGTTGTGTATACTGTGTATATATAGGACGAGAGTAACGGCGCGCTTCATGTCGTGCTCGGCCTTTAATTCTCTGTAATTTACTGCAATCTGTTAGAAAATTTAAAATCCTCCTCCTCTTTACTTTAACTTATTCCCCTGGTATATGTTTATTTTATATGCTGGTACTCTATCGTCATAGTTATCAAACACTATGAGCAGAGTTTCTTTCACCCTATGCCCCTGTTACCTAGCAGTAAAAATTGGTACCTGGGAGTTAGTCAGCTGTCACGGGGTGCTTCCTGGGGGTGGTTGCCTGGTCGAGGACCGGGCCGCGGGGACACTAAAAAGCCCCGAAATCATCTCAAGATAACATCAAGAAGATAACTATGGCAAACTGTTACATACCTGCATTTTACTTAATTCTAGTGAATCAAAATTTCTCATATGTTATGCAGGTTATCTTCGTTATTTTGATTTCACGGCTTAGCGTCCCCGCGGCCCGGTCTTCGACCAGGCCTCTTTTTTTTTGTTACACACCCCCAGGTGTAAAACCGCTATAATTGTAACGTAACACCACTATAATGGATACTAAACTAATAATGTACACACTAATAATGTAATGTACTACTTATCCTGAGTAACACTTCCTATCAGTTGCACTTGGTAACACTGTTATTGAACACGGTAATATGAGCTGACATATGATGGTTACACCGGAACCAAAGGTACACTGCAAAACAAGGAAATGCTACACAGGATTAAATACGCTGCCACCATCTGTCTTTGACCATTGAGACTATATCGAGCAACGAGGCAAGAAACATTGCTTGACTTGGAGAGTACTTTCAATGACTGTCAGTAATTATGGGACGGTTGTCAGCCACTATATCCAAAAGGCCAAGAGGATTCAACAATTGACACAGACGGGAAATTTAACATGAGTTTATTGAGACCAAAATTATGCTAATCACCACTTGTATATCCTACTCTAACACTGGCAAATTGTTAAGAAATTTAGACATGAAACAAAACCTCAGAGATCACACACATTACCTTAAGACCTCTGTCTCTCCCTGGCTGAGATGTTCTTCACAGACTCGCTCTCGATCCCGGTGTCCCGCACTCTGTCTCTAAGTCTCTACAGGACCAATATATATATACAACCCCAAAGGGGGGAAGGGGGAGATTTTCTGTTGCTACCTACTCCAAGAATGAAAGAGATCGGCCACACGTACAAAAACACTCAAGAATTTTCATTAAACTTGTTTGACATTCACCATACACTGTTCAAGAGAGGAGTTATTAATTACGTGTGTGACTGACCTCTGACCTGGGCTAAAAGGGGAGGAGATCCATGGATGTTTACATATAAGAATCTGGAGTCTAATTCCATTGCAATGTTTGACAAGAGTATCATGAAATATTACATACTTGAAACTAGCTGACTAAGACTAACCCAGGAACTTTTTAATCAACATAAAAGATAATCCGGAGGTCATCTGGGCTGACCTCTTGGAGAAGGCTTCCCCGAGTGTGAACTCTTAAGTGGGGGGGGGGGGGTCATGCGTGTTACAGCAGGAAGCAGCTCGTAACAGCTGTCTAACTCCCAGGTACCTATTTACTGCTAGGTGTGCAGGATAATCAGGGTGAAAGAAACTCTGCCTATTTGTTTCCGTCTGCTGGGGATCGAACCCGGGGCCCTAGGACTACAACCCCAGAGCACTGTCCACTCAGTTACGAGGCCGTGTGTACTCGCCTAGTTGTGTTTGCGGGGGTTGAGCTCTGGCTCTTTGGTCCCGCCTCTCAACCGTCAATCAACAGGTGTACAGATTCCTGAGCCTATCGGGCTCTTATCATATCTACACTTGAAACTGTGTATGGAGTCAGCCTCCACCACATCTCTTCCTAATGCATTCCATTTGTCCACCACTCTGACACTAAAAAAGTTCTTTCTAATATCTCTAGCATGTGTTTGTGTGTGTGTGTGTTTTAGGCCATTTCTTAATGAGGACGTTAGCTTCATGAAAGTTGAAGAGGTAGCAGATGCTGGGTGTAAACAAAAGATTTGTTTACCTAAGCGCTGGTTGTACATACAGGATGAGTGTAAACATGAGGGTGATTGTGTACGTAAATGTCAGTGTAAAGTAGTGTGTGTGTAAAATGAGATGTTTAGGATAGGATATAAACAGAAAGGGTATGATGCACATTAAAATACTTCCTGCATATTAAAACCCATAAACTTAAGCTCATAAATGGTGTTGAGGACACAAACTGTTTCAAACAATTAGGATTTTTATACATTTAAACACAAATGTTCTTAGAATAGGAAAGTGTGCCAGGCAGGGGAAGGGGGTGTTGCGTACCTGGAGAAGGTTCTGGGAGTTCTTTTACTCCCCGAGCCCGGCCTGAGGCCAGGCTGGACTTGATAACTTGGTCTAACAGGCTGTTGCTTAGAGCGGCCTACAGGCCCACATCCGCTACAGCCTGGTTGGTTCGGCACTTCTTGCAAGAACGTATCCAAGTGCCTCTTCAATACATCCATCTTTGTTCCAGCAATATTGCTAATGCTTGCTGGGAGGGTGTTGAACAGTTGTGGACCTCTGATGTTCAAACAGTGTTCTCTGCTTGTGTCTATGGCACCTCTACTCCTCCTCCACTGGTTCTATTCTGCATTTCCTTCCGTGTCTTTCGTTCCAGTATGTTATTCTAATGTGCAAATTGGGAAAAGAATGTTAATTTCGCGAGCCGTTACCATTTTCTAGTACGACGATTTTTAGCTTTAGATAAACTATGCGTGAAAATGCGACGCTCTATTAGGAGGACGGGTTGCATAATGAAGTCGAAGGACAAGAGGAGCCAACCATGCCATCCTGAAGGAAGATTTCCGGATGATGTAGTATCATTTGAGCACCACCTGAACCTCAGTCATTATTCTGCTGTACTTTCAACATAGCAGCATGTACCTCACCGACTGGGAAGGGTTTTGTGTCTACGCCTTGCTAACGTCAAGAGTGGCCTCGATCACTGTAGAGAAGTCTTATGGTTATCTTGAGGTTATCTTGAGATGATTTCGGGGCTTTTAGTGTCCCCGCGGCCCGGTCCTCGACCAGGCCTCCACCCCCAGGAAGCAACCCGTGACAGCTGACTAACACCCAGGTACCTATTTTACTGCTAGGTAACAGGGGTATTCAGGGTGAAAGAAACTTTGCCCATTTGTTTCTGCCTCGTGCGGGAATCGAACCCGCGCCACAGAATTACGAGTCCTGCGCGCTATCCACCAGGCTACGAGACCCCCTGGTTCACAGGTGAACCACACTGTGTCCTGGAAGTTTAAATGTTAATTACAAGTAAAGATTTTTAACTTGTTAGATAAGATGGTCGAGTTGAGACAGTCATCTCCTTTGTAAATGTTGAATTAGAGAAGTATTTTATGCAGAGTAACAAAATTGTCTAATTTTAGTTTGTCTACATTATATTGACATTTAAGTGACTGGTCAACACTGTTCCCATCACTGGTGGGTGTAGGTGGGTGTTGAGTGAGGGTCAGTATTCCCATCACTGGTGGGTGTTGAGTGAGGGTCAGTATTCCCATCACTGGTGGGTGTAGATGGGTGTTGAGTGAGGTCAGTATTCCCATCACTGGAGGGTGTAGGTGGGTGTTGAGTGAGGTCAGTATTCCCATCACTGGTGGGTGTAGGTGGGTGTTGAGTGAGGGTCAGTATTCCCATCACTGGTGGGTGTAGGTGGGTGTTGAGTGAGGGTCAGTATTCCCATCACTGGTGGGTGTAGGTGGGTGTTGAGTGAGGGTCAGTATTCCCATCACTGGTGGGTGTAGGTGGGTGTTGAGTGAGGGTCAGTATTCCCATCACTGGTGGGTGTAGGTGGGTGTTGAGTGAGGGTCAGTATTCCCATCACTGGTGGGTGTTGAGTGAGGGTCAGTATTCCCATCACTGGTGGGTGTTGAGTGAGGGTCAGTATTCCCATCACTGGTGGGTGTAGGTGGGTGTTGAGTGAGGGTCAGTATTCCCATCACTGGTGGGTGTTGAGTGAGGGTCAGTATTCCCATCACTGGTGGGTGTAGGTGGGTGTCGAGTGAGGGTCAGTATTCCCATCACTGGTGGGTGTAGGTGGGTGTTGAGTGAGGGTCAGTATTCCCATCACTGGTGGGTGTAGGTGGGTGTTGAGTGAGGTCAGTATTCCCATCACTGGTGGGTGTTGAGTGAGGGTCAGTATTCCCATCACTGGTGGGTGTAGGTGGGTGTCGAGTGAGGGTCAGTATTCCCATCACTGGTGGGTGTAGGTGGGTGTTGAGTGAGGGTCAGTATTCCCATCACTGGTGGGTGTAGGTGGGTGTTGAGTGAGGTCAGTATTCCCATCACTGGTGGGTGTTGAGTGAGGGTCAGTATTCCCATCACTGGTGGGTGTAGGTGGGTGTCGAGTGAGGTCAGTATTCCCATCACTGGTGGGTGTAGGTGGGTGTCGAGTGAGGGTCAGTATTCCCATCACTGGTGGGTGTAGGTGGGTGTCGAGTGAGGGTCAGTATTCCCATCACTGGTGGGTGTAGGTGGGTGTTGAGTGAGGTCAGTATTCCTATCACTGGTGGGTGTAGGTGGGTGTTGAGTGAGGGTCAGTATTCCCATCACTGGTGGGTGTAGGTGGGTGTCGAGTGAGGTCAGTATTCCCATCACTGGTGGGTGTAGGTGGGTGTCGAGTGAGGGTCAGTATTCCCATCACTGGTGGGTGTAGGTGGGTGTCGAGTGAGGGTCAGTATTCCCATCACTGGTGGGTGTTGAGTGAGGGTCAGTATTCCCATCACTGGTGGGTGTCGAGTGAGGGTCAGTATTCCCATCACTGGTGGGTGTCGAGTGAGGGTCAGTATTCCCATCACTGGTGGGTGTAGGTGGGTGTCGAGTGAGGTGGTTGCGTGGAATGGCTGTGACCATTTAGAGAAACCAGGAGGCAGCCTACACCTCATGCTGTTCCCCTTCCACTGGCTATTGATTTTGGTGTTACCTCGCTAGCAGCAGCGGCAGCATAGGAGGAGGAACAGGGGGGAGGGATGGGGGGCTGGTTGGGGACAGACAAGCTCCTTCCATCCTTCCGAACATCCTCCTCCTCCTCCTCTCTCTCCCCTGAAAACCTTGTGATAGTGTTGAAACTTGCTAACAAGAGTAGTTTTCCCCCCTCTAGAGGCGAGGGTAAACGTATGACGCCTCGATTTCATTTAATGGCGAGTTTCCTTGTGGTGTTTGACCAGTTGTGCGAGTCTTGGAGTGCGGGGTGTTTACATGTTGCTACCATGATTGTATCTTTATCCCATCCAGTAAGTTTCAACATTGCATGAGTGGTTGTTTATGTCCTCTCCTGGGGCTTGGTGTGTGCACATGCGCTTGCTTCCTGGCTGGCTGGCTCACTCACTCACTTGCTCACTCACTCAGTCTTTCTCCCACCTCATTTATGGTTGAGGCCTCCTGAGCATACAAGGTCATCATTAACAAACCTACTCTTCCATGTGACCTACTGACGTTCTACTCCACTATATGATATACCTACTTGATGGGTTTCTAGGAGTTTATCTATATCAATTATATGCTGGTATCCATACCTCGCCGTCCATAGAAACTCCGTGTGGGTTTCTATGGACGCTCCAAATACTACATTTTGCCTCTGTGAGGAGGCTATTTATAAACGGTATTTTGTTCCCCTTTGTTTTTAATCCCCTTCATTGTTGACAAGTTAAATGAGGTTACTCTATTTGATGTATTTTGACTGGTAGGTTTGTCAGTTCCGTTATTCAGGGGCATATTGAATGTACTAGTGACAAGTACTAGTGACTGGTGTAGAGCGTATGTACTAGTGCCTAGTACTAGTGACTGGTGTGGGTATGGTTTGCTTTGCAAGTTCCAGTACCATTCATTCCTCCCGTTCCAATCTCTCGAATGTCTTACATAAGAACAAAGGCAACTGCAGAAGGCCTATTGGCCCATACGAGGCAGCTCCTATTTATAATTATTACTTCTGGTTCTTCTAAAAATGATAGTTTGATTTACTTCATAGATATGATAGTGCCTAATAGGCTCAGAAACCAGTTGATTGACCGTTAAGAGGCTGAATCAAAGAGCTAAAACTCTCTCGCCAGCAAGCATAATTACCTGGAGCATACCTGGAGAGGGTTCAGAGAGGTCTTCTACTCCCCGAGCCCGGCCTGAAGCCAGGTTCGCCTTGTAATAACTTGCCCCAACAGGCTGTTGCTTGGAACGGCCTACAGGCCCACGTAACCACTACAGTCTAGTTGGTGTGGCACTTCTTGCAAGAAGTTATCCAAGTGCCTCTTGATTACATCCACCTTTGTTCCAGCAATATTGCTAATGCTTGCTGGGAGGGAGTTGAACAGTTGTGGACCACTGATGTTCAGTGTTCTCTGATTATGTCTGGCGCCTCTACTCTTCACTGGTTCTATTGTGCATTTCCTTCCCTATCTTTCGTTCTGGTATGTTATTATCCTACCTTGCCTATTTGGGACCTGACCTTCAAGTATCTTCCATGATGCATTATTTGATATCTCTCTCGTCCCCTTTCCAAAGCTCTCATTTTGAGAGCTTTGAGACGGTCTCAATTTGTTTTATCGTGACTGTGTGCCGTGTATGTTCTCTGTATTCCCTCTAATTCAGAGACCTCTCCTGCTCTGAAAGGGGAAGTGAGTACCGAGCAATACTCAAGACGGGACAGCACCAGTGATTTAAATAGTATTAGGATTTCTAATGGTTGTTATTAGGATTTTTTGTTAATTTATTAGGATTTCTAATGGTAAAAATTTGTAATGGTAATCCATGCGATCATTTTCCTGGCCGCCGCTATATATGCTCATTGCCATAGTTAGGTAAGTGTACAAACTGACCTGACCTGACTGGATTAAACTGACCTGACCTGACTGGATTAAACTGACCTGACCTGACTGGATTAAACTGACCTGACCTGACTGGATTATACTGACCTGGCTGGTTGACTCACCCACACAAGCTTATCAGTGTCGGCTGGAAGTGTATACAGTTTTATTCTTAGCTTATTGACTATCTAATGGTTACAGGGATTCATTTAACGTGAACACCAACGTAGATATTTACTATCTTCTGGCCAAGGAAGAGTGAAGGCTAGGCCATGATTACGCTCTATCCCATCCCCCCCCCACCTGCCTTGGCTTTCTTAATCTTCCAGACATCAAGTGATGTCCCAGGGCTGCTCTATCTACCCCTATATATCTATAGAGGGGTGTAGAAATAGCCTAAGCTACTCTATCCCTTTGAGATGTATTTCTTGCTTATCTTAATAAACTTAATATTAATTAAGATAATTAATACTAATAATTATCTTAATAAGTATTTCTTGCTTATCTTAATAAACATACTTGAACTTGAGCTCTATCTTGGGACCTCAAGATTGACGGATGCAGTTTAATGCTGAATAATGTTGAGGTTTGCAAGAAGTTCTGGACCAACCGGGCTGTGGTGGATGTGCGGACCTGCTGGCCGCTCCAAGCAACAGCTTGTTGGACCAAGTTATCACAAGTCGAGCCTGGCCTCTGGTCGAGCTCACAAAATGAGGTCAATGGGAATAACTGGAAAAGTAGGACGCTGGATACTCAATTTCCTGTCGAACAGAACACAAAGAGTAACAGTCAATCAGATAAAATCGAGTCCAAGCGATGTTAAAAGCTCTGTACCTCAAGGTACAGTCCTTGCACCGCTACTGTTCCTTATTCTCATATCTGATATAGATAAAAATACACGCCACAGCTTCGTGTCGTCCTTTGCAGATGACACAAAAATCAGCATGAAAATTACCTCTGCTGAAGACATTGAAAAACTACAAGCAGATGTCAACAAAGTTTTTGATTGGGCAGCAGAAAATAACATGATGTTTAACAGTGATAAATTTCAGGTACTCAGGTACGGCAAAAATGAGGATCTGAAACATAATACAGGGTACAAAACACAATCGAATCTTCCCATAGTAGGAAAACAGCATGTCAAGGATTTGGGAATAATGATGTCCGACGATCTAACGTTTAGGGAGCATAACCAAGCAAATATCGCGTCAGCCAGAAAAATGATCGGATGGATTACGAGAACTTTCAAATCCAGGGATCCCATCACAATGGTTGTACTCTTCAAGTCACTTGTGCTGTCCCGTCTCGAGTACTGCTCAGTACTCACTTCCCCCTTCAGAGCAGGAGAGATTGCTGAAATAGAGGGAATACAGAGAACATATACGACACGCATAGACGAGATAAAACACCTAAATTATTGGGATCGTCTCAAAGCTCTCCAAATGTACTCTCTAGAAAGGAGACGAGAGAGATACCAAATAATATACACCTGGAAAATACTGGAGGGTCAGGTCCCAAATCTACACAGTAAAATAACAACGTACTGGAGTGAACGATATGGAAGAAAATGCAAGATTGAACCTGTGAAGAGCAGAGGTGCCATAGGCACAATCAGAGAGCACTGTATAAACATCAGGGGTCCGCGGTTGTTCAACGTCCTCCCAGCGAGCATAAGAAATATTGCCGGAACAACCGTGGACATCTTCAAGAGAAAACTGGACGGTTTTCTAAGAGAAGTTCCGGATCAGCCGGGCTGTGGTGGGTACGTGGCCCTGCGGGCCGCTCCAAGCAACAGCCTGGTGGACCAAACTCTCACAAGTCGAGCCTGGCCTCGGGCCGGGCTTGGGGAGTAGAAGAACTTCCAGAACCCCATCAACCAGGTATCAACCAGGTATCAACCAGGGGAGTAGAAAAACAACCAGAACCCCATCCAGGAACAATCCAGGTTCTGAGGATAGGTAATGGAGAGAGTTGCCAGACACCAAGTGGATAGTGTTGGAATTGCGAAATGTGAATGCAGACGGCCTCGCAACGTTGCAAAACACATAAATTGTTTAATAAATACAGATAAGCTACCATGGATACCTGATCAACCAGGCTGTGATTCATACGCCAGGCTGCGAGCAGCCGCGTCCAACAGCCTGGTTGACCGGTCTAGCAATCAGGAGGCCTGGTCGACGACCGGGCCGCGGGGAAGCTAAGCCCCGGAAGCACCTCAAGGCAAGGTGACAATGAACTGGGAAAGATGCACAGGTTGCTCTAGCCTGACCTCAGGCCGGGCTCTGGGAGTAGAACAACTCTCGAAACCTACTCCAGGTATGCTCTAGGTTTCGTAAGTGGACTCGGAAATGCTTGATAGATTTTAGCCAAGGTCTTTGTAACTGTCATTTACTTAAAGTACATCTTCATACGATTGATCGGTCTCATAAGACAGAACACAAATTGGACGTCACTTGAACGCATATAGAGAAGAATGGCTCTATGGCGTTCATATAGAGCCATTCTTCAAGTTTTTAAAAGCATTCTTTGTGAAGAGTTATAAAGAGTATAACGCAATGACTGGAGCTCTGAACTCTACCGTCGCTGGCTTGTAGTGTCCGGTGTGTTCCATGCATTGTATCCAACCTGTGTTTACCTCTGGCCTCCCACTTGTTCGGATCCCTTGGCGTCGGAGTTGAAGATCAAGGAAAAAGTAGGTGTTCGGAGGGAAGGGTGTTCTTGGAACTGTAGGGGGCGCGGGGAATGTGAGATGTGGAGAGTGAGGGGGGAATGAGGGGTGGGTTGTAGTGAGTAATGAAGACAATATGAACAATTGTTGTAATATGTTGGTAAAATGGTGACAATGGTGTTAATGTTGACAACATTGATGACACTACTGTATTTGTAATTGATGACATTGTCTCTGGGATTCTCTGTTGATGCTGGTATATTAATTCGGCTTTCTTCTCTTGACAGGTACGCGTGGGAGATTTGATGCTGACCAAGACAGAGGTGTTGACGATGCTGGAAGGGTAGCAGTAACGTTATTCACTGTTGATGAACCAGGTAGTTATGATCAGCGTCGGGGACGACTGCTGCACTCAATATGCACACGGGAGAGGGAGGGATAGAGAGAGCGCGGGAGAGGGGGAAAGAGAGCACGGGAGAGGGGTAGAGAGAGCACGGGAGAGGGGTAGAGAGAGCACGGGAGAGGGGTAGAGAGAGCACGGGAGAGGGAGGGAGAGAGCGCGGGAGAGGGGGAAAGAGAGCACGGGAGAGGGAGGGAGAGAGCGCGGGAGAGGGGTAGAGAGAGCACGGGAGAGGGAGGGAGAGAACGCGGGAGAGGGAGAAGCCAGATGAGAGAGAGAGCGAGCGTGTTGTTCATCATGGGTGGGCTGAATACTGGAGATGACAGCGATCATTTAAACCTTTCATCACCCGTGCATTAAGAGGTGATGAACCGGATTATGCAAATTTCTGAAGCAGTAACTTACTCCGGCCTCGGACCGTCTCCGCATCCCCGATTGGTCCGCACCATTACGCCAGGGACTTCCGCATTCCGGCACTGTAGGGGAGCGTTGGAGGGAGGAGTGAGGGGAAAGTAGGCTGAGGGGAGAGGCAGGGCGTGAGTATTGGATGAGGGGTCACAGTTCTAAAGAAGGTAACAAAACGGGGAGAGAAGAGATGCTAAAAATGGTTTACTTCATGAAGGAGAGACAAGGTAATTGTCCAAAGAAATCGCTAAGCTGATATGACTGTATAACACTTAGATGCGATGATGTGGGATAGGACGAAGGGAAAGAACGGTGCCTAGCCACGCCGACCATCCTGGCCTCAAAGCTGTTCCCAGCAGTCCAGGTGATTTGGAGGGCACGCCTTACCAGGGCTCTCAAGGAGGGTTGAGGAGGGAGAGAATTAGAAAGGTTCTTCTCGAAGCCCCTTATCTACGTATACTCTTGTGCCGAGATTATTTTTACGATGCGAGGGGAAGGTGGTGATATTCCCTCAGATTTATACGGCACTGCGGACCTGGTGAGGGGAACCTGCCTACCTCTCCCCTCCCATCCCCTCACCCGTCCTCAAATATCCCCCTTCTCGCTATTTTCTCCTCTTCCTAATCTTCTACCCTTTCTCCCCTATCCTCAAACACTACCCCTCCTCTGGCTCTCTCTCTCTCGCCTTCTCATTCTCTCTCTCTCTCGCCCTTTCTTTCTCTCTCCCTCTCTCTCGTATGAGAGTAGTGTGGGTGAAGTGACAAAGGAGCGCTTGTCTGCGAGCACTGACGTCAGATAGTTCATGCTGACACCAGGGTAAGGGTGGGAGAAAGGCAGGTTATACGGGTGGGGTTTTGTGAGGGTGAGGTGAGGATGTTGAACAGTAAGTGCAGTGTGTGTGTGTGTGTGTGTGTGTGTGTGTGTGTGTGTGTGTGTGTGTGTGTGTGACGGGATGGGAGGGACGGGTGGAGGGAGGAAGGAAGGGACGGGTGGAGGGGGGTGGGCGGTGTTGAATAGGTTCCGTAAAGAAAGTCAAATCGATGAAAATGCTCCGTGGCTCTATTCATAAATGGTTGTACGTTTATAATTGAAGAGATTGAGGAGGTGGGGGAAAGTTGAGGGAGGGGAACCATGTCTGGGCGTCAAGACGTACTGGGTCAAGAGAAGTGGAAGGAAAGTAGACAAGCAAGCAAGCAAGCAAGCAAGCGAGCAAGCAAGCGAGCGAGCGAGTAGGCAAGCTGGTCGACACTCCCTCTCTCACGCCGTCTTGGGAACATCCGTCGATTGCTGCTTTCATCCCACAAGGGCAGGGGATGTGTAAGTACTTCATTCATAATGATGGGCTGCCCGAAATCTTGAAGTATCCAAAATTTGCGTATTGTAGGTGCAGCCTGCACATGACTGTAAAGCTGCCGCCCAGTTGGGTGGGTGTGGAGCAAGACTAGTAACTGTGTGACTCACTATAGATGTAAAGTGCCTTGTATAGTGACTGTTGTGAGCCTCTTGTTGAATCACTTGTGACACAAAAGATTATTGATGTGTGTATTTGTGTGGGTGATTGAATATGTATGTGTGTATATATGTGTGTGATTATAATATTAATGTCATATTAATATAATATACATACATGTACATTATATGTATATATAACATTAATAATTATGTAACTTGCGTCAAACGATTATTTGCTTAGCTAAACGAACTAGAGGGTTCAGGGTGACGTATGAATAACAGCCTGATTGATCCTTAGGTGTACATGTATTCACCTAGTTGTGCTTGCGGGGGTTGGGCTCTGGCCCTTTATGTTGGCGACTCCGTACAATATCCACGCTTGTCCACCGGGATACCGCCCGGGTATCAACCAGGTATTAACCAGGGTTATCTTGAGGTTATCTTGAGATGATTTCGGGGCTTTTAGTGTCCCCGCGGCCCGGTCCTCGACCAGGCCTCCACCCCCAGGAAGCAGCCCGTGACAGCTGACTAACACCCAGGTACCTATTTTACTGCTAGGTAACAAAGGTTACCTAGCAGCTAGGTTTTGGTAGGGTTACCAAAAACACGGCTATAAGTCTTCCCCACACGTGGCTGAGGAATGGGATTGGGTTCAGTCAGTGATGATTGGTCTTGAGACGATATTACGAGGGCCCGTAGCCTGGTGTGTGTCTGCTGGAGTGTCGCGGGTCGGGTCGGGGTTCTAGCGTCATTACTGCAAGAAAAGTCGTGGTTATTTAGTTCTTAGTGGAGGCAGAGTTGGTGTGTGTGTGTGGGGGGGGGGGGGGGGTCTTTGTTGTGTTAGTGGAGGATGGGAGGAAGTGAAAGTGGAGTGGTGGCGGGAGGAATGGCCGAGAGGAAGCAGGGTCGGGCACTCCTGCAGGTGGGGGCAGGGGGGGGGAGTGGGGGAGTCTGCTGCTGGGGGGATTGGGGGGTGGAAACCGCCCCGGGCGCCGCCTCCAGGCACACGCTGTCTTGTCGCCGCATGACTGCATTACACCTCTTGCCGGTGACGACAGTTTTCACGTTGTGGGTGTGGACGAGCCCTCAGCCTTCCCCCTCCTCCTATGCTTCCTTTCTCTTGCTCTCTCTCTCTTGCTGGCTGTCTCCTGGGGTACCCCTATAACCAGTAAGACTCCCTCTGGTATTTACTCACCGGTCTTCCCTCCCCTCTTGCCTCCCGCTTCATCCCCAAGTCAAACAGCAGATTTAATAACAAGTGTATGCTAGCTGGGTTAAACCCCCGCGGGGCACACCAGTAATGGGTCCTCTTCCCCGTGGAGGCCGGGCTCCCACGGCTGGTTCCTGACCCGGTGTTGACACTGTTGGCCCCTCGCTAGGGGGTGGCAGGTAGCTCTTGGCCCCGTTATTGCCATCTTAAGGTTGTGAGGACATTATATTAAAGGCCTCTGAAGTCCAAGGCCCGACCGTCCAAGTGATTGGGCGCCATTCCTTCCCCCACCGTCTCATCCCAAATCCTTATCCTGACCCCTTCCAAGTGCTATATAGTCGTAATGGCTTGGCGCTTTCCCCCTGATAGTTCTCTTCTCTTATCTCCTGCTTATGTGGAGTCACTGCCCCCCTCTCCTGTGTTTATTCAACCGAGGCTGGTTGACCAGAGACCGCGCCCCGGGGCTGTTGATCCCTGGGGCCTGGTCAGAGACCGCGCCCCGGGGCCTGGTCGGAGACCGCGCCCCAAGGCTGTTGATCCCCGGGGCCTGGCCAGAGACCGCGCCACGTGGCTATTGATCCCAGGAAGGTAGGCGTGGATATTTCCAAGTTTTTCTTGGATATATTAGGCTACGTGGAAACTCGTCGGATAAATCTGTTAACTCTTGTTTATTTTATATGTGAACTTAACCAATTTGAATATATTTTTGTCCTTCATATCCTGATCTGATGCCTTAAAACCCTCTCGTACATGTACACAAATTTGAACATGGTTATCTTGAGATGATTTCGGGGCTTTAGTGTCCCCGCGGCCCGGTCCTCGACCAGGCCTCCACCCCCAGGAAGCAGCCCGTGACAGCTGACTAACTCCCAGGTACCTATTTACTGCTAGGTAACAGGGACATAGAGTGAAAAAAACTCTGCCCATTGTTTCTCGCCGGCGCCTGGGATCGAACCCCGGACCACAGGATCACAAGTCCAGCGTGCTGTCCGCTCGGCCGACCGGCTCCCTTACTTATGGTGCCCAACTTTTAATATTTATTCAAGTGGTGCAACACTTAATTTTATATTGGATTGGTTCCGACCCCTAACGATTAACTTAGTGCTCATTTATGTATGTTTGCAGCAAGAATATTTACATATATTGTATAGAACTATGTCTACAATTGTACGTACCTTGGAGGTTCCGGGGATCAATATCCCGCGGCCCGGTCTCTTGACGAGGCCTGGAGAGGGTTTCGGGAGTAGTTTTACTCCCTCAGCCCGACCTGGGGCCAGGCTCGACATGTGATAGCTTGGTCCAGCAGGCTGTTGCTTGGGGCGGCCCACATATCCACTACAGCCTGGTTTGTCCGGCACTTCTTTCAAGAACTTGTCTTGAAGATGCCTCTTGAAGACATCCTCCATGTTGGTGGTCTGGTCAGCCAGGCTGTTGTTACATTCTCCAGGTGTAAATTATGCCTCTCTCTCTCTCTGTTTCTCGCTCCAAGCATTAAATATAATGGTTTTAAGTGATTCCAATAATTTGGATGTATTTATAGGATTCGGCCATTTTCTTGGTAGTTGTCACGCCCAATTTTTTTTCTGTTTAACCATTCCTTTCCCTCGTCCCATCCCACGTTCTTGTTGTGATCCCTTCCCAAGGCTATATAGCCGCAGTGGCTTGGCGCTTTCTCCTGAGCGTTCCGTTGGGTATCCACTACAGCCCTGTTAGTGCTATCGGTCTATAATTGTTTGCAACCGATGCAATTCAGAAGCAAAGATGGTCGTTCTCGCGGCCCGGTCTGTAGACGAAGCCTCCTTGTTGGTGTGGTGGTTAACCAGGTTGTTGGACGTAGCTGCTCGCAGCCTGATATGTGAATCAGCCCGGTTGGTCAGGTATCCTTTGAAGGGGGTTTTAAAGTTATCTTTTTGAACATCACGAGAGGCCGGCCAGTTAGTGACATCTGAGAACATAAGAACAAAGGTAACTGCAGAAGGCCTATTGGCCCATACGAGGCAGCTCCTATCTATAACCACCCAATCCCACTTATATACATGTCCAACCCACGCTTGAAACAATCGAGGGGACCCCACCTCCACCACGTTACGCGGCAATTGGTTCCACAAATCAACAACCCTGTTACTGAATCAGTATTTACCCAAGTCTTTCCTAAATCTAACCTTATCCAATTTATAACCATTTCGTGTTCTGTCTTATGTTGATACTTTTAATACCCTATTAATATCCCCTTTGTTATGTCCATTCATCTGAGAACAGTCGAATTTTGGGTTAATCTCGTGAAGAATTAATAGTTGTCGATCTTCATTGTATTTAGGGGTTCAAGGACAAAAAATCGGCTGTATCTTTAGTATTTGACTATTTTCTGGGTTGGAATGTCCGATCTTCCATGTACAAAGCCCAATGATGTGTGGGTTTTGCTCTGCACTGTTGCATTTTATCCATCTTCTCTTCTGCCAGTCTTTCGTGGGATACCGTATCAAAAGACCTTTCAATAGTCCTTTAAAAAAAAATTCTACTGCCTACCCATCTGTCTTGTCAGATCTCAATCGCCCGGACATATAATACGGTGTATTAGTGATGCAAAATTTGACGAGTCTCTAACTTAGTTCCTCCTGGTTGATACCTGGTTGATACCTGGTTGATCCTCCACCTTCATAAACGAATGCTATGCTCTCCCTCCCCCCCCCCACCACAACCATCACCAGCCCATCCTATCTTGAGGCTATCTTGAGATGATTTCGGGGCTTTTTTAGTGTCCCCGCGGCCCGGTCCTCGACCAGGCCTCCACCCCCAGGAAGCAGCCCGTGACAGCTGACTAACTCCCAGGTACCTATTTACTGCTAGGTAACAGGGGCATTCAGGGTGAAAGAAACTTTGCCCATTTGTTTCTGCCTCGTGCGGGAATCGAACCCGCGCCACAGAATTAAGAGTCCTGCGCGCTATCCACCATTCATCCTAAGATGAATGGTACTTTAAGATTTTGTATTATTGAATTAGCTCAAATGGCACAGTAAGAAATGTAAAGGTAACTGAAGAATCTAGTCGAACTTGTCGAAGCCAATCCTAGGCACTAATGTAAGCAGTTGTAGTGCTTCAACCCCGCACTACACACCTTCCCTCCCCCCCCCCCACCAACCCTGCACTACACACCTTCCCTCCCCCCCCCCACCAACCCTGCACTACACACCTTCCCTGCTCCCCCAACCCTGCACTACACACCTTCCCTCCCCCCCCCCCCACCAACCCTGCACTACACACCTTCCCTGCTACACTACATGGCTGTAGACGTAGTTAGGCAAGACTGCAGGGAGCGCGGTGGGAGCCGAGGAGTGAAGTCAGGTGTGTGAGGTAACGCTGTTAAGGGGCGGCGGCGGCGGCGGCGGCGGGTGGTTGTGGAGGCCCAGCACGTCCACACCTCCATACTGCCCCCCCCCCCCTGTACCACCCACCCCTTCCCCACTACCACTACCACCCACCCCTTCCCCACTCCGCCACCAGTGCAGCTCCTGCTACGGTTTCCCCCCCTTTCCACCACTACCAAGGAGGATTGTGCTGCCTCTGTCGCTACTGCCTTGGTTTATATTTTCAGCTTCACCTTTGGTTTTGACTACTTGCTCTAGCCTGCTGCTGCTGCTGCTACACTTGTTTGGGGGGGTTGTGTCTGCGGCATCACATGTGAGAGTGGTCGAGGCCACTGGGACGGTTGGGTACTCCCAGGGTAATCCGAGGAGAGGTGATAAATCCACCCAGCGTGGACTGTCCTTCGAGCTTATGGGTTTGGGGATGAACGAAGGATCAGAAAATATTGTCGGAACAATCGTGGACATCTTCAAGAAAAAACTAGATTGTTTTCTTCAAGGAATGCCGGACTAACAGGGCTGTGAAGGGTATGTCTCCGTCTGTCTCTTGCAGTCTCCGTGGTGTAGTGGTAAGACACTCGCCTGGCGTTCCGCGAGCGCTATGTCATGGGTTCGTATCCTGGCCGGGGAGGATTTACTGGGCGCAATTCCTTAACTGTAGCCTCTGTTTAACGCAACAGTAAAATGTGTACTTGGATGAAAAAACGATTCTTCGCGGCAGGGGATCGTATTCCAGGGACCATAGGATTAAGGACTTGCCCGAAACGCTACGCGTACTAGTGGCTGTACAAGAATGTAACAACTCTTGTATATATCTCAAAAAAAAAAAAAAAAAAAAAAAAAAAAAAAAAATGGGCCTGTGGGCCTCTCCAAGCAACATCCTGGTGGACCAAACTCTTAACAAGTCAAGCCTGGCCTCGGGCCGGGCTTGGGGAGTAGAACTCCTCCCAGAACCCCATCAACCAGGAAGCAGCTCTGAAAATGTTTGTATTGTGACAGTTCGTTCGTGACTCGTGGTCACACCCTATGAGCCAGTACGTGGTAGGCATTTGACGCTTTAATTATATAACATTGAATGACGCAATATGCCAGGAATAACTAGGCAACTAAAGCACCACCAAGTTCCCCGAGACGAGAAGTGTACTTTGAGAATGACAATAGTAAACAGGAGACTGTTGTTCTTAGTATTAATATTTCATTAAAGTTTATATCAGTAGTACTAGTAGAAAAGGTATAACTAGATAGAAGAACCAGACGTAGCAGTATCAACCAGGTAGCAGCTTGATACCTGATTGATGGGGTTCTGGGAGTTCTACTCCCCAAGCCCAGCCCGAGGCTAGGCTTGACCTGTTAAGAGTTTGGTCCACCAGGCTGTTGCTTGGAGCGGCCCGCAGGCCCACATATCCACTACAACCCGGTTAGTCAGGAATTCGTTTGATGTGGGCTTGGATAACAAGATCGGTACAATATCAGCCTCCAAATCTCTTCGTATCCATTTCAAATAAGTTTTATCTCGTGTCCTGCCTCCTGGTGCCAGTAACGTGCTTCATTGCTTTGCATTTACTCAAGTCTTGTAACCAATTATTGTATAATTTATTACAATATGCCTAAGGGATTCTGTTGTTTCTTGCAGTCTTCCGTCGTATCTGTCCACTTCAATGTTTCTTTTCATATAGGTGTGTGTGTGTGTGTGTGTGTGTGTGTGTGTGTGTGTGTGTGTCGCAGCATAGACGCAGTCGTGGCTCACCCGTCAATAATTTCTTGTCGCTCTTCCCCCCCCCCCCCATCCCCATCAATCGTCCTCCTTGTTCTTCCTCCTCTCCTTTATCCTCCTCGTCCTCCTCCCTCCACCCGTCGCCGACCCCCCCCCCCCCATCTTGTAAAACTGGTGACAAATGTAGTCAGGTGAATGAGCAAGGTCGACGAAGCGGGCCACTGGAGATCCCGAAGCTGAAAACTTTGGCTTGATGGTCTCTTGCTTTACCCTTCTCTTCCACCCCATATACGGCTACATGTACGGGCTCACCATAGCCCGTGCTGCTTGGAACTTTTTGTTCCAAGTAGCGAATCTTAAACAACAACTACATACGGCTAGATGTATGAGCCTTCTCTATTTTCTATTTTTCTCTGGGGGGGGGAGGGGGGGGGGGTGTACTGGCACGCGAGTCTGGATTGGTTTGGTATTCATGAAGATTTTGATATTGTTAATCTTGAGTGTGGTTAGTTGTTCACTGTGAAGCTTGTAGTGTCCAATGCGGTACGGTGTCCAACAGCCTGGTTGACCAGTCCAGCAACGAGGAGGCCTGGTCGAGGACCGGGCCGCGGGGACGCTTAGCCCCGAAATCATTGCAAGATAACCGCAAGGTAAGGTAGTACTGTCCTCGATATCTGGCTTATTTCTTTATTAGGAAGTAAGCACTTGCCTGCATGTTCCGTCTACCTGAAGTAAATGCCAAATACTATTTTTTGTGACGCATTTAGATACATTTATTTATTTACCACCAACCGGGCTGTGGTGGGTATGTGGGCCTGCGGGCCGCTCCAAGCAACAGCCTGGTGGACCAAACACTAAAGTCGAGCCTGGCCTCGGGCCGGGCTCAGGGAGTAGAAGAACTCCCAGAACCCCATCAAGCAGGTATCAACCAGGTATGTGCAGCTATCCTAGACTATATGAAGAGGAGTACAGTGTGCGTCAAGAACTAGCTACGCGAGGCAAAAAATTCTTATCACAGGATGGTTAGTCAGTCATACAAAGGCGTGTGGGCAGTAATCTGCACTGACAGACTCTGGGATACATTGTGAGGATATCCTCCAGAACACGAGAATGAATAATGTAGCAGTGATATTTAATTTATTTATTTATATACAAGAAGGTACATTGGGTTTGTGAGAATACATAGCATAGTACAGTATTTACAATCTTGTAAAGCCACTAGTACGCGCAGCGTTTCCGGCAGAAACGTTCTGAAATACTAAAACGTTCCCATCTCACAGGATGGTTAGTCATACAGGGCCAAATGCTAGATATATTTTTTATTTTGCACGAGAAATATTTTGAGTTTCACTAAAGGCTTTGTGTTCTCTCTTGGGCTTTGATCCTTTGTGTTAGCTTAATATCTTCTATTTATGAAGTCGGCCTTTCTTATTGTTCTTTGGAAAGAGTAGATCATGCGGTGTCCTTTGATTGGGTTTCTTTGCCTGTAGAGGGAACCTGCCTACCTACTTTGTGGGGGTTTCGAGGAGCCTGGTCTCTGACCACCACGGACCAGGAGGCTTCCTGGTTGGACATTGCGCAATCAGGCTATTGGACGCGGTTGCTCGCAGCTTGACGTACGAATCACAGACTGGTTGATCAGGAATTCCCTGGAGGTGTGTATAGAGTTCACTCTCGAACAACGTGAGTTCACTCTCGAAAAACGTGAGTTCACTCTCGAACAAATCCTCTGTATTTTATTGGGCCTATTTTGCACATTCCTGCCATGCCTCCTGTTTTCATGTAATGTTATTTCCTTGAGCAGATTCAGAACCAGTCCTTCTAATACTTTCCAGGTGTAAATTATTGTATATATGTCTTGTCTGCGCTCTAGAGAATACAGATTTAGAACTTTCATTCAGTCCCAATTCCCAACGTCTGAAAAATATTGACTGGTTCCAAATGTGCACAAGGAACTAGTTCTGGGAGACCAGGAGGCATGGCAGGATGTGCAGAATAGCGGGGACACTGAGCCTCGGAAGTAACTCGAGGGAAATAGGTAATGCATCTCGTAGAAGATTAAAGGGTTCCTACATATTGTTCGGGATGACAATACGGGAGTTATTATTATTATTATTATTATTAATAATAATAATAATAAAAATATTAGTATTATTTTTATTATTTTTATTTATTATTATTATTATTATTATTATTTATTTTTTTCCTACCACAGACGTGGCCACACATTTACAATGCTAACCAGCATATATACATTTTCTTCTGTCCTCCATGGACAGAGTTAGAGATGTGTTAAACATACAGTTCAAGGGTTTATTGAACAATCAACCACAGAAGGTGATTCGGTGCTTTTAAAATGCTAAGCTAAATACGGGAGGCGAGAGGTGACGGTCTGTCTCAAAGGCATACAAATTCTCGTTAAAGTTTTGGGTGTTGTAGGGAAGTGAGGGAGGGGGAGGGGGGGGGGGGGGCCTGGAATGGTTATCCTATCTACTCCTGGATAACTTACACAGGTCAAGTTTGGTGATAATAGTAAGTCACAATGGAGGTAAACAATGGACATGGTGAGGGTAGTGGGTGTGGGCGTGCCTGTGCCGCAGTGTGCGTGTGGCAGCAGGCAGTGTGGGGGGGTGGTCGCCCCTGGGGGTGGGGGTCGCCCCTGGGGGTGGGGGGGTCGGAGATCAAGTGCCAGTTGAGACGTTCAAGAGGGACAATCTTCCTCCACCACCTCCTCTGTGCCAGACTCCTATTGTGTGTGTGTTGTCAAGTACACGAGGTGCTTGAAGGAGGCGGAGTGAGTCAGGCCCACGGAATGGAGGGGGGGGGGGGAGACGGAATGGAGAAGAGGGGATAAGAGGGAATAGAGGAGGAGAAGGAGGGGGGAGGTAGGAGAGAAGTGAGTAGTGTGTTGGACTGCGGGGTGTGGGTTAAAACTTATTAAATTTAGAGCATAGTGGAATGAGTGAATAGGAGATATACGACGAGTGTTGTGGAATGAAAATAATCACTAACGGGAGGGTGATGAGTGTGTGGTGGAGGCTGGAGAAATTGCTGACCTTGAGAGTGTGCAGAGATCGTTGACGGCTAGAATCCACTCGGTTAAACAAACATCTAAACTACTGGGACCGACTAAAGAGCCTAAATCTGTACTCCCTTGAGCACAGGCGGGAGAGATACATAATAATTTACACGTGGAAAATATTACAGGGGCTGGTCCCAAACCTGCACACACAAATAACAGCACATGAGACCAGGAGGCATGGCAGGATGTGCAGAATACCCCCGTTGAAGAGCAGAGGTGCAACAGGTACTCTGAGAGAGAACTATCAACATCAGAGGCCCGAGACTGTTCAACACGCTTCCACTACACATAAGGGACATAACTGGCCGACCCCTCACAGTGTTCACACAGAAGACTTGGTCAAGGACCGGCCGGCGGGAACGTTGAGCCCCGAAATCATCGCAAGGTAAGGAGAGCGCTTGGTCCAACAGGCTGTTGCTTGTAGCGGGCCGCAAACCTACATATCCACCACAGCCCGGTTGGTCCGGCACTCCCACTACAGGAGGGAGAGTGTATGCCTCCACCAACTAGCCTGGTTGTCCCTGTTGCACTATAATGTAACTAGTCTGACGTTCGAATTGTGTGTTAAATCCGGCTTTAGTTGTGGATGGAGGTTTCTTCCACGACATTTACTTTGAGTGCATTCCACTTGTTGACCACCGTAGAGGGTTTTCAAGAGGAAACTAGATTTATTCCTCCAAGGAGTGCCGGACCAACCGGGCTGTGGTGTGTATGTGGGCCTGCGGGCCGCTCCAAGCAACAGCCTGGTGGACCAAACTCTCAAAAGTCGAGCCTGGCCTCGGGCCGGGCTTGTGGAGTAGAAGAACTCCTAGAACCCCATCAACCAGGTATCAACCAGGTACCAGTATGTCATTACATTCCCTCGGCTCATTTGCGCTTCCAACTTGCACCTGTTATACAGGTGCTTTGCCTCCTCCCCTCCCCCCCCCACCTTCCACCACACCCTTAGTGGCTGCACCTGTGTGTACTGCTTCCCGCAGACACATGTTATGTAGGTCTAGTATGGGTTACCTCGGGTATTGACCCGCGTCTAGCAGAGATACTTGGTGTGGGCGGATGGTAGTGTGGGGTTTAGCTATGAGTCACCTCCCCCCCCCCTCCCCCCGAGTAGCCCTGACGGGGGGGGGGGGAGGGAGGGGGCTAAACTCCCAGAGGACGCTACTGTGGTTCCTTAGCACCAAACTATTATTCCCAGTGTGAAGCAGCTACGTCTATTCCAGGGCCTGCCATCTTCTGGACCTTCCCTACCTGGTTTCCCTCCATTAGACTAATATCCCTGACGATACGATATCCCTGACGATACTTTCCGCTCCCTATGTTGCTCATCTCCATTAGTCTCCCCATTCGCCTTAGCCTTCCTACCTGGCCGCCCTCGACTGTATCCATTAGTCCGCATTTTTTCTCTCTGCAATTAGTAACTTCTCCCCTTTCACCCGCTTTTACCCTACGGCCACTTAAGCGTTTACTAACTCCTCGGCTAGACTACTACTGGCAGTTTGGGGGTGGTGTTGCCAGTACGGCCTGGCGGCGGCTGGCAGAGTTACTCTGATCTTTATGAAGGCTGCCTCACCTGGCTTCCTCTTTTGTCTCATCATGATGTGTAAGATTCGCTACTTGGAACAAAACGTTCCAAGTCGCACGGGCTATGGTGAGCCCGTAGTGGACTTACCTGGCACAGGAGCGGGGCTGTAACTTGGTAACCACCTGAGCAGTCGTGGAGAGTATATATAGATAGTAGTAGCCTTCCCAGTAGCCTTCCACACAATTCGACCAGACTATCAACTTCTTGGAACTGAGATAAGGAAACCAATCGTCTTGTAACACCCGGACATCTCTAGACCGGCCGACTGTGGCCAGCCCCGCTGACTCCTGTGACACTGGGCTGGAGTTGAAGGGATAAGGAGGACACATGACACAGGTCTGGAGGACGACGTGTACCCCACCAGTTCACCGGTCTGACCAGCCCTATGGTCTTTAGATTGGATTGGTGCGTCCACGGACCCCATCCTCCAGTATCGGCTATAATACTGATAATGGCTCCAAGGAGCCTCCTCCACTCTCGGGCTCGCCATATCCTGTACTACATTTGTTCCAGCAGCTGAATCTAAACCACCACCACCACCACCACCACCCACAGTCGTCTTCAAGCATGGATATAAATGATACGAGGCTATTTCCTGTCGGGCCGTTGACGTCCATGTGGAGAGGATACTTGGGGGGGGGGGGTGGAATATATCCGGGTCTTGAGAGTAAAGTAGGATGTGTATCCTTTATCCATATGAACATTTATTTATATGTATATAACTAAAGTTGTTACATTCTTGTACAGCCACCAGCACGGACAGCTGTCGGGCAGGTCCTTAATCCTAATTTTCCCTGGAATACGACTCTCCAAATGTTGTAACAACCAGGTACCCATTCACTGCTGTGGTGAACAGACAGTTAAGGATTGAAGCCTAGTCAATCCTCCCCGGCCAGGATACGAACCCAGGCCAAGTCGCTGGCGAAGCGCCGGGCGAGTCTTGCCACTGCGCCACAGGGGGATCTTTATAACAATTTACCCAAAATTTGCTTGTCCATTTTAAAGAATGAAGAACAATTTCTACTTGTATTCTAAGCTGCATCACTTATGAACCATCCCTGCCCTTGTGTGGCAGTGCACAATAGAAAGTTGTTTTCACATATCCACACATTAAAGCATTGATTGTAACCATGATATATATGTGCTTCAGCCTACAGTTTAGACCTATTGTCTTATGTATGACCCTCTGTCCTGCGTGACAGTGAATACTAGCATTAACCTCAATTTAATAAGACTATCAAAATCCTCAGATTAGGCAAAATTGTAATTAATTTTGTCAATAAAGATGTTAATAATAATAATTTATAACGTCACGGTACACTTCCCGTGTACACCATTTATAAAACATTTTTATATCTTATTTTGGTTGGCTCGTGTGTTGACTTGGGGGGGGAGGGAAGGGAACTATCAGGAAAAAGCGCCAAGCCATTACGACTATATAGCCCTGGGAAGGGGTCAGGATAAGGATTTGGGATGGGACGGTGGGAAAGGAATTGTGTCCAACCACTTGGATGGTCGGGGATTGAACGCCGACCTGAATGAAGCGAGACCGTCGTTCTACCGTCCAACCCAAGTGGTTGAGCGAGGGGGGGGGGGGGGGGGAAGAGATACATTTCTCCCCCCCCCCCTTTCCCTTCCAGAGGTGTGCGCGGCGCCAGGGATGCCAGATTGGGCTACAAGTATCGAATTGGGCTACTTTTCAGAGCCCCGCGCTCTCAAATTTTTAATTTCGCTACTTGCGACTTTTTGGGCTACTTTAAAAACAAGTTGGGCTATTTTGGGCTATTAATGTTAAGAAACTTAATGATGATTTTTATGCTTTTTATAATGTCATGTACAAATCACAGCCGCGTCCAACAGCTTGATTGAATAGACCACTTACCGCAGGAGGCCAGGTCAGAGACCGACCCCTGGGGACGTTGATCCTAGGAACTTGCCAAAGAAAAAGTAACCGCAAGGCAAGACAATCCTCCCCAGGGGCTGTAGATTTCCCAACCTTAATTGCCATTAATACTTCATCCCGGGAACTGTCTATGTTAAGTGACCTCCCACTGTTGCCTACTGTAAATATTAGGTGTCTCTTTAGGTGTTTCCAAGAATCAAATGACTGTCGTTAGAGCGGATTAGCATACAGTAAACTTGGCAGCTTCATCTGTGCTTGCATTGTTAGTGTGGCTCTGACCTCCAGAAGGATAGTTCGACACAAGTTACCGCATATAGAAAAGAAGTTACCGCTGTTATTTTTAGAATTTGCTTAAGTGTTAAATTAAGATAAAGAAGTGTAAAATGGGGAAGTGGTCTAAATACCAGGAAGCGTTTCAGATCCTGGCTTAAGGATCCCGTGTTTGAAAAGTGATTGGCTGAAGTGAAAGAAGATGGAAATAAGGCATATTGTAAAGTTTGTAGAATTGAGATAAGAGCTCATAGAAGTGGATTAAACAAACACAGTGAAACATTAAAACACAGACAAAATATATCGGAGGTAAGTCATCAGCAGATGAGCATCAAGTCTGTTCTATCAAAGAAGGAAGATAAACTTACTAAATTTCAATGTCGTCTGTCTGTATGTACTGTCGCTATCTAGAAATCTAACATTGTTTGTAACTCATCTTGTATGTATGCACTTTTATCTGAATAAACATTTGATTTGATTCGATTTGACTAGACAAAAAATTGGGCTACTCTACTTGCAAATTCGCTACTTTTTGACCGTCAGCTCGCTACTTTTAGCAATTTGGATCTGGCAACCCACTGTACGCGCCAGGGACCACATTCACGAAAGCAGTTACGCAAGCACTTACGAACCTGTACATCTTTTCTCAATCTTTGGCGGCTTTGTTTCCAATTATTAAACAGTTAATGAGCTCCGAAGCACCAGGAGGCTGTTTATAACAATAACAACAGTTGAATTGGAAGTTTTCATGCTTGTAAACTGTTTAATATATGTAACCAAGGCCGTCAAAGATTGAGGAAAGAGGTCCTGCATAAGTGCTTTCGTGAATCTGGCCCCTGGTGTCCACGTATTATTCCCCCCCCCCTCTCCTACGGGAAGTGGCAAACGCCAGGACGCCACATTAAACCATTTAACGTTACATATAGCCAAAATGCCGGGTTGTAGTGGACATGTGGGCCTGCGGGCCGCTCCAAATAACAGCCTGTTGGACCACGTTATCATAGGTCGAGCCTGTCTCCCGCCCCCCCCCCCCCCCCCCCCCCAGGCCCGGCTCAGGAAGTAGAACTCCCGGAACCCGTTCCAGGTAAAAGTATGGGTGCAGTGGGCACATTTCAGAGAATTCAAAGACTTCAAACCCCTTCCCTCTAAATATAAGGGGTAAAAGTCAACCCTTCAGTTTTTACAAGTGAACTTATTCTTTCGTGCAGCGGCGTGTAACAGTGTGATTGACCAGACCTGACCAAGCCTGATAGGACTGGGGTGTTAAAGTGTGTTGGGAATGAGAGTGACAGGTGTCTCCTGCACCCTCATGTGCCAGCCGTAGGCCTATGCTCATTTTATTGGCCTTTATTGCGTCTGTTATATTAGCCAGGTAGGCCTAAATGCTGCTGTTAGGCTTAGAGCTCCCTTAAGGTCGATGGAAGTGGAAGGGGTAGATTTTGTTTAGGCCCTCCACCTTTCTACCTCTCGACCCTGTGTACTCACCTAGTTGTGCTTGCGGGGGTTTAGCTCTGGCTCTTTGGTCCCGTCTCAACCGTCAATCAACAGGTGTACAGATTCCTGAGCCTTTTGGGCTCTATCATATCTACACTTGAAACTGTGTATGGAGTCAGCCTCCACCACATCACTTCTTAATGCATTCCATTTGTCAACCACTCTGACACTAAAAAAAGTTCTTTCTAATATCTCTGTGGCTCATTTGGGCACTCAGTTTCCACGTACGTGTGTGTGTGTGTGTTTACTCTACAGATCCCCTATTCCTCTCCCTTGTCGACTCCCCTGGCTCTCTCTCGCTCGCCTCCCTCCCCTCATCGTATGGGGGCGTGGCTGTGGTAGCCCACCAGGAATCATCAATCAGCAGAGAGAGGGTGGAGTGCACATTCTGGTGATCCATACTGGTATCACGTGACTTGGGAGTGCTGGCGTATGGTTCCGCCGTCCATTACTGCAGATGGCGCTGGGGAGAGTCGCGGTGAGGGATACCTTGTTAGTCCTTCGGGAGTTCCCAGGTAGGGGTGAGTGACGTTTGCTCTCGATGGTGTCTAATATATGTATTGGTGTTAGACATGCGAGTAGATAAACAGGTGGGCCATCTTGGTTGGCAGTATCCTCCATGAACAGGAAGCAAGGTCCACCACCCTCAGTCTCGTCACCATCCCAACCACCCCCCACTCTTACCACCACCTTCACTCAGTCTGGAGCATACCTGGAGAGGTTGGCCACACCACACACTAGAAGGTGAAGGGACAACGACGTTTCGGTCCGTCCTGGACCATTCTCAATCAACTTGAGAATGGTCCAGGACGGATCGAAACGTCGTCGTCGTCGTCCCTTCACCTTCTAGTGTGTGGTCTGGTCAACATACTTTAGCTACGTTATTGTGACCCATCGCCTGCATACCTGGAGAGGGTTTCAGTTCTACTCCCCGAGCCCGGCCTGAGGCCAGGCTCGACTTAAGAGCTTGGTCCAACAGGCTGTTGCTTGGAGCGGCCTGCAGGCCCCTCATATCCACTACAGTCTGGTTGGTCCAGCACCTTGAGGGAGGTGCTCAAAATTTGTAGATTGCTGTTTTAAGAGGGTCTGATATTTTTCCCTTGGAGCTCTGCCGCTCATCATTACTCTATGGGTGTGGTCTGTACTCCCCCCCCCCTCTCTCACTTTGATTTAATATCATTGCTGGAGTTTGTTTTCTATAAAACTGACCATTTTGTACCCTTCACTGAGTTACATTGTCATATACTCAGCTGGCCTAGAGTATGACAGGATACATGGTTAGTGTCAGAAGCTAACTAGCTTTGAAATACTGTATAGCCCCATCTCGTAGCCCCGTTCTCAGTTAAATTTGTATCTCTCTCTTTCTAAGTGGTATGTGACTTGAGTACATGTTTTAGGTTTGCATTAGCTATATCTCAGTGCATATGTGCAACCCTGGACATAGTCGCAGAAAGGGGGGGGGATGTTAGTGGGTCGTGGCGCCAAGTTGGTCAGTCTGTAAATCCTGGTGAGGACAAGGGCTGTGAAATTGTGGTGGCGGCGCCTCGTGGTCTAGCTCTGTCCACGGCCACTTATTATTGTGGGTTGGGCTGGGAGCCAATAGCAGGGGGGCGGCGTGCCCCCTGGCGCCACGCGGGCTTGACCTGGCACTGTAGCCAGTGTGCTACAATGTTTCCTAAACACTTCTCCTTTACCTCTCCGTGTTCTTTACTCTCTTTTAGCGGTAAAGTGCTCGTCTCTCCCCTCTCTTTCCCCCCTATCCATCACCATCCCCTATCGCACCCTATCTGTCAACATTCTCGCGCGCCCGCACTCGTATTCAAACACCCGCACGAAATGGGGAAAATGTCGCAGACTTTTACCGTCCTATGAGAGTGCTCCCGTGTCATCTTGAAAAGTGTAGCGAGGTTACTGCTAATCGCCTTCCTTCAACCCCCCCCCCCACACGCACGCACGCACGCACGCACGCACACGCACGCACGCGCACGCACGCGCACATAGAGAGAGACTTTTCTAGATATAACTCATCTCACGTATATGAAATTAAAGTGAGGTAGTTAGGCCTTGGGATTGCATATTTAGGTCTAAAAGAGGCTGCCTCGTACCTTGCAATGATTTCGGGGCTTAGCGTCCTCGACCAGGCCTCCTGGTTGCTGGACTGGTCAACCAGGTTGTTGGACGCAGCTGCTCGTAGCCTGATGTATCACAGCCTGGTTGGGCAGGTATCCCGGCCAGTTATTCCCCTTGTGTGTATTGGAAGCGCGTTGAACAGTCTCGGTCCTCTGATGTTAGGTACTTGGCCGTTTTCAGTTTTATTTTACCTTTTAGAATTCTAGTTCTGCGTTTTGCACAATGTGTATTCGTGTGTGTGTACTCATCTAGTTGTGTTTGTGGGGGTTGAGCTCTGGCTCTTTGGTCCCGCCTCTCAACCGTCAATCAACAGGTGTACAGGTTCCTGAGCCTATTGGGCTCTATCATATCTACACTTGAAACTGTGTATGGAGTCAGCCTCCACCACATCACTTCCTAATGCATTCCATTTGTCAACCACTCTGACACTAAAAAAGTTCTTTCTAATATCTCTGTGGCTCATTTGGGCACTCAGTTTCCACCTGTGTCCCCTAGTGTGTGTGTGTGTGTGTGTGTGTGTGTGTGTGTGTGTGTGTGTGTGTGTGTGTATGATTGTAACGTGGGTGACTCCAGCGATCAGTGACCCCGCGGCCTAGATCATGACCAGTCCTGGTAGGGGGGGGGCTGCATCACAATCAGCCAGGCTGTTGGTGTTTGCAGATACGCTAGCATTTCGTGCTAGTCACCACAGCCTTTGCTAATGAGGAACACCCGTGCCTTCTTGAAGACGGATAATGTAAATTATGTTATTTCCTATATGTAAATAAAGCATGTTGAAAAGCCATGGGACCCATGTTTTGAGTTGTTTTAAGCCGGGGTACTTGTATTGTAGAACAGAAATGTAAAATGATTGACAGATTGTATTGTAAAATGATTGACAGATCGTAGTGTGGGGAAACATGGCCCTTAATAACCAATGACACCAGTGCCAGGTCTGAGGTCTGAATCCCATCGTCACCTTATTTTGTTTTTGTCAAGTGCCCGGGAACGCTGCCCTTCCCCCCCCTTTGTCCGCAAACCCCTCCCTCTTTCCCCTCTCGGTTGCACCTCTTCCCTTTCGGTTGCACATCCCCCCCCCCCCCTCCACAACTGTCGGTGTCACAGAAAGGTCTGTTCCCATATATCCTGTGGCCTAGTCTGGCAAGCCGTCGCCCCTCACCGGGAGCAGTCAGGGCTCATTGTTCGTGTGTATGGTGTGCCCACCCACATGGACTGTGGGAAAGTGTGCGGGTAAGGGGACCATCTGTAGCGTTATGGCCCATGTGGTAATGTAGGGTGACGTTCTGTGGGTGGTGGGAGCAGCAGCCACGTCACTCATCGTTGTGGCCGGGGAGTCGTGGACGTATAGTTAGGTGTAGCTATCAGTGTGGTAATGGGTGTGGTAGTGGGGTGGGATGGAGTGGTGGTGATGGGTAGTGGTGGCTAAGGAAAGTGGTGGAGGGGGTGTCTGAGATTACTTTAATGTTGGACTATGACTGTGTGCAGCTGGGCTACGACAGGCGTGCAAGCCGTTCGTGGCTTATCAACCACGCAAACTGCTTAGAGCAGCATCACAAGGTCTTTAAATATTTCCAGATATAGGTCGTGTCTGGCCAGTGAAGAGCAGAGGTGCCATAGGCACAATCAGACAACACTGTATAAACATCAGAGGTCCGCGGTTGTTCAACATCCTCCCAGCGAGTATAAGAAATATTGCCGGAACAACCGTGGACATCTTAAGAGGAAACTAGATTCTTTCCTCAAAGGAGTGTCGGACCAACTGGGCTGTGGTGGGTATGTGGGCCTGCGGGCCGCTCCAAGCAACAGCCTGGTGGACCAAACTCTCACAAGTCAAGCCTGGCCTTGGGCCGGGCGTGGGGAGTAGAAGAACTCCCAGAACCCCATCAACCAGGTCTTCTTTCACCACCAGGTAGAGATCAGAGTAATTGGTTGAGACCAACTGGGTTGTAGTGAATATGTAAGTCTGCGGGGCCACTCCAAGCTGCCTTAGACGCGGCCCGGTCTCCGACCAGGCCTCCTGGCTGATCGTCTGGTCAACCAGGCCGTTGAACGCGGCTGCTTGCAGTCTGACGTACGAGTCACAGTCTGGTTGATTAGCTATTCTTTGGAGGTGTTTGTCGAACACAAACACATGTCTCTCGAACACTGTGAGAGGCCGGGCAGTTATGCTCCTTATGTCTAGCGGGAGAGAGTTGAAAAGTCTTGGGCCCTTGATGTTGACTGTTCTCCTCCAGCATTTTCAACAGGGCTGTTTTGCACATCCTGCCATGCCTTCTGATCTCATGACGCCTCCGTGTTCAGGTTTGGAACCACTCCCTCTAATATTTTCCACGTGTAGATTATGCATCTCTCGCCTGTGCTCTAGAGAATACAGATTTAGAACCTAATTGGTCCCAGTAATTAAGATGACTTAGTGGATTCTAGTGGTAAAGAATCTTTGCACGCTCTCTAGGTCAGCAATTTCTAAGCCAGACTTGACTTGTGAGAGCTTGCTTACCTTCCATCCTTTTTGGTTATGATAACTTGGTCCAACAGGCTTTTTGTTACTTGGAACGGCCCACAGGCTCACTTATCCACCACAACCCGGTTGATCCGGCACTTCTTGCAAAACGTATCTATTTATCATATCTAATTTCGTCCTGAAGTCCATCTTTGTTCTGGCAACATTTTTAATGGTTGCTGGGAGAGTATTGATCAGCCGTGGAGCTCTGATGTTCATAATGCTTTTTGTGCTCGTGGCACCTCCGCTCCTCACTGGTTCTATTCTACATTTCTTTCCGTATGTTTCGCTCAGATATGTTATTTTATTGTGTAAATTCGGGCCGTGGCCGAATAAATTCACAGGCTTAGACCTGCTTATAATCCTCCTTAAACCTTTTGTTTTGTGTCTGATCCTGTCATGTGTGACGGGGAAAATGAGCATTATCCTCACCCTAATAACACCTAATTGAATTACTGAGATCAGGTAAAATTGTAATTAATTTTTGTCAATAAAGACGTTAATAATAATCTAACGGCTCCTACTGATCTTCTCGTTAAACATCATGTTGTTTTCTGTTGCTGAAGCCAAGACTTAATATCAGCTTGTAGTTTTTCAAGATCTTTCATATAAGTAATTTTCATGCTGATTTTTGTATCTGTAAAGGATGACACGAAGCTGTGACTAATATTTTTTGTCTATATCTGATAAGGAAAAGCAGTGGTGTAAGGACTGTGTCTTGAGGTTATCTTGAGAAAATTTCGGGGCTTTAGTGTCCCCGCGGCCCGGTCCTCGACCAGGCCTCCACCCCCTAGGAAGCAGCCCGTGACAGCCGACTAACACCCAGGTACCTATTTTACTGCTAGGTAACAGGGGCATAGGGTGAAAGAAACTCTGCCCATTTTTTCTCGCCGGCGCCCGGGATCGAACCCGGGACCACAGGATCACAAGTCCAGCGTGCTGTCCGCTCGGCCGACCGGCTCCCTGCTAATGTCCTGAAATGCCTTTGGCATTATTCTCAACATGGAATAATTAAAACTACAATACAACTCACAATGTGACTCATACGTCAGGCTGCGAGCAGCCGCGTCCAACAGCCTGGTTGATAAGTCCAGCAACCAGGAGGCCTGGTCGACGACCGGGCCGCGGGGACACTAAGCCCCGGAAGCACCTCAAGGTAACCACAGCTTCATGTCACCATTTGCACACTAACAAAATCAGCATAAAAATGACCAATGTAGATGACGCTGAAAGCCTTCAAATGGACATCAACAAAGTCGTCCACTCGGCAACGAATACATTATTTGATATTGATAAATTCCAAGTACCTCGATATGGATAAAATAAAGAACTTGGGAGGAGGTAATCAGATCTCCGAAGGAGGAAAATGACATGTAAAGACTCTTGGAGTTATAATGTTGGACGACCTAACGTTTATTGATTATAATCAAATTTAGCATCACCCATGAAAAATATAGGCCTAGCGGATATTATGAAAAACCTTCAACTAATGCCTCTACAATGATGCTACTTTTCAAAGTTCTTATACTTTAGAATAACTTGAATCATGCTACAGGTAACCTACAGGTTGTGTAAATGGGTGAGGACGCTATTGCTCTCTAGAGTGGAATACTGCTGCACAATGACAGCCCCTTTCAAAGCCGGAGAAATTGCTGACCTGGAGAGCGTGCAGAGATCCTTTACTGCTAGAATCCACTCAGTAAAACATCTAAACTACTGGGACCGACTAAAGAGCCTAAATCTGTATTATCTTGAGCGCAGGCGGGAGAGATACATAATAATCTACACGTGGAAAATATTAGAGGGGCTGGTCCCAAACCTGCACACAGAAATAACATCACACGAGACCAGAAGGCATGACAGGATGCAACCGTTGATGACACTAGAGAATACGAGGACACAGTAAATAGAAGCCGGTGAACAGTGTGTTTACATATGAACACCATCTACTGCCTTAATTAATTAAATTAATAATAGGGTGGTGTTTGGTAGAGACGGAGATTTTGTTTGTGGTTGACCAGACGACCAATCAAGGAGGCCTGGACCCAGATTCACGAGAGAGTTACACAAGCACTTACGAACGTGTACATCTCTCCTCAATCTTTAACGGCTTTGGTTACATTTATTAAACAGTTTACAAGCATGAAAACTTGCCAATCAACTGTTGTTATTGTTCTAAACAGCCTCCTGGTGCTTCAGAGCTCGTTAACTGTGTAATAATTGTAAACAAAGCTGCCAAAGATTGAGAAAAGATGTACAGGTTCGTAAGTGCTTGCGTAAGTGCTTTCGTGAATCTGGCCCCTGGTCGGAGACCGGGCCGCGGGGCCGTTGATCCCCAGGAAGCTTCACAAGGTAGGTAGGTAGACCAGAGAGTAGGGAAGGCTTGGGGGAAGACTTTATGGCAGTAGGTCATGACGGAGAGTATAGGGTGTTTGCACAGTGGCTGTATAGGGCAGAAAAAGGGGATGTCGTAAAGAGTGTGGTGCCAGTGATGTATTGCGCATCCCCCCCCCCCCCCCCCCCCCCCCCCCCACACACACACACACACACACACACACACACACACACACACACACACACACACACACACACACACACACACACACACACACACACACACACACACACACACACACACACACACACACACACACACACACACACACACACACACACACACACACACACACACACACACACACACACACACACACACACACACACACACACACACACACACACACACACACACACACACACACACACACACACACACACACACACACACACACACACACACACACACACACACACACACACACACACACACACACACACACACACACCCCCCTACACCCAACCAACCATCCCTGACTGTTAATGTTGAATATCTCTTAAACCCCTACCGTATTGCCCCCCCCTCCCAGGTAAGGTGGTGGGAGCTGGCTATTAAAATGTCTCTCCTATAAGGCATATATTTTAAAACTTTTGTACCTTTAAAGCCCCCATCCTTATAACCTGCGAGCCATAAACCTTCTCTTTCCTAACCATATACTATAAAAAACTACACGCCCACCCAGATCTTTCATTTCTATAAACTTTTAAATTCTTTTCCTTAAGTGTTCAATGTTATCTTGACGAAAGCCTTAAATTAAGGCCATTGAAACGACCACCCTCGGCGCTCGACTCAAAATATAATTAAACTTTTTATCTGGCAGAACTTTTGACATTGAAATATTTCATCAGGTGAACTCTTAACCACCTAAACCTTTTATCTTTCATATTGCTAACTCTTACGCCCCCCACCTCTCTCTCACGCTCCCCCCTCTCTCTCTCACGCCCCCCCCCTCTCACGCCCTCTCCCTCTCACGCCCCCCCCCTCTCACGCCCCCCCCCTCTCACGCCCCCCCCCCCTCTCACGCCCCCCCCTCTCACGCCCCCCTCCCTCTCACGCCCCCCCCCCTCTCACGCCCCCCCTCTCACGCCTCCGCTCTCTCACGCCCCCCACTCGACAAGACCTCTTGGGCGCCTCTTCACCGTAATCCTTCAACCTGTTTTCAGTTTTTCTTATATTGTTTATCTGTCTGGCCTGTCTACTGTGTCTACCGTGTGTAGCGTCCGGGGGATCAAGAGCCCCGCGGCCCGGTCTCCGACCAGGCTTCTCGGTTGGTGGTCTGGTCAACCAGACTGTTGAACACGCCTCACTGTTGCTATGGCTGCACTTTAATCTCATAGTTCGTATTCATTATCTCGGTTTGTTCGTCTGATCGTTTCTGTTTTCTTTATAATTTATTTATTGTTTAGTTTATAACTTATTTAGTTTATAGTTTAGTTTATAGTTAGTTTATTTCGTTGGTGTTTGTATGGGCGTATTTATACGTCAACCTTATGGCTTTTGTGTTTTGTTTAGTTCGAAGGATTAGTGATAAACATAATTAAATGCAAGACTTGGTAATTAACTTCATATCCAACTTATATTTTGTAAAATTGTCTGAAATATTTGTCATTGATACCAGTGTTTTGATTGTTGGCTTTGAAAGCTTGATCATTTGTTCAATTGTGTGGGTAGAAGGTTTGTGGACTTTTTTGCATATAGATCCAAATGAGAGCGCGTTCAACGGTTTTGGTATCACGAGAATAGAGTAGAATTTTACATTTGGACGTATTGCTTATTAATTTATGCATGAAAAGGACTTTTATTTATTATTAACATCTTTATTGACAAAATTAACTACAATTTTGCCTAATCTGAGGATTTTGATAGTCTTATTAAAGTGAGGATAATGTTGGTATTCACTGTCACACAGGACAGAGGGTCATACATAAGACAATAGGTCTAAACTGTAGGCTGAAGCATCATGGTTACAATCAATGTTTTAATGTATGGATATGTCAAAACAACTTTTTACTGTTACTGTGGTATCACTTGAGCCATGTCAAGAGTCTTCCCTTAACTCTACAAGAGGCTAGTTGTTCTGAGAGCAGTTCTGTGTTAGCTGTGATAAAAGCGGATTATAGATCAATAAATACTGCATGAGCAGCCCGTCCTTTAAGGTTTCTCAACGTCAAGAAAATATAAATTTAAAGTGCCCCCTTATCCTAACCTACCAGAGGACCTAAAACAGAAAACGGGACAGTACGTCACTTTCGCCTGCCGCTTCCATTTTCTAGTACGACAATTTTTGGCCTTATGTAACGCCAACGAGCGAAAAGCGACGTTCTTTGTAAGAGGACAGGTTGGCATGGGGGACGCCTGTCTATCAACTGGTGTAGAGTCGTGGCGGGGAGGACGGTCTGCTGAGATGAAGGGAAGGCTACCTTGCCTTGATTTAGGCTGGTAGGTAAAAGAGAGGTAGGCTATCTACCTCCCTTTCATCTTTTCCCCTGATGCCTTCCACTTTCCTTCCCACTTTTCTTGCCTAACATTCTCCCACCTTCCATACCCTTCTTCCCCCTCCCAGCTTTCTAGCCCCTTCTCCCTTCCCATTTCCTTCCCTCCCACCACCTGCCACTCCTGACGTCCGCCATTAAGGGATAATTCACCTCGCTCTGTGAACCTCTTCCTTCTCACAGATGGTCATTATCGTATTATCTCCCAGGTGCCGTTTATCGCAGTGTTATTGACCCCCTCGTTTCTTATCCTTTTTCCTTCTCTCCCTGCCATCTCCGCACCCTTCAATATTCACTTGTGTGTGTGATGGTGGTTGTGTGTGTGTGTAGCCCACAGGGGCTACCTTTAATCTCCCTCTGGGGAGTAGAAGAATTCCCAGACCCCCATCAAGCAGGTATCAAGCAAGCAGGTAAACCCCTGGAGGTCATTGTCACCGTCGTCCTTGTAGTCATCAGGTACTGCACTCTAGTTGTTGTTGTTGTTATAGATTCAGCTACTCAGAACACAAGTTGCAAGTAGGGTTATGGTGAGCCCGTAGTGGACTTACCTGGCACAGGAGCGGGGCAAGTAGCGCGGGCTACGGTGAGCCCGTAGTGGACTTACCTGGCACAGGAGCGGGGCAAGTAGCGCGGGCTATGGTGAGCCCGTAGTGGACTTACCTGGCACAGGAGCGGGGCTGTGTATGTGTGTGTGTGCACTCTAGTGTTGCTTGGTCTCTGCACACCTTCTGTTAATTCCTCATTTGCTTCCCTCACTTGTTTTTGTGCAAGTTTGTTGTCCTCTTCAACTATTTGCACCTTTTCTCTCCCCTCTCTTTCTCTTTCCCCCCTTCCCGTTATCTTGCTCCCCCTCCCCATTCTCTTCTCCCTTCCCTCTTGTATGTCTATCTTACACTCTTCTTCCTCCCTCCCTCCCTCCCTCCCTTTCCAGTTTTTGCGTGTACCTTTTGTGTGTAAGGGTGCCTGACGGCTGAGTGGACGGGGCTCTGGATTCGTAGTCCTAAGGTTAGGGGTTTGATCCCCGGCGGAGGGGGATACAAATGTGCAGAGTTAACTTCACCCCCGTTCACCTAGCAGTAAATGGGTACCTGGGAGTTACAGCTGCTACGGGCTGCTTCCTGGGGGTGTGTAACAAAAAGGAGGCCTGGTCGAGGACCGGGCCGTGGGGACGCTAAGCCCCGAAATCATCTCGAGCTAACCTCAAGATGTATATGTGTGTGTACTTACCTATTTGTGTCCGCAGGATCGAGCATTGACTCTTGGGTCCCGCCTGTGTGTGTGTGTGTGTGTGTGGTGTGTGTGTGTGGTGTGTGTGTGTGTGGTGTGTGTGTGTGTGGTGTGTGTGTGTGTGGTGTGTGTGTGTGTGGTGTGTGTGTGTGTGGTGTGTGTGTGTGTGGTGTGTGTGTGTGTGGTGTGTGTGTGTGTGGTGTGTGTGTGTGTGGTGTGTGTGTGTGTGGTGTGTGGTGTGTGTGGTGTGTGGTGTGTGTGTGTGTGGTGTGTGTGTGTGTGGTGTGTGTGTGGTGTGTGTGTGTGTGTGTGTGGTGGGTGTGTGTGTGTGGGTGTGTGTGTGTGTGTGTGTGTGTGTGTGTGTGTGTGGGAGCAATATGGAGGTGTCACCTCTTGGACCCGCACATTTGTCAGTTGTGTGATGTACTGAATCGCACAGTTTTCCTCCTAGCATATCTTCTATTTAAACTGTTTTATCTCTCGCCACGTGCCCAAATATCCGTCTCCAGGATGCAGCTCGTAGCAGCCAACTCCTAGGGACCTAGTTACTGCTAGGTGAATAGGAGCATTAGGTGAAAGAAACTGCCCATTTGTTTCCGCCTCGACCGAGAATCTAACCTGGACCCTTTGGACTAGAGACTCCCGAACGCTGTCAGCTCGGCCGCGAGGAACTATGTACTCACCTATTTGTACTCGCCTATTTGTGCTTGCAGGATCGAGCATTGACTCTTGGATCCCGCCTTTCCAGCTATCGGTTGTTTACAGCAATGACTCCTGTCCCATTTCCCTATCCTGTGTGTGTGCCTATCCATCTCTGGCACGTGTTCTGGTAACCCCCATTATCGGTGTTAAAGATAATGCTTTTTCCACAGATTTCCGTCCCAGGGTTGACATCCGCCACCTGATTTGTCTCCAAGCAACAGCAGCATTTCAGTTTTTTTGCACTTGTAAAATACTTGTTCCATAGCGTGAAAGAATGCTCCAGGAAATTAAATATTTTCAAACTTATTGTATTGAAAGGTAATTATGAGGAGAAAGGTCTGGGAATGCCGGTCGGTCGAGCGGACAGCACGCTGGACTTGTGATCCTGTGGTCCTGGGTTCGATCTCAGGCGCTGGCGAGAAACAATGGGCAGAGTTTCTTTCACCCTATGCTCCTGTTACCTAGCAGTAAAATAGGTACCTGGGTACTCACCTATTTGTGCTTGCGGGGGTTGAGCATTGGCTCTTTGGTCCCGCCTCTCAACTGTCAATCAACTGGTGTACAGATTCCTGAGCCTACTGGGCTCTATCATATCTACATTTAAAACTGTGTATGGAGTCAGCCTCCACCACATCACTGCCTAGTGCATTCCATCTGTTAACTACTCTGACACTGAAAAAGTTCCTTCTAACGTCTCTGTGGCTCATATGGGTACTCAGTTTCCACCTGTGTCCCCTTGTTCGCGTCCCACCAGTGTTGAATAGTTTATCCTTGTTTACCCGGTCGATTCCTCTGAGGATTTTGTAGGTTGTGATCATGTCTCCCCTTACTCTTCTGTCTTCCAGTGTCGTAAGGTGCATTTCCCGCAGCTTTTCCTCGTAACTCATGCCTCTTAGTTCTGGGACTAGTCTAGTGGCATACCTTTGGACTTTTTCCAGCTTCGTCTTGTGCTTGACAAGGTACGGGCTCCATGCTGGGGCCGCATACTCCAGGATTGGTCTTACATATGTGGTGTACAATATTCTGAATGATTCCTGCTGGGTGTTAGTCAGCTGGCACGGGCTGCTTCCTGGGGGTGGAGGCCTGGTCGAGGACCGGGCCGCGGGGACACTAAAACCCCGAAATTATCTCAAGATAACCTCTTAACCTGGTTAGTGATGGAGGAGATATGATGGGCCGGCCACGGGGTGTTGTCTCTGGTGTCTTACCTTGCCACCATTCCCAGGATCATCCATCTCACGGCCCGCTCTCTGACCAGGCCTCTTGCTAGGTCGTCCGGTTAACCAGTGTTCGACGCAACTTTCAAACTGTCGAAATCCAACACAAGTGTTGGATTATTTTTTTCACATTGCCAACACTGATGTATAAATATAGTGCATCACTGAGGGCAAAAATTGTTGCATATGTATGCATAAACATACTAACATGTTTACACAAAATTTCATGTAAATCTGAAATGGTCGGGTTGAGAGATGTGATCGGCTATGGAATTGACCCTTCGGACTCTTTGCCCAATAATTCACTGCGGAGAGTACCCCATAATTCCGCAAAGGACTCCATACTGCACCATACTGTTTACCGTGCCCCTTGTGTTTAGCATGACTGCTTCTCCCACCCACCACCCCATTATACACCCCCCATTAACTGAGCTTCTTGTGCTCCACAGATCAAGGAGATCACGCGCTGACTGGAGGCCTGGCGTGTTGAGAGGTTCATCTGTGGAGGTGAGTACAGGGCTATAGGGAGGAGGGAGAGCTGAGAGCTACCAACAGGGCCACCAACCTTGCATGATACGGTGGTGGTTGATCTGTGGACACAGCTATCAACTCTACCTCAACTCTACATGGGTAGGTTGAAGGGAAGAGCCGAGAGAGGGTAAAGAGTTCCAGCCCAATCTTGTTCACATAGTTGGTTCCGAAGATTAACGTCCCACAGGCTGTTGGATGCTGCTGTACACAGTGAATCACAGCCCGCTGAATCGTCCGCGGGGACGTTGGTCCTCAGAACCAACACAAGATGGGAACATTTCGACTTTTTCCATAAACCAAATAAAGAAACTTCACCACCATTGGACCACCTCTTGCAGGAGAAGGTTCATTCACAAAGGATGAGGAAAAAAATTAGTGAAATCTTGAAAATGTACAAAGGGGTTAAGCATGTTGACATGTTAAAGATCCGGACATAACATGAACGATAGACTTAGTTCTGACAAAAGTAACTTGCTACATAAACACTTGCCTCACCCCGGGATCACCACCGAGATTGCCACTTATCAATGTCCCTGCTGCCCTGTCTCTGACAGATCTCCTTGTTGGTTGTAGGTTAAGCACGTCTAACAGCCTGGTCAACCTGGCTGTTATACGTGCTTAATACGCAGCAATACGTTATACGTGCTGTTATACGCAGCTGCGCACTGTCTAACGTATGAATCACAGCCCGGTTGATCAGATATCCTTTGGAGACGTTTAGCAAGTTTTGTATTCGGGGAAAATTCTGCCTTAACTAACTACTGAACCACAATCTCATTAGTATTTTCAGTGTAAATAATTATTTATCTCCTGTTCTTTAGAGAATAAAGATTTACACATTTTTAGCGGTGGTAATAATTAGCTGGACATGGATTGTGAGCGGTAGATGCTGCCTTTCACAGTTACTCAACCACAGGTGCATGATATATAATACAGATGATGTACACATGGACTTTGTGATTGCAAGTCATCTTAATTATTGGGACCGATTAAAAGTTCTAAATCTGTATACTCGAGACTGGAGAGCGCAGGCGAGAGAGAGAGAGATGCATAATAATCTACACGTGGAAGATATTAGAGGGACTGGTTCCAAATGTGAGCACAGAGATAACACCACGTGAGACCAGGAGGCATGACAGGATGTGCGAAATAGTAACTTTCCAAGAAGTTGGAAAGCAGAGGTACAACAGTTACTCTGAGGGAGAAGTGGCAACATAGTGTCCAAGACTTTTCAACACTCCCGCTACACAAAGGGGCTTAACTGGCCGGCCTCTCAGTGTTCAAGAGAGAACTCGACAAGTACCTCCAAAGAATATCTGATCAACCAGGCTGTGATTCATACAGCAGGCTGTGAGCAACCGCGTCCAAAAGCCTGGTTGACCAGACCGTGTCCGACCAGACAGCCTAATCGGAGACCGGGCCGCTGGGCTGTCGATTCCCAGAAGCTGCACAAGGTAGGTAGGCTGGTAGGTGGTATTTGATGAATTCGACATAAAGAATACCTTTTTAGAAGACCGAATTTCAATCTAATGGTCACCAAAGAATAAAATAACTTTCGACATTGATAGATTCTTCATGTATAAAGAATAAATGAACCAATACACTAAAACTGGATTGGCTTAAAGGATACAAGACGCAATAGGATCTCATAGAAGGTAAACGGCATATAAAGTGTGTAGGAATAGCGGTGTGGGGGCTACCTAGCATTTCGTGAGCATGACGGCAAACTTCAGCATCGGCTAGACATCAGGGGCCAGATTCACAAAAGCACTTGCTCAAGCACTTACGAACGTGTACATCTTTCCTCAATCTTTGATGGCTTTGGTTACATTTATTAAACAGTTTACGAGCATGAAAACTTGCCATTCAACTGTTGTTATTGTTATAAACAGCCTCCTGGTGCTTCGAAGCTCATTAACTGTTTGATAATTGGAAACAAAGCCGCCAAAGATTGAGAAAAGATGTACAGGTTCGTAAGTGCTTTCGTGAATCTGGCCCCTGATAGTGGGTTGTGGGAGCCGGAGGCGGCTGACGTGCTGTGCACCCATCCTTAGGGAGCCGGGCGGCCGAGCGGACAGCACGCGGGACTTGTGATCCTGTGGTCCTGGGTTCGTTCCCAGGCGCCGGCGAGAAATAATGGGCAGTTTCTTTCACCCTATGTCCCTGTTACCTAGCAGTAAAATAGGTACCTGGGTGTTAGTCAGCTGTCACGGGCTGCTTCCTGGGGGTGGAGGCCTGGTCGAGGACCGGGCCGCGGGGACACTAAAGCCCCGAAATCATCTCAAGATAACCTCAAGAATCCTCATTGTGTGAGCAATAGCGCAAAAATAAAGGATTAGAGAGGACGCAAAAGGTGTTAACCAGACGTGGGTAGAAGTTTTTCCATTATGGGTGCTGATGACCCGGGGTCTGGCTTCTACATGATTGCTCCAGATGGGTTTTAATCTCCGGAATCGCCTCAGGGTAGGCAGGAAGCCTTGACTGAGGCATTGGAACCATGTTCCACTTGAGAGAGCACTGGTGTCTAAAAGTAGGCTACCATCATTGGTTTAGTATAAACAAATCCACAAGGGCCGTGATGAGGATTCGAACCTACTTCCGAGATCTTCCCAGGCGCTGCCTTAATCGACTGAGCTACGACACGGTAAAAAAAAAAAAAAAAAAAGAGTTGAAACCAGAAGTTCTTACTGGACTTCTGGACGATTAAGGTAGCGTCTGGGAAGATCTCGGACGTAGGTAGGTTCGAATCCCCGTCACGGCCGTTGTGGATTTGTTCATTGATGCATCACGCTATTGTGATTTCTGTGTGTAATTGGTTTAGTATGTCTTGTATGAAGGTCCGTTCTCTTACCTAATAAGTTTCATTTCTTTTAAGGCATCAAACAAAGCGACCAATCCGTTAAATATATCCCGTGTTGGTTAAAAGGTACAGCATGTAATACTGACGTTTATCATGCATCAGCCTCGATAGGTTAGGTGGGCTGCTTGGGTGTGTAGACGTCTGGGTACGTAGAACTGTTTTATTTTTACGGAATCATAGAGAGAATTGGCTGGTTGTCCGGCTTATCATTGTATTAGAGAGTTGCTACAGTGTGTTTTTAAGTGTACGTTTGATTCGATTACTCTGGCACGGAAGAAACAGAGGGAGATTGGTGGGTGTTAGACTAGTGGGTAGTGGAAGGTGTACTAGTGGGTAGTGGGTGGTGTGGTAGTGGGTGGTGTACTAGTGGGTAGTGGGTGGTGTACTAGTGGGTAGTGGGTGGTGTACTAGTGGGTAGTGGGTGGTGTGGTAGTGGGTGGTGTACTAGTGGGTAGTGGAAGGTGTACTAGTGGGTAGTGGGTGGTGTGGTAGTGGGTGGTGTACTAGTGGGTGGTGTGGTAGTGGGTGGTGTACTAGTGGGTAGTGGGTGGTGTGGTAGTGGGTGGTGTACTAGTGGGTAGTGGGTGGTGTACTAGTGGGTAGTGGGTGGTGTGGTAGTGGGTGGTGTACTAGTGGGTGGTGTGGTAGTGGGTGGTGTACTAGTGGGTAGTGGGTGGTGTACTAGTGGGTAGTGGGTGGTGTGGTAGTGGGTGGTGTACTAGTGGGTAGTGGGTGGTGTACTAGTGGGTAGTGGGTGGTGTGGTAGTGGGTGGTGTACTAGTGGGTAGTGGAAGGTGTACTAGTGGGTAGTGGGTGGTGTGGTAGTGGGTGGTGTACTAGTGGGTGGTGTGGTAGTGGGTGGTGTACTAGTGGGTAGTGGGTGGTGTGGTAGTGGGTGGTGTACTAGTGGGTAGTGGGTGGTGTACTAGTGGGTAGTGGGTGGTGTGGTAGTGGGTGGTGTACTAGTGGGTAGTGGAAGGTGTACTAGTGGGTAGTGGGTGGTGTACTAGAAGTATTAGTGGGTAGTGGGGGGTGTGGTAGTGGGTGGTGTGGTAGTGGGTGGTGTACTTGAAGTGGTAGTGGGTGGTGTACTAGAAGTACTAGTGGGTGGTGTACTAGAAGTACTAGTGGGTGGTGTACTAGAAGTACTAGTGGGTGGTGTACTAGAAGTACTAGTGGGTGGTGTACTAGAAGTACTAGTGGGTGGTGTACTAGAAGTACTGGTGGGTGGTGTACTAGAAGTACTGGTGGGTGGTGTACTAGAAGTACTGGTGGGTGGTGTACTAGAAGTACTGGTGGGTGGTGTACTAGAAGTACTGGTGGGTGGTGTACTAGAAGTACTAGTGGGTGGTGTACTAGAAGTACTAGTGGGTGGTGTACTAGAAGTACTAGTGGGTGGTGTACTAGAAGTACTAGTGGGTGGTGTACTAGAAGTACTGGTGGGTGGTGTACTAGAAGTACTGGTGGGTGGTGTACTAGAAGTACTGGTGGGTATAAGGAGTGGGAAGCTCCTGTGAAGTCTTCCCCTTTACTGTGCGTGGGTTATTGATGTGACCCCGATATACTGACCACGTGTGAGCGAGGGCCGTGCTGGTCTCACGTGAGTTAAGTGTGTCTCAACAGTGGTTAAAGTTGTTAATATTTGCGTGATGTGGGAGGTGTGAGAGAGACCGGTGTTGTGTGGGGAGGGGGGCGGGGGGAGCGGAGTCCCTCCATGTTATACTGTTATACTACCCGGGTCTATGATTAATAGTGTAACTATGTCTTGTCTAAACATGTGAAAACATGTTTGTCTTGTTTTGTTTAAACAAGTCGGCCCGGTCTCCGACTTTCGGGAATCGACAGCCCCGTGGCCCGGTCTTCGACCAGGCCTCCTGGTTGCTGGACTGATCAACCAGGCTGTTGGACGCGGCTGCTCGCAGCCTGACGTATGAGTCACAGCCTGGTGGATCAGGTATCCTCATACTTCCTCCCTCCATGCCCTTGCTTCATTTCCCCTTTCACTTCCTTTCCGCCTCGTGGTCTTCCTGATCAGGCCGTGGAGGCATCACCGCTGGTGTGACTGTGTGTACAGTGTTCAAGAACTGGATAAGCACCTCCAAAGGATACCTGATCAACCAGGCTGTGACTCGTACGTGAGGCTGCGAGCAGCCGCGTCCAACAGCCTGGTTGATCAGTCCAGCAACCAGGAGGCCTGGTCGACGAGCGGGCCGCGGGAACGCTAAGCCCCGGAAGCACCTCAAGGTAAGGTAAGGCACTATACATTTTCAAGAGGAAATTAGATTTATTCCTCCAAGGAGTGCCGGACCAACCGGGCTGTGGTGGGTATGTGGGCCTGCGGGCCGCTCCAAGCAACAGCCTGGTGGACCAAACTCTCACAAGTCGAGCCTGGCCTCGGGCCGGGCTTGGGGAGTAGAAGAACTCCCAGAACCCCATCAACCAGGTAACCAGGTATACCTCCTCTAGGGGAGGAGTGAGGGTGCGGCGCGCGCGTATAACCGCAGCGGCGGAAGCCGTTACCTCAGTGTCTAGGGCGGTGAAGGTCGTCTTGAGGTCACTAGCACCCCCCCCCTCCCCACCACTCTAGCTTTCTTCTTTTTAGACCACCGCCGTTTTCTCTTGCACCTCGGTCAGTTTTCATTAGGGTCACGGCTTTCTCCAGCTTTCTCTGGACTACAACCATCTGAGTAACGTTGCAATTTCACGTGGACGGTTGCAGGTGTCTCGAAGTGCATCTTTGTTAGACTCGCTCGGCTTCTGTCTAATATAGACTTTATTGTCGAGACATGGAACGCTTATAACCATTAGTCGGTAATTATCAGGAGAGCACTAATTATATAACCATCACTAGTGCCTGCACTCAAGTTGAGATCGGCTAGTTAGGCCCCATGTTGTTATCTTGATGATTTCGGGGCTTTAGTGTCCCCGCGGCCCGGTCCTCGACCAGGCCTCCACCCCCAGGAAGCAGCCCGTGACAGTTGGCTAACACCCAGGTACCTATTTTACTGCTAGGTAACAGGGGCATAGGGTGAAAGAAACTCTGCCCATTGTTTCTCGCCGGCGCCTGGGGTCGAACCCGGGACCACAGGATCACAAGTCCAGCGTGCTGTCCGCTCGGCCGACCGGTTCCCTGTGTGTGTGTGGAGCCTGGCCTCAGGCCGGGCTCGGGGCAGTAGAACATCTTCCCAAACCCTCTCCAGGTATGTTCCAGGTATGTTTAGAGGGAATGTTGAAAAGTCTTGTATGTACGGATCAATTACGCTCAACGTACCTATTGCACTACTGCAATAGGGAGCACTGACCTGGAGCACTGATGACCCACGAGGCTCCTGTGGGCTCAGGCTACCATAAGCTGGGTCATCTCCTCACTCCACCCACCACTGTGATGACTTTGAAACCAATGGTTAACTGCCAGTTTTAAATCTAGATTATACATTATAAAGTTATAATGATTGTTATGCTATTATGACTTTCTCGTGAGTAAATTATGTATTGTAGTTTTGTGTAAAATCAGTTATAAATGTACAAAGGTTTTGAATAATAATAATAATGTTTTGTTCTGGTTGATGGCGGTGGCTCTAGTATTTGTTGAGTTAGTGTGTGGTCAATCAGCCTGGTTGATCAGTCCAGCAACCAGGAGGCCTGGTCGACGACCGGGCCGCGGGGACGCTAAGCCCCGGAAGCACCTCAAGGTAAAGGTGGCGAGTGGACCCCAGGTACTGGTGCTAGGCGCTGCTGACTCTGCTCCATTACAATTCCTGCTGCTTGAGCAGTGCGTGAGCTGGAGCCTAAACCGCAGTCACAGTTGCCTGGTCTGGGCTTTTTCTCCCCCCTGCTTGCTTCTCATTGAATGATGATTGATGAAGATTAAGCCACCCAAGAGGTGGCACGGGCATGAATAGCCCGTAAGTGGTGGCCCTTTCGAGCCATTACAGTATCAAAAGATGATACTGGAGATCTGTGGAGGCGCAACTGCACCCTGCGTGACGGGAGATGTCTCCCGGACCAAGTGGTGACCAAATGGTTGCTTCTCATTGAATTACCTCCACTTTTATACCAGTTTGTGAATGTGCACCGCATTGAAACTTGCTGAAGGGGGCTGTAGGGAATGGTGATCGTGTTTGGCGAGTTATTGAGAGCTGCTGTTATTGGTGTTGAGAATTTGGGCAGGTTGTATGGGGTTAATGGTTGTGTAGGAGTGTAGCTGACCTCTGGTGTGACCTTGTGACCTCCCTGATGTGTGGGACTGAGGTATGTGGTGTTGGTATTGGCTGAAAGTGTTGTGACGTCACTGGAGTGAGGCTCACTTACCCCTCACCCCGGGGGTCAAGTGGTGGTGACTCGCCGCCCTCAACACACCTCCCTCCAACACTCCAACACTCCTGCATCCGCCCTCCAACACCCCCGCCTCCAACACCTCCACCCACCAACACCTCGGCTTGTTCCCCAACACCCGCTTCACTGGTTATTCTAATAACAACGAGTCAGACACTTTCTCATCATCTGTGTAAGATATAGAGTGGTGGTGAAGTGTAACGGGTGGAGAGTTTGATAGCAGGCGTGCTGTCCGCCTTGCTGACACGATAGGTGTGCGAGGCTAAGCTAAGCTTGCTCATTTATTTCGTAAACCTTTTTTCCCCTCTTAAGGCTAGACTGGGTTCGTCTTATACCAGGCACGACGATCTGTATCATTCCACCAGTACGGGGTCGACCCTACCATATTGGACCAGAGAGATTCTCCCAAGTTGTTGATATTGAATGTTCATATTGGATGGTTGGGTCATACGGTAATGTTAAATGAAGAGAAGTGCCACATCCTGCGCTGTGGTAACGACGGAGGTATTAAACTAGGAGCCACATACAGAACAGTCAAACCACATGGCAAAGAGATGTAGAAACTTTATACAGACCTGGGAGTAATAAGGTCGAAAGATCTTACGTTTTGAAGAACACGATAGTTGGCCCAACAATAAGGAAATGACAGATTGGATAACTATAACCCTTCAAACAAGATAGATGCCACACTTTTAACAGCCCCCTTAATTACGGGCTATTCATGCCCGTGCCACCTCTTGGGTGGCTTAATGTTCATCAATCAATGAGCACACTTTTAACAGCCGCCTTCGAAGCCGGATGGGGTTGCTCACCAGGGAAACGTGTGTCGAGAACTTGGTCCGAATTTATTCGTTAAAACGTGTATTATTGGGTCTAGTTAAAATCTCTCAAATTACACTCCTTTGAAAGCAGGCGGGAGAGATGCATCATAATTTACATCTAAAAATATTATTTGGACATATTCTAAATTTGCACACACAAATAACTCCTTACAGGACCTGGAGGCAAGACTGAATGGGTGAATGTCCCATTGAAAATTAATGGCGATACTCTGAGATTTCTGTATGAACCTTAAATTAAGGCCCTAAGGCTGTGCAACACCTTCCCTCTTTAATACAAGGGACATAACTAGTCGACCTCTTTCGGCGTTCTGGAAGGAACTTGATAAGACGTTCAAGAGTAGGCGATGAGTCACAATAACGTGGCTAAAGTATGTCGACCAGACCGCACACTAGAAGGTGAAGGGACGACGACGTTTCGGTCCGTCCTGGACCATTCTCAAGTCCATACTCTTCAAGAGTATCTGAACAACGGAGCTGTGATTACTACGCCAGACTGTGTGCAGCAGCGTCCTGGAGCCTGATTGACCAGTCGGCCAAGTTGCAGACCAGACCGCGGGGACATTGATCCTGGGAACCAACTCGCCGTAACTTCAAGGATGAAAACTGGTAATCAATAGTCGGCACCTGTTCTGGAGGCGTGAGCATTCCAGGGTGCAGCCGAGAAAAAGTATAAGAATTGACATTGTCTTGTGTTGTCTGGTAGGTACCACCGTACCATAAGAGAAAACTAGATAGTTTTTTTCTAGTGGTGCTGGACCAACCGGGCTGTGGTGGATATGTGGGTCTGCGGGCCGCTCCAAGCAACAGCCTGTTGGACCAAGTTATTAAAAGTCGAGCCTGGCCTCGGGCCGGGCTTGAGGAGTAGTAACTATTCCCAGAACCCCATCGAGCAGGTATCATAAGCTACCAATCAACTTCCGTACCGTACTTCCAGCAGTACCTTACGGTGGAAGGACTGTTGTGGTTCAATAGCAGGTGACTTGTGAGTTAGTCGCAACATTTGTCAATGGTAACTAAGTACAGTCTCAAGACTGCGCCAGACACACCTCCTCAGAAGTTGGTTTATGCTGGAATCTTTTTCTAAACTTGACCCTGCCTTAACCCTGCCATAACCCTGCCACCTTGAGTACATGCAAGGTACAGCTTGACCCTGTAGGTGTGTGAGTACACTTTGACCCTGCCGGCACCTGTCCCTTAAGTGACAGCTTCTTCACATGAGGGCAAGACAAGGTGGTGGTGATGGTGTGCTGCTTGAGGTATGATCATAGTGAAGGACGTGACCAAGCATACTTGCTGCCAGTATTAAGCTGACCACGACTTCCGGGCCTCACTACCCACATTAAATCTAGCTCATATACGGGCCGCTTCAAGCAACAGCCTGTTGGACCAAGTTATCACAAGTCGAGCCTGGCTCGACTTGTGATAACTGGATCCCGTAGCCTCTCCGAGGCTACGGTAAGTTCAGTAGGACTTCGGTTTCAACTCTTTTTTTTTTTTTTTTTTTTTTTTTTTTTTTTTTTTAACCCTGTCGTAGCTCAGTCGATTAAGGCAGTGTCTGTGATGCTCCCAGACGCAGGTTCGAATCCGCGTCACGGCCCTTGTGGATTTGTTCATGTGTTAGTTTTATCCATAGAGGACACTGCTACTTGCCACACTGCTGTAGAGGCTGGGCCAGCAATTATAACACACTTTTGGCTCAACTTTGGAGAGGTATACCTGGACTATCTATGCATAGTCTGAGTGTACTGGTGTGTATACACACACAAATCACAGTAACGTGATCATGGGGGATAGAAATAGCCTAAGCTACTCTATCTCTACGCGATTTATTTTATCGTCTCAATAAACGTACTTGAATAACGTGATATATCAAATGAACAACATAGCATGTTGTACAGTTGACTAGAGCGCGTCTGGGAACATGCACAGGTTCGAATCCTCAAGACCCTTGTGGAGTTGTTCAACTGGTTTTAAACTAGAGAGAGTGAGAGCTGCAAGGCGATAACAGGACGTGCTCAACCCATGGTAGGTATTGTTACGGAGGACCTCTTGTTGCTCCGGTGTTTGTAAACTGGAGTTAGTACTGACTGTGCCACCATGCTGGGGGTGTGTGTGCCACCATGCTGGGGGTGTGTGTGCCACCATGCTGGGGGTGTGTGCCACCATGCTGGGGGTGTGTGCCACCATGCTGGGGATGTGTGCCACCATGCTGGGGGTGTGTGCCACCATGCTGGGGGTGTGTGCCACCATGCTGGGGGTGTGTGCCACCATGCTGGGGGTGTGTGCCACCATGCTGGGGGTGTGTGCCACCATGCTGGGGGTGTGTGCCACCATGCTGGGGGTGTGTGTGCCACCATGCTGGGGGTGTGTGTGCCACCATGCTGGGGGTGTGTGTGCCACCATGCTGGGGGTGTGTGTGCCACCATGCTGGGGGTGTGTGTGCCACCATGCTGGGGGTGTGTGTGCCACCATGCTGGGGGTGTGTGTGCCACCATGCTGGGGGTGTGTGTGCCACCATGCTGGGGGTGTGTGTGCCACCATGCTGGGGGTGTGTGTGCCACCATGCTGGGGGTGTGTGTGCCACCATGCTGGGGGTGTGTGTGCCACCATGCTGGGGGTGTGTGTGCCACCATGCTGGGGGTGTGTGTGCCACCATGCTGGGGGTGTGTGTGCCACCATGCTGGGGGTGTGTGTGCCACCATGCTGGGGGTGTGTGTGCCACCATGCTGGGGGTGTGTGTGCCACCATGCTGGGGGTGTGTGTGCCACCATGCTGGGGGTGTGTGTGCCACCATGCTGGGGGTGTGTGTGCCACCATGCTGGGGGTGTGTGTGCCACCATGCTGGGGGTGTGTGTGCCACCATGCTGGGGGTGTGTGTGCCACCATGCTGGGTGTGTGTGCCACCATGCTGGGGGTGTGTGCCATCATGCTCCGGGTGTGTGCCACCATGCTGGAGGTGTGTGTGCCACCATGCTCCAGGTGTGTGCCACCATGCTCAACATAGAGGTACAAGTCTCTTAAGCTGGTGCCTTGTGGGTTTGTGAATCCTGAGTCTTGGAAGTAATTATATTAAGACATTATTATTAATTATTTTAAGACATTAAAATCATATTTTAAGAACCAATTAATTGTCAGAACGACAAAGAGATTGTCAGGAAGCCAGAGGTCTTTGTGTGAAGCCATTAACAGCCAGAACCCATTAAATAAATTATACTTAGTGCTATGAACACTAAAAAGTGCTCGCGTTCCTTTCCCTGGAACGCATTCCAGACATCACTCTCCACCTGGAATTTATTGGAAGACTTGGTTCCTGGTTTGCACAGTGACGTTAACTGCTTCAGGAGCCACATGGCAGAATGCCCAGAAGCATGGGGGCTCACCATAGCCCGTGCTACTTGGAATTTTTGTTCTAAGTAGCAAATCTTAAACAGCAGCAGCAGCACTATCCAATCACAAGATTGCTCAAGGCTTTCTCAACAACTTATATATTAGGCAATTACTAACAGACTTGGATCAACAGACTTCAGTAATTTGCAAAATGGCAATGATTTTGCAATGATGCATTTTGCAATTATATAATACTCAATTGAAAGGATATACGTGATCAATCGGGCTGTGTTGGCGTACGTTAGAGTGCAAGCTGCTGGCAGTGCCAAAGTGAGTGATCAGACCAGGCGTGATAAGTGCTTACGGGCGGGCACTGACCCCCTCAACTGTGTAGCCTCGCTCCAGTAAGCTTACATTATTCCTTAATGTCTTATTGTTTCTTCTGTGTGTAAGTTCCGGAGGGGATTGCGTGTCCATATTATTCCAGCGGTTCGTGTTGGTGGGGAAGTGCGTGCTGTGAGGCACTCCTGGATATGAACCTTTGGCTTGCGTGCGTGTGTGTGTGCACTTTTGTAATTTTAGTGCCCTCAATATGCGTGTGCTTTGGGGTTCTGGACGGGCTACTAATTTCATCTTTCTTTGAACATACACTAAACCGAATAGTTGCTATTTTTGTTGTATTTCTTCAAATAGTCATCAACAGTGGTGAACACGGACTTAACAAAGTAATTTAATGATTATGTCAAAGTAATCTTTTTGCAGATGACAAAAAAATTGCATGAAAATTACTTTTGAAGACATTGAACAACTATAAGCTGATGTTAATAGTTTTCGATTGGGCAGAAGAAAATTTAACATGTTCAACAATGATAATTTTAAAGTACATTGGTATGGTCAAAATGAAGATCTTAAACAAGATACAAGACAATCTAATCTGCCCATAGTAGGAAAGCAACACGTCTGACGACCTAACGTTTAGGGAGCATAACCAAGCAAATATTGCGTCAGACAGAAAAATGATCGGATGGATTACGAGAACCTTCAAATCCAGAGATCCCATCACAATGGTTGTACTATTCAAATCACTTCTTCTGTCCCGTCTTGAGAACCACTCCATACTCACTTCCATTTTCAGAGACGAGATTAGTGAAATGGTGAATACAGAAAACATGTACTGCCAGGTCCCGCATTAGCACAGTAAAATAACAACATTCTGGAATGAGCGATATGGAAGGAAATGCAGTGAAGAGTAGAGATACTAAGCACAATTGGAGAACACTAACACATCAGAGGTTGACCAGACCACACACTAGAAATTGAAGGGACGACGACGTTTCGGTCCGTCCTGGACCATTCTCAAGTCGATTGTGACTTGAGAATGGTCCAGGACGGACCGAAACGTCGTCGTCCCTTCAATTTCTAGTGTGTGGTCTGGTCAACATACTTCAGCCACGTTATTGTGACTCATAGCCTACATCAGAGGTCCAAGGTTGTGCAACACACTCCCAACAATTATAAGAAATATTGAAGGAACAAAAGTGGATTTCTTCAATAAAAAACTGGACAGTTTCCTGCAAAAAGTGCCGGACCAACCGAACTGTAGTGGATGTGTGGGCCTGCGGGCCACCCTGAACAACAGCCTGTTGGACCAAGCTCTCGCAAGTAGAGCCTGGCCCTCCCAGAACTAGAACAACTCCAAGAACCCTATCCAGGTACCTTCATCTCCGGTCGTCAGTCATTGGGTAGTGAACTTGTGGGTCCCCTGATACCTGATCAACCAGGCTGTGACTCATACGTCAGGCTGCGAGCAGCCGCGTCCAACAGCCTGGTTAACCAGTCCAGCAACCAGGAGGCCTGGTCGACGACCGGGCCGCGGGGACGCTAAGCCCCGGAAGCACCTCAAGATAACCTCAATATAACTTCAAGATAACCTCCCCCTGTTGCCGTGTCCATCACCTTTCACCTTCCTTGCCTGTGGTGTTGTGTTGACTGCCTCTCCCACTGTTGCCAAGTTACAGCTTGATGACGCTCCACCACACATCCAAATGTCAACACTTTCATGTTATATGTACGAGTTGGGTTATTTGTGTTCAGCTTTGTTAGTGTGACATTCTCTGCTCCTGTAAGGTTTCTGTTCCTCCAACCCCCTTCCCGTCTGTTCTCTCCCTCCACCACCTCTCCCCCTCTCTCTTCCTCTCCCTCCACCACCTTCCCCCTCTCTCTCCCTCTTTTTTTATCAGTAAAGAGGATGGAGAGGCATAGGTGAAGGGAAGTTTATAAGTGGAATATACAGTAAGAATTATGAAAGCAGTCGGGCTGTCCGCCTTGCTGACACGATGTGTTGTTCTCTCCCTCTCCCTCCCTCTCCCACTTTCAGCTTTCACCACAACCACCCCAGCCGTAGAGAGGACGGAGAATGGGATCATTACATAGTAAATGTAATGACATAGTCTCCGTGGTGTAGTGGTAAGACACTCGCCTGGCGTTCCGCGAGCTCTATGTCATGGGTTCGTATCCTGGCCGGGGAGGATTTACTGGGCGCAATTTCTTAACTGTAGCCTCTGTTTAACGCAACAGTAAAATGTGTACTTGGATGAAAAAACGATTCTTCGCGGCAGGGGATCGTATTCCAGGGACCATAGGATTAAGGACTTGCCCGAAACGCTACGCGTACTAGTGGCTGTACAAGAATGTAACAACTCTTGTATATATCTCAAAAAAAAAAAAAAAAAAAAAAAAAAAAAAATCCTGAGCGAGACAAAAGAATTACGGTTGCAGTCGCTTTACACTGAGATAAAACAAAGTATAAGGACACAGGTGGAAGCAGGAGACACACAACAATGTTGGTAAACACTCTGAACATTATTCAGGTCAACAAGGGGAATATCCACTAACATAAGTCGTGGAAGCCACAATTCTCAACGAATAGGAACACCAACCACAAAACTCTATGACAAACACACCACTGCAGGGTGTGGCGGTGTGGTTGTCACCACCGATGTTCAGTGCGCCTGGTTGGGAGCCATTAGTTAAGCCCGAGTACATTACACTCCCTAAAAGTATTGTAATTCGTGTACTCGCTGATGCGCCCTGTAATGCCAGCTTGGGGACCCCCTGCTCATCCTCTTATGACGGAAACATATCTGGGCCCATTCACATTTTCCGCATTTATTGCTGTGTGTACATTTGTGTGGTTCTCTTTGGTTATTGATAATGTCGTTTTGTGTGTTCCCTTTGGTGACTTTCAGCGCCGTGGGGAGGGTAGGGGACCTGCTGCCTGGGTAACAGCTTCTCCCCCGAATCAACCTACCCCCCTGGAAACACAAACCGAAACTGTCTCTATTTTCCGCTTGTTACAACTTGTAATAAAGTTGTTACATCTTGGCTTAACGTGTTTATGACGTATTAGAACGTTGTTACAACTTGCTATATTGGTTGTTATAACTGGTTAGGAGGTGTTAAAACTTGTTCGAACGTTGTACCAACGTCGTAGTTTCGGTGTGTGTTTGGAGGGCCTGGCTTTGTGCCCTGGTGAGGCCACTCCAGACCGACAACCAGAGCACAACTCCATAGTCTCCTGAGACTGATGAATGCCTACTTTGATGCTGTCAAAATTAGTCTTATAAAATGGCTCTTAATGTTAGTTCTTTGCCTCACTTGGCTGTATGTAAATGTTCTCACCGTTCCAGTCTTGAGTTGTATTGGCAGCATTTTCCAGTGTTTATTATAACAGGGTAAAGTAAGAACAAATCCACAAGGGCCGTGACGAGGATTCGAACCTGCGTCCGGGAGCATCCCAGACGCAGGTTCGAATTCTCGTCACGGCCCTTGTGGATTTGTTCATTTGATGCATCACGTTAGTGTGATCTGTGTGTGATGGTAAACTTGTACGAGGGAGAGTTTTGTTGGGAAGGCGAGCATGGAGGACTAGAGGCAGTACGTCATTAAGGCAAGTAGAGGCTGGTGTAACATGAGTCGTCAATTAGTGCCAGTTGAAAGTGATAACTGGCACTTGGGCTGGGGGTGCCTGGGGGGGGGGGCCTGCCCAACTAACCCATAAGGGGGGGGATGTGGGTGTGTTGCCTGTGCATGAGTGCTCGGTCTCTCTCACCCTCTAATTGAATTACTCGGATTAGACAGAATTGTATATTAATTTTGTCAATAAATATGTTAATGATCTCTCTCTCTCTCTCTCTCTCTCTCTCTCTCTCTCTCTCTCTCTCTCTCTCTCTCTCTCTCTCTCTCTCTCTCTCTCTCTCTGTGTAAACTATACCTAGGGTTGGGAATTGTAATGATGCTCTGTGAAACTGGAAGCTAAGAGTTGCTGTTTTGCTTAATGTCATTGAAGCAAGACCATAGAAGCGGTTGAGCTTATATATATATATATATATATATATATATATATATATATATATAATATATATATATATATATATATATATATATATATATAATATATATATATATATATAATATATATATATATATATATATATATATATATATATATATATATATATATATATATAAAAATGTCGTACCTAGTAGCCAGAATGCACTTCTCGGCCTACTATGCAAGGCCCGATTTGCCTAATATGCAAAGTTTTCCAGAATTAATGTATTATCTCTAATTTTTTTCTTATGAAATGATAAAGAATAATGATAATGAATAAAGGGTGTCTTGTTATCTTCAAGTTATCTTGAGATGATTTCGGGGCTTTAGTGTCCCCGCGGCCCAGTCCTCGACCAGGCTTCCACCCCCAGGAAGCAGCCCGTGACAGCTAACACCCAGGTACCTATTTTACTGCTAGGTAACAGGGGCATAGCATAGGGTGAAAGAAACTCTGCCCATTGTTTCTCGCCGGCGCCCGGGATTGAACCCGGGAGCACAGGATCACAAGTCCAGTGTGCTGTCCGCTCGGCCAACCTGCTCCCCTGAAGGGGAGGACATATGGGTTTGTCATTGTCGGGGGAAGGAGCCGTGTTGGGCTCCTCGAGGTGCCACAACGCCTGACTACTGACCTTACCCGAGATGGGTCGCTCAACAGCCTTCATCTTTCAGGTGCCTGTTTACGGTACGTGTAAGGAAATGTAACCGAACGTCTTGATCTGTACGGGACTCGAACCTGGGTCCATTCGGTTGTGAACAGACTGTGCAGACCACTACGCTACAGGCCCCCTTCATTAAGGACAGAGGGTTAAGGATGTGATGATAGTTGCAATATAGGAAGAGTAATGGAGGGGGGGGGGCGAAGAATACAAATGAAGACAAGATTGAAAGTTAAAACATGATGGAATAAGATTGAGAGTTAAAACATGATGGAATAAGATTGAGAGTTAAAACATGATGGAATAAGATTGAGAGTTAAAACATGATGGAATAAGATTGAGAGTTAAAACATGATGGAATAAGATTGAGAGTTAAAACATGATGGAATAAGATTGAGAGTTAAAACATGATGGAATAAGATTGAGAGTTAAAACATGATGGAATAAGATTGAGAGTTAAAACATGATGGAATAAGATTGAGAGTTAAAACATGATGGAATAAGATTGAGAGTTAAAACATGATGGAATAAGATTGAGAGTTAAAACATGATGGAATAAGATTGAGAGTTAAAACATGATGGAATAAGATTGAGAGTTAAAACATGATGGAATAAGATTGAGAGTTAAAACATGATGGAATAAGATTGAGAGTTAAAACATGATGGAATAAGATTGAGAGTTAAAACATGATGGAATAAGATTGAGAGTTAAAACATGATGGAATAAGATTGAGAGTTAAAACATGATGGAATAAGATTGAGAGTTAAAACATGATGGAATAAGATTGAGAGTTAAAACATGATGGAATAAGATTGAGAGTTAAAACATGATGGAATAAGATTGAGAGTTAAAACATGATGGAATAAGATTGAGAGTTAAAACATGATGGAATAAGATTGAGAGTTAAAACATGATGGAAAATGATTACGAGAAAGAAGGAAAGAGGAGGAGTGGAGAAGAGAGCTTCCAGGTACAATCCAGCTTGCAGCTAAGCTGGTTATGGATGGTGGGTGTGCAGGCAAGCCCTCCACTTGTCAGGATTACTTCACCCAGTACGGCTGCACACCAGGGGGGGGGGGGATGCCTACACCAGCAACAACCACCTCTTGGCCGCCTCTTCATACCTATTGTTCCTGTTACATTTATTTCTGATTTGTTGGTGCTCTAACTGTCCTTGCTCGAGCACGCTGTTAATGGTGGCGGCTTCCATTACCTCGGGTTTAAGCTCACTCTACTGGCTTGCCACTGGAATGACCGCCAGCAAGCATTTAGAAATATTACTGGAACAAAGGTAGATGTATTCAAGAGGCACTTAAGACCAACCAGGCTGTATATGAGGGCCTGCGGGCCGCTCCAAGCAACAGCCTGTTGGACCAAGTTATCCCAAGTTGAGCGTGGCCTCAGGCCGGGCTCGGGGAACAGAAGACCTCCCAGAACCTAAATTAAATTGTCTATACAGTATAACTAGGTCATAAAAGTATTTGTCTACGTGTGATACCATACTACTTGTGTAAAGGTGGAAATGTACATGTTTATCTCTCAGAATGTTTAGTAATATGTTTATTGTTTTTTTTGAGATATATACAAGAGTTGTTACATTCTTGTACAGCCACTAGTACGCGTAGCGTTTCGGGCAAGTCCTTAATCCTACGGTCCCTGGAATACGATCCCCTGCCGCGAAGAATCGTTTTTTCATCCAAGTACACATTTTACTGTTGCGTTAAACAGAGGCTACAGTTAAGGAATTGCGCCCAGTAAATCCTCCCCGGCCAGGATACGAACCCATGACATAGCGCTCGCGGAACGCCAGGCGAGTGTCTTACCACTACACCACGGAGACTGCCAAATGTGATGTGTGCCCATTGTTTCTCGCCGGCGCCTGGGATCGAACCCAGGACCACAGGATCACAAGTCCAGCGTGCTGTCCGCTCGGCCGACCGGCTCCCTTTGTATACATTCCTCGATTGTGCTCGTGTGATGGAAACTCTTTGTTATTGTTACGTATACTCGCGTATATATTTACAGGTCATTTATTACGTATATATTTACAGGTCATTTATTACGTATATATTTACAGGTCATTTGTGAATTCCAGCATATGGCACGTTGACTGATTCATTGTTTTGATGTGAATATTGCGCGTGTTGGGAGGGAGAGCCGGGGATGACAGTGGCGGAGGGAGGGAGAGAGGGAGAGGGAGAGAGCAAGGGAGGTTACCATGAGGTTACCTTGAGGTGCTTCCGGGGCTTAGCGTCCCCGCGGCCCGGTCGTCGACCAGGCCTCCTGGTTGCTGGACTGTCAACCAGGGAGGATTAAGAGGGAGGGGATACACTTTGGGTAGGTGTAGAGTGTGAGTGTGAGTGTGTGTGTGTGTGTGTGTGTGTGTGTGTGTGTGTGTGTGTGTGTGTGTGTGTGTGTGTGTGTGTGTGTGTGTGTGTGTGTGTGTGTGTACTCGCCTAGTTGTGTTTGCGGGGGTTGAGCTCTGGCTCTTTGGTCCCGCCTCTCAACCGTCAATCAACAGGTGTACAGATTCCTGAGCCTATCGGGCTCTATCATATCTACACTTGAAACTGTGTATGGAGTCAGCCTCCACCACATCACTTCCTAATGCATTCCATTTGTCAACCACTCTGACACTAAAAAAGTTCTTTCTAATATCTCTGTGGCTCATTTGGGCACTCAGTTTCCACCTGTGTCCCCTTGTGCGTGTTCCCCTTGTGTTAAATAGACTGTCTTTATCTACCCTATCAATTCCCTTCAGAATCTTGAATGTGGTGATCATGTCCCCCCTAACTCTTCTGTCTTCCAGCGAAGTGAGGTTTAATTCCCGTAGTCTCTCCTCGTAGCTCATACCTCTCAGCTCGGGTACTAGTCTGGTGGCAAACCTTTGAACCTTTTCCAGTTTAGTCTTATCCTTGACTAGATATGGACTCCATGCTGGGGCTGCATACTCCAGGATTGGCCTGACATATGTGGTATACATGTGTGTGTGTGAGTGAGAGAGAGAGAGAGGTCGTTGCTCTCCTCTCATCATACTGTGGTAATATTTTGACACCAGCGAGGGCTTGATTAATGAACCCGCCTAGCAGGAAATGTGAGCAGTGGAAGGGGGTACTTGCACTACTCTGCTCTCTTCCTGCTACAAGTATTCTCTCCTTTTCTTTCTCTTACTTTCCCATCCTTCCCTTTACACCACCTCACACTTTTTTCACCAAGTCCAGTTTCATATTGTGGGTCACTCCCGTCCTACAAGGATGGGCCTCCTGGCCACCAGGTTAGAGCAAGAAGGGTACAGCAATACTGGGGCATTAAAGAGAGCCATTTTCAGCAGTTATTGGGTTTAAATGATCTTTACATCGATGCTGAGTTATAACAATTATTAGAATATCTACGAATGTGTGTTATTATGTATATCCAATACATCCACGAATGTGGGTAGGTACTGCTTAGTACTCGCCTCCCCCTTTAGAGCAGGAGAGAGATTGCTGAAATACGAGGGGGTACAGAGAACGTATACGGCATACATAGACGCGATAAAGCACCTAAAGTACTGGAATAGTCACAAAGATCTCCAAATATACTCACTAGAAAGGAGTATATTCCCGGTTTTTATCACCCCCCCCATCCCTTCCCATCTTTATCAACCTCCATCCCATCCCGTCCTTATCATCCCCTTCTATTCCACCAATAGCACGTACCTCCGTCTTTCCCTCTTTTTTTGTCTCCCCCCCCCCTCCCCTCGTCCTTTTTCGTGCTCTACCTATCCTTCCTCACCTCTCCAGTCTTCCTACCTCTTCCCACCTACGTTTTCTTAACTGCAAGAAGTTCCAGGGCAACCGGGTGGTATTGGCTCTGTGGGCCCGCTACAAGTAACAGCCAGTTGGACCAGGTTATCACAAGTGAATCCTGGCCTCGGGTCGAGCTTGGACAGAAGAATTATTCCCTCACTTCAGACATACTTAAAGCACCTCCTCCCCCCCCTCTCTCCCATCCTTTCTGTTCTGGGCCAACCTACAACCGTGCCCTTATCTTCGTAGCAAAGGTGTAATTAACTTGTTTACAGTTCCCTAATCTGGCATTAGTGTTGCTATTAACGGCGGAGGCACTTGGCCAGTTGGTTATGGCCTTGGAAGGGAAGGAGGGAAGAGGTGTAGCAGGAATTATATGCAGGAGGAATCTCCCGAGGGAGAAAGAGAAGTGAAGTGGTGGAGGAGTTGCCTGAGGAGGGAGACAAAGTTTTGTGTGTGTTCAGGTCTTGGTTTAGGCCCCACGGGGAATGTTGTGAGAGGGATGATGGGATGCAGTGCTTTGTTGTCGGTGGATGGGGTTAGGGGGTCGGGCTCAATATGGAATTTTTCTGTACTTCAAAAGTATAGTAACATGTGCCTTAAGGGAAGCGTGTGCCGGTTGAAGGATAAGGGGGTGAGGCGAGTTTTGTGCAGAATGAAGATCAACATCCACTTGTTCAAGGAAATGTCAGCAGCCGGGGGATTTTTGTCCTGTCTAGGATAAGTATCCAGCAGTGTTTAAACGTGTGTAAACCGTTTTTCATTTAAACGGGGTTTGGCGGGTACATGGAATGGACTTCAGTGTGTGTGTGTGTAATTACCTAAGTGTAGTTACAGGATGAGAGCTACACTCGTGGTGTCCCGTCTTCCCAGCACTCTTTGTCGTATAACGCTTTGAAACTACTGGCGGTCTTTGCCTCCACCACCTTCTCACGTAACTTGTTCCAACCGTCTACCACTCTGTTGGCAGACGGTTGGGTGTGAGGACGGGCTGGCGTGCCTGGCAGCAGCAGCAGCAGCAGAAGACGACGGTGCAGGAGCAGCGGAAGCCACATGGTGGGGGTGGTGGGGGCTGTCTTCCCCCCCTCCAAGACCAGGTGGCAGCCAGGCGGTGGCCCTTACTGCCTCTCACACCCCATCTCCGTCACACCACCTGCCTCGCTACTGCCTCCATCACTCCCTGCCTCCATAACTTCTGCCTCTTTTTTTTTTATCCATAAGTTAAAGTAATCCATTATTCCCGGTTAAAGCAAGGTATCGCAAGTCGAGCCTGGCCTCGGGCAGGGCTCGGGGAGTAGAACTACTCTTAGAACCCTCTCCAGGTAGCCACTTCAACTGATGATATTACCCTGCTTTCTCATTAATATATTGAGAAAGTGCTTTTTTCTCATTAATGAGAATAATACTTTCTCAATATATTTTCCTGCACTGTACCAGATGCTTTTGTAGAATCTAAGAAAGTCTATTAATCCTGGTTTGTCTTCATTTATTCGTTGCTGTGGCCATGATTGGTAGTATATAATCTCGTCTGAAAGACTGGTTTTAGTTAAAGTAATATTGTCAAGTGTGTGAAGGAGTGTGGGGGCAAAGGTTCAGGTGATCCGAAGTCACTGGTGTGATGCAGTTGGGTAATTAGTGATGCAGGCTGCCAGGAAGTCTGTTTTCCATTGTAGTGGCCGTGACCCCAGGTGAATGAGCTGGCCTGAATGCCTGTTATACGCCCCATGCAGATTCCATACCAGGAGAGGGTTTCAGGAGGAGTTCTACTCCTCAAGCCCGGCCCGAGGCCAGGCTGTTGCTCGGAGCGGCCCGCAGGCCCGCATATCCACCACAGTCTGTGGTCCCTCTCCTTCCTTCCTCTGTCTCTTAGCCTCATCCCCGTCCCGCATCGTCCATTCGTCAGTTTTGCTCCCCGTCTCCACTCCCTCAACCTTCCCTCCCATCCATCCCATCTTCCTCCTTCACACTCCCTCCCCTCTCACTATTTTATTTACTCTGACAAAAAACAAAACGAAGGCAATGGAAGATAGCCAGAAGACAAACGCAGTATGCACACGTGTTTTGTTTGAGAAGTTTAGTCAATGTGACAATGGAGCGATAGCCCTTAAAATGATATAAGGATTAGGCTGGTATCAGGTTTAGTAGTTACTCTCTCAGAACGGTATATTCCCTATACCACACGGCACGATTCATACCACAATACAACTATACCACTGCATAGAGGTATACTGACAGTATACTAAACCTCACAGTTGGACACTGTACCATTTGTTATAATCATTTAGGTCTGATGTTTAATTAGTGTACATTTGAAGTTAATTTGATAATTACTGTAGAGGATATGAGGAATTATTTAGGGGCCTGGTATTTGATTATTTCTTTTAAGGACGAAGGTTTTCGTATCATTTAATGGTTTCAATATACTGAAATTTATACGTTTGACAAATTCATGTTGGAGACCTCGGACCCCTGACCTTGTTTGCCAAACCCGAGGATAGGAATGAGAAGAGTATGAATATTAGTAGACCAAACTCTCACAAGTCAAGCTTGGCCTCGGGCCGGGCTCGGAGTAGAAGACCTCCCAGAACCCCATCAACCAGGTATACCGGGAGGACAGAATGAGGGAGAGGGGGAGGGAGAAGGTCACCCGGGTCACTGCCTAACCCCTACTAATATTATGTAGTTATGGTTGTGGTAGACGGAATTGATGGAGAACCAATTGAATTAAATACGTGTAAGAGAGCAACATGTTTGGCACGTACCTACATGCTGCCGTGCCATCCTTCACGTGTTGACTAGTCCGGCTACCACCTTGAGCTAAGTGGTGACCAAATACAGGAAGAGATGGGAAGGGAGGAGGGAGATCTTACTGAATAAGAGAACCTTGATGGGGGGGTAGAAATAGCTTAAGCTACTCTATCCCTTTGAGATGTATTTCTTTCTTGTATCATTAAACATTCTTGAACTTGAAGAACCTTGATGTAGACCCTTGATGAACCACAGTAGTCAATAATGATTAATTCTTCCTCAATTTTTTTATCGTAGAAAGAATGGTGGTTATCTAACAAAATAAAGAAATCAAATTACAAATAATGGAACAAAGCCACTAAGACATCTGTGAATGTCGAGATGGTCGTCTCCTGGGTGTTGCTGGTCTATGGAGTATACTTCTTCCTGGTATAACAATCATTAATAACTTTAAAAGACAATGTATTTAAATTGTAAGGGCAGCAGAGCACTCATAGAAAAATGTTGCTAGCCTAACCCTCTTTAGCTTGATTTATACAAATTTATCTTTATTATATGTTTATAAATTGTACTATAAATCTGTGCTATAGTCCTGTCAACCACTTGAGGTCTTGATCTACAAATAAACACAACCCGCGTGGTTCCATTGTACCAGTGGTCTGTGGAACTAGTAAATCTGTGAACCTCTGTGGAACTGGTGTAATATATTACTGAAAGGTGGATGTTTCCCCACAGGTAGGACTCGCTATGCCACTCAATAGGACTCTCTATACTACACAGCACAACGTTCACCATAGGAGACCCCTTTGCCAAGCTGTGGCCCCCCCACAACACCAAGTGTCTACCTGCTCCGGGTCATAAATGTTTTCCTGGGAGTATATGACATCCCACACGGGGAGGGGGAATTACGTGCGTGGGTACACCTGTCGGGTGTCAGTAGCGGGGGCAGGACAGTAGCGGGGGCAGACCAGACAGTAGCGGTATCGGGCGGAGAGCGGGTGGCGGGATGGCGGTTGTGAAGGGTGGTTGTAGCTGTGCCTGGAGCTTTGCAACCACTTAATTCGCTCCGGTGTTCATGACGATAGCCTCATAACGCGTACAAAGTTTGCCAATGCAGGCTTTGTAAGCCTACTCCCCAAGCCTGGCCTCGGGCCGGGCTTGGGGAGTAGAAGAACTCCCAGAACCCCATCAACCAGGCAACCAGGCTGCTGGTCGCCTGGCGCTGTGTGATGAAGTTAGCATCACGTAGCTACTTCTTGACACACGCCGCCGTACTCCCCTCATAGTCTAGGGTAGCTGCACAAATGTAGGTGTACCTAGATGGGTTTTATAAAATAAATGGTTGTCATCTTGGGTATCAGAGTGGAGTCATCATGGCGGGGGTTGCAGAGCTAAGGTGCACGTGTGCCGTAGGTCAGGTGTTCACTGTGTGTGTGTGGGTGACATGCAACCCATCACCCACTAAGCTGCTCGAGATGACCGCTAGATGAGAGGCGGGGACCAAGAGCTGGAAGTCACTGTTACACGTAGTAGTAGTGTAAACTCTTCACTTAGAGGACTTTACTCCCTGCAGTAAGGAAGTAAACCGACATTTGTCTTAATAAGTGATAACCTCGCTGCCTGGAATGTGTTCATTGATTTTCCTTTTCTTTTGTTGGCCGGTATGTGATTGGTGGCGGCGTAGTGAGGTAAGGCGGGGGAGAGGTGGTTCCCCCCACCCAGTGGGGGCACTCACAGTGGGGGGGGGGGGGAGGGGAGGGACCAGAGTAGTTTGGAGGTGTCAATAACGTTCTCTTGAAGAGTGAAAATGGTCGGCTAGTTATGCCTTTTATATTTAGAGCTAATGCACCCTACTTTTCAAAGGGGCTAGTGTGCACATGTAGGCGATGAGTCACAATAACGTGGCTGAAGTATGTTGACCAGACCACACACTAGAAGGTGAAGGGACGACGACGTTTCGGTCCGTCCTGGACCATTCTCAAGTTGATTGTGTGTAACAGTGTGTACATTGTGTCACGCGTCCTGTCCTCGTGAAGAACAGCCTAGGACTAGTCGTATCTGGTCCCCATCACCTTGTATAAAGTGATTAACGTGGTGGTGGTGGTGTACATTATCATATTTAATGACCATGACTGATAACGTTAACTGTCTTGAAGCAAGGTGTGGGTTAGGGACTTGCATCTTGGTAATAAACTGGTATACCTGGAGTGTTCAGAGAGTTCTACTCACCAAGTCCGGCCTGGGACCAGGCTGAATGTGTGAGGACTTGATCCAACAGGCTGTTGCTGAAGCGGCCCGCAGGCCTACATACCTACTCCAACCTGGTTGGTCCGGCACTTCTTGCACGAACTTGTCTTAATTGTTTCTTGAACATGTCCACTTTTGTTCCGGCAATATTTCCAGGGTTCAGTGTGTCTTTAATTGCTGATTACCTGTTGACACCTTCTAAGACTTGTTCTACTATCACAGCTTGGCCTGTGGCCAGTCTTCCTGGGTGCGTGGTTGTCAGCCTTTAGTAGCCCGAGGGCTACTAAAGGCTTATTCCTAACTTGACAGAAACGTGTTCATTTCTCTTTTGAAAACCTTCGCTGCAATGATCTAATGTTCTCAAGTTTAGTGGCAGGATTGTTTCTTTGGGTGAATTTCCCTGCCAGTCTTAACCCAGGGGCAAGCAGACTTAGAGCCCACTCTTCTTCATTATAATTCATCTCGGGGAGAGCCTACTGTTGAACTATTTCAGTTTCCGGACAAGCTTGTCTGTGAAGGTTTTTTGTTTATGGCTTTTTCTTCCACCCAGCATGGGTAGATAAATTATAGCTTGGTCACATTTCTGGTATGAGCGCTTTCGCACGCTCTCACTTATTTTCTTTATATCAGATTAGGGGGAAGCGCGCGAGAGAGCGTGGTATGAGAGTAGGAAAGAATAGAATTCCATGTCGTAGCTCAGTCGATTAAGGCAGCGTCTGGGATGCTTTCGGACGCAGGTTCGAATCCTCGTCACGGCCCTTGTGGATTTGTTCATAGGAAGGAATAGGTTCGTGTCATTTGGTGATGTTTTAGCCTCGGTTACTGGAATAAAATGTAGCATGGGCTATGGTGAGCCCGTAGGTGGGGGCTCTTTGGAGCCATTATCGTGGGGATGGGGTCCTTGGACGCGCCAATCAAAGACCATAGGTCTGGTCAGACCGGTGAATTTTGCCATTATTCTGGTGAACCTTTGTCGCCAGCAGGTGAGGCGGCGAGACCCGGCGACAGTAACCCCTGTTGGTATTGTAAATTTAATCCCCAGGTCCCAGGTGTTCCTGGTGATGGCCCTCCAGCCCTGCCCTCCCTTTCATATTACTCCGATTAAATCTTGGCCACGGCATTCCTGCTATAGTAATCCGGGCTTGTGCGCGAATGAAGCTAATTGATCGTTTCGGTGTTTAGGATTATTGGGCTGGGAGTGGCTTAGCGGGGCGGGTGTTAGGGGGGGGATCTTGCTGTGTGGGGATCTTGGCGACTTGTGCTTCTAGCTTTCCCCACTCACAGTTAACGTGTAATTTGTGCCCCTGCCACGCCTCGAACTCCTCTGCCCTTTCACTGGATGGAGTTAGCTAACTGCCTTTTCACTCTCAATTCATTTCGTGTTCACATACTACGTCCAGGCAGGGTCCAACAGCCTGGTTAGCCAGGAGCCAGATTCACGAAGCAGTTACGCAAGCACTTACGAACCTGTACATCTTTTCTCAATCTTTGGCGGCTTTGTTTACAATTATTAAACAGTTAATGAGCTCCCAAGCACCAGGAGACTGTTTATAACAATAACAACAGTTGATTGGGAAGTTTTCATGCTTGTAAACTGTTTAATATATGTAACCAAAGCCGTCAAAGATTGAGGAAAGATGTACACGTTCGTAAGTACTTGCGTAACTGCTTCGTGAATCTGGCCCTAGACCGTCAACCAGGAGGCCTGGTCGGCGACCGGGCCGCGGGGAGCTTGAGCCCCACCACAAGGTAACAGCAAGGTAACACAAGGTAAGGTAATCACGGTGAATTAGTGTCTCTCTGTAACACTGTAAAAGTGTTTGGTTTCCCGCACCCCCTCCCCCCTCCCGCACCCACTCCCCCTCCCCCTCCCCCTCCCCCCTCCCCCCTCCCCCCTCCCCCCTCCCCCTCCCCCTCCCCCCTCCCCCTCCCCCTCCCCCCTCCCCCTCCCCCTCCCCCCTCCCCCTCCCCCCCCCCCTCCCCCTCCCCCCCCCCCCTCCCCCTCCCCCCTCCCCCCCCCTCCCCCCTCCCCCTCCCCCCCTCCCCCCCTCCCCCCCTCCCCCCCTCCCCCCACCTCCCCCCCTCCCCCCCTCCCCCCACCTCCCCCCCTCCCCCCCTCCCCCCCTCCCCCCCTCCGTTACATCCCGTGTCTCCTGTGGAATGAGCTTCGGCTTTCATTTGGTTCATCTCGTTAGTTTTCTTCACGTACAGTATTTAACTGTGTTGTACCAGGATTGTACCTGGATGGTACAATCTACTGGATTCTACTCTCCACGCCCGGCCCGAGGCCAGGCTCGACTTGAGAGCTTGGTCCAGCAGGCTATTACTGTTGTTATTATCTAGTTTATAGCTGTGTTTCTTGTAATATAAAAATGTGATGAGGCTTTCTCCTATTCTTCGCCTTTTAAGGTATGTTTGGGTTAGTTTTCTGGAGTCTGTTTTCAGAAGGTACGGGCTGGACTGTACAGCGACGGTCTCGCTTCATGCAGGTCGACGTTCAATCCCCGACCATCCAAGTGGTTGGGCATCATCCCTTTCCCACCGTCCCATCCTAAATCCTTATCCTGACCCCCTTCCTAGTGCTATATAGTCGTAATGGCTTGGTGCTTTCCCTCCTGATAGTTTCCTTTATTATTGTACCTTGTGGCAAATATTAGAGCTACCTTGCGATGATTTCGGGGCTCAACGTCCCCGAGGCCCGGTTCTCGACCAGGCCTCTTTTTACAGGCTAAGTAAATTTCTTGTGTACTTGATGAAGTGTGAAGCCCGTGAAGGTGTTGGTTATCCCAGTATTGGCCCGGCGTACATTGTGTACAGTACTACCGTGTCCACGGCCACTATTCATCAAGTATTTACCTCTCCACTTACGGAACCTGTCCATCTTTCCTCTCATCACGCAAGCCCTGAGACGCTGACAGATAGTTCTCGACCCAGAATTATGGTTATTACACACTACCTCGTCACTCTTCATCCCTTTTAATAAAGGAAGCAAACTTAAGCCGCAGTGATTGATGAAAGATGTAAAAGAGTTCTGGGAGTTCTGCTACTCCCCAAGCCCGACCTGAAGCCAGGCTTCACTTGTGAGAGTTTGGTCTAACAAGCTGTTGCTTGGAGCGGTCCCCAGTCCCACATACCCATTACAGCCCGGCTGGTCTGTGGCATTGTAAGCCCATGAGATGATGATTGATAAAGATTAAGCCACCCATGAGGTGGCACGGGCATGAATAGCCCGTAAAAATCCCATGAGAGAACGGGCTGTGTTCACGGGAGACATCTCCCGTCACGCAGGGTGCAGTCACACCTCCACAAATCTACAGTATCAGCTCTTGATACTGGTAATGGCTCAAAAGGGCCACCACTTACGGGCTATTCATGCCCGTGCCACCTTTTGGATGGCTTAATCTTCAATCAATCAATCGGGCTGTGTTATACCACCCCCAGCTTGTGAGAGAGAAGGGAAGGTGGTCACGTGTTGCACATATACCCACGGTGGAAGTAGCAGCTTCGAGCTCTGGATTATTGTGCCGGGGTAAAAGGCTATTTACCGTGTCATTTGCATGTGAGATACGTTGATTACGTGGGGTGTTAAGGTGGAGGGGGGGGGGACTATGTTAGTATTTGCAGGTGGCTTTTTTTTATTACATAAATGTGTGGCACTGTCTATTCTCTATAGTAACTTGTATAGGGCTACATACTTCTGTGTGTGGGGCCAGCTGGCCTTGCTTGGGTCTGGACAGCTGGCCTTGCTTGGGTCTGGACAGCTGGCCTTGCTTGGGTCTGGCCAGCTGGCTGGCTTTGGCTGGGTCTGGTGGGGTGTAGCTGTCGTTGGCTCTTTCTGGCAGTGCGTGGTTGTGGCTAGGTGAGCACCTGGAGTCCAGTAACCTTTGGGAGCGGAGTGTATGAAGGTTACGTAGGAGTAGTGAGAGTGAGTGAGAGGGAGGGAGGTGTGAGAGCATCCCCGGGGGAGGTGGTTGAGCAAGGAGTGGTGGTGACACTGTGACATTAATTCACCATACTGATCCTCTCCTGGGGAGGCTGCAGGCTCACCTCTCTCTCTCTCTCTCTCCTCTAGCCTACATCTTACTAGTGCTGTGTGTGTGTGTGTACTCGCCTATTTGTGCTTGCGGGGGTTGTGCTTTCGCTCTGGTCCCGCCTCTCGACTGTCAATCAACTGGTGTACAGATTCCTGAGTCTACTGGGCTCTATCATATCTATATTTGTGTGTGTGTGTGTGTGTGTGTGTGTGTGTGTGTGTGTGTGTGTGTGTGTGTGTGTGTGTGTGTGTGTGTGTGTGTGTGTGTGTGTGTGTGTGTAATTAAAAAAATAATGAAATGATAAAGCTTTCCATTATATTATAAGATTTTTTGTTTAGAAAAATATATAACTAGGGAAACCTGTGTTAGGCAAACCAGGCCTTGCGTAGTAGTCAAAGTAACGAGTTCTGGCTGTTGGGGGGGGGGAGGGGGGCTCAGAGAGAAGATAACCTCCCAAAACGCGCTCTGTGCTCCAGGTATAGTGTGGCTTGGAATGGGGCTGTTAGTGTGTAACAATATTCCACCCTAGAGTAGAATAGTGTCGTGAAAAGTGTCATCATTTATGTATCATCCCTTGTTTGAAAGATTCTTATCCAACCTGTCATTTTTAATGCAGTCGTGGCGGCTACTTCATTGGGTTGCCTTGCGACAACTCCGGGGGCTAAGCGTCCCCGCGGCCCGGTCCTCGACCAGACTTCCTGGTTGCTGGACTGGTCAACCAGGCTGTTGGACGCGGCTGCTCGCAGCCTCGCGTATGAATCACAACCTGGTTGATCAGGTATCTTTTGAAGGTGTTTATCAAGTTCTCTTGAACACTGCGAGGGGTCGGCTAGTTATGCCCCCTTATGTTTAGTGGAAGCGTGTTAAACAGTCTCGGGCCTCTGATGTTGATAGTTCTCTCTGAGTACCTATTGCACCTCTGCTTTTCAACGGGGGTACTGTGCACTGTGTAAGCACAGTTGGAGAGCAGTGTAAGCACAGTTGGAGAGCAGTGTAAGCACAGTTGGAGAGCAGTGTAAGCACAGTTGGAGAGCAGTGTAAGCACAGTTGGAGAGCAGTGTAAGCACAGTTGGAGAGCAGTGTAAGCACAGTTGGAGAGCAGTGTAAGCACAGTTGGAGAGCAGTGTAAGCACAGTTGGAGAACAGTGCAAGCATCGGAGGCCGGCGACTCATCAGTCTCCAGCCAAGAAATACAAGACATGTCGCCAACAGGAAAGAGCGTCATAGGGTTTGTCATTTCCTTCAGAAGCCATCGTGTCTGGGAGGGCGCCACCCACGCCTGGGGTTGGCGCGGGCGGGAGAGCGCGCGCGCACCTACGCTGCTACACCGTCACCTGGGAAACTAATTCACATAGTCCCAGCTGGTGCTATTTGTAAGCCTAACGTGGCCGCTGAGGGAGGAGAGCCTCACGCCCTCACCATTCCTCAGCCCCTCTTCCCTCACCACTCTCCTTCCCATAAGGGCTTCTCTCCTCGTCCTCGTTTTATTTTGTTTTTCTCGTCTCATCTCTCATTTCTCATCTCATCTCATTCTCATTTCTCATCTCATCTCTTCTCATCTCACTCTCATCTCTCTCATCTGTGGTCATAACGTCTTTATGGCTTTCTCTCTTCCACCACCACCACCACCACTGGCAGCGCTGTTCACACCGACAAGACCCCCCTAGTATTTCACACTGACGAGACCCCTAGTACTTTACATCCACAAATTCCATAACACAATTACAATAACCTCTGCCCATGCCCAGTCATAACCTCTCTCTCAAACAGAACGCAAAGTTGCAAGTCAATCACATAAACTAGTCCAAGCAGAGTGAAAATCTCTGTATTTCAGGGCACAGTCCTTCCACCACTGTGCTTCTTTATTCTCATATCAGATATAGACAAAAATACAAGTCACAGCTTCGTGTCATGTTTTGCAGATGACACAGAAATCAGCGCTGTAGAAGTCATTGAAAACTACAAGCTCATATTAATAGTTTTCGACTGGGCAGCAGAAAATACCAGTTTAAAGTGATAAATTCTTGGTACTTAGGAATGATAAAAATGAAGACCTTAAACAAAATACTGGGTTCAGAACTACTCCTTGATGATACGTACAGTTTGCATGAACCTTCAAGAAGTTGTTTTGAAACATTTATTTTTGTTTAAGGGGTTCATAACACGATAAAATGTGTCCATTAGTAGGAAAACAACATGTAGGAGATCTGGGAATAATGATGTCTCAATACCTAACGTTTAGGGAGCATAACAAAGTAAATACGGCATCAGCTATAACAAATGATAGGATAGATTACGAGAACCTTCAAATCCAGGGATACCATCACAGTCCTCATACTACTCAAATCCCTTGTGCTGTCCCGCCTCGAGTGATGCTCGATGCTTACTTGCCCCATTTGAGTTTCATTGGATGGAGGAGGATGTAGGACAATCAGTCCCTTTTATTTATGGTGAATGAGAGGCAGCCCGTCCTCCAAAAATTGGGAGGTAAATGTAACAGCACAAGTAAGTGCAATTATGTACTCTTCATAGCAGTAAGGAATTGTCTACTGTCGTTTATTATTTGTGATGTGTGTGTATGTATGTATTAATTAACACGATGTACTGAACGGGGTGAGAATAGCTTGAGCTACCTCATCCCTTTTAATTTCAATTTCAAACCTACCCTAGGCTTCAGTGTGCAAACTTATTTTATATAAATCTGTATATGGTAAAATAACTTTTGCTTACTGAACATGTTAAAAATGATGACTTTGAGTTTGTGGAAAGTTGCAGCTTGCATGTGCATAGCTTGAGGATGAGCTGAAGTGTGAGTGATTGTGTGAGTGTTGGCGGACACCACGAGCCAGGAAACACTTAATATTGTCATAATGATGGGTTGATAATCTCCCTCGCCCCCCCCCCCCCCCCTTACCTACCTGCCCTTCCCTTCATCCCTGGGGGAAGGTGGTGTGGCCACCACTTCCGGTTGGTGGGTGATTACTTGGCCGGGTGGTGGTAGGTCTCCACTGTGGTTGACGGTTACCTAAACTCTCACCCGGACCCATTTACTTCCAAAATTTAATCGTGGAAGAAATAATCTTTTATTAGGGCGAACTTGGGAGTTCCTGGTAGCCTATTCTATAGATCCACAATCCTATTTCAAAACCAATACTTCCCTATCTCACTTCTAAAGCGCGTTAGTCATTCGTTATGCGTCCCATACCCATCCCGTGAGCGGTATGGGACGCCATACTGTCCCACCCAAAATTATAGATCAAACTAATATCACATACAATAATAGTCTTTTGAACGAGTGATCAGGATTCAGATCTCTAGTTTTATAATAATAATAATAATAATTATAATAATAATAATTTTTATTTAGGCAAAGGTACATACATAAAGAGATTTTACAAAGTTTGTTGGCTTTATAGATAAGAGCTAGTACATACAATGCCTAAAGCCACTATTACGCAAAGCGTTTCGGGCAGAAACGTTGTTATGGAGAACAATGACCTTCACAATCCTGGTCAACATGGATTTAGAGTGGGAAGATAATGCCTTTTCACAGTTACTTGACCACAATGACAAATTCACGGAAGCATTAGAAGAAAAAATGAAGGCGTGGTAGTTACTGATTTTGCAGAGATATTTTACTTCAAGAATCACCTCAACAGAATACATAAATCTGTGTTTCCTAGAACTCCAGTGGGAGATATACATAATAATTTACACATGAAAAATACTGGAATGATTGGTTCTACTAAATCTGTACCTGGAAATAACACCCCACGAGACTAGAAGGCATGGCAGGATGTGCAAAATAGGCAAGTTGAAAAGCAGTGGTGCAATAGGTACACTGAGACCCCTTTATCAACATCAAAAACCCTCTACACATTAGGAGCATAACAGGCCGACCTATTAAGTGTTCAGAAGAAAACATGATAAACACCTTCAACGGATACCTGATCAGTGAGGCTGTGATTCATAAACTTTAAACTCTCCAGTTTTAATTTTTACAATTTATTTGGCATGACGTTAAGAGATGCATTTCGTTAATTCATGTTAACATTATCAAAGGCAGCGTTCGAATGGTTACAAAGTGAGTGATGAAGATTAAGCCACCCAAGAGGTGGCACGGGCATGAATAGCCCACAATGTACAAAATTTACCGCTGCCGGATATATAGCCGGGGACGCTTCGCCTTCCCCTCACGGGAGACATCTCCCGTCACGCTTGGTGCAGTCGCACCTCCACAGATCTCCAGTATCATCTATTGATACTGGTAATGGCTCAAAAGGGCCACCACTTACGGGCTATTTATGCCCGTGCCACCTTTTGGATGGCTTAATCTTTATCAATCAATCGCCTTCCCCTCTTACGGACTATTCATGCCCGTGCCACCTCTTGGGTGGCTTAATCTTTTATCTATCAATCGCCTTCGCCTCACATTGTGCCAGTAGGTCCATTATATCTTGCCAATTGCCTGTTTCCATAATGGCTGGGGCAGTATGTTGAATGTTCCGTCGTGTTCTCGAAGTTGGTAGTGTAATTTAGTGCTAGTTAGCTGTTGATAGATGGCTTGGGTTGTTTGATGTATAAATACCTCGCCAATATCCAGTCTTCGTTGTCGCTGCATCTGTCGATCATTTTGGTGGTATTTGTAAGTATCTCTGGGGGATATCTGGTGCGGTATAAAGACCATATGTTCCTTGATAGGGCCTTGCTGTTTGTGCATTATTAAGCACCTCCAAAGGGATGTTATTGTTCTTGCCTGTATATTGATGTAGTTGGTCGAGGCCCCAAGTGGACATCAACGAACTCAGAATATTGGCAAGACAACAATGGCCCCCCCCCCCCGCCCCTCTTAGTTTCCACAACTACCCCTCAACATGCTCACCCCCTTTCCCACCACCACCCTCCACAAGCTCGCTTTTTCCCCCCACCACCGCCCACCAGTGGTGGTCACCTCTGGTCACCTCCACCTTTCTCGACCTGCATCCCACAGTTGAGTGGTCACGTGGCAGACAGCAGGAAGGTGGTATGGCTTAACACACTCGGTGCAAGCGTTAAGTGGGGTTGAGGGTGTAAGTGTCGCCTTGCTATATATAGCATAAAGTATTTTGCAATCTGTGCTCTTTTTACAGAGTGAAATGAGTGCATATATATGGCAGGAGCACTTCAGGAGTGTGTGGGGGGCGTGGGCTAGTATCTGCACATTTATCTGTGTGCATTAGAACGTTGCTTCATGTCAGGGTACACTCACTGTGTCCGTGACGCAAGACTCGTATCCCGCACCATTTGCTTCTATATTCTGCTTATTGGGTCCTCTCTAAAGGATGTAACTTTGGGGTTTGTCCATTTTTTTTTTTTTTTTTTTTTGGTTCTGTTTCTGGACAGAATATTGATACTATTTGGAAAAGTACTGGGTATGGCTATGCAGCACTTGTAAGTGATGAGAGGACAGATCTATTGGGCACAATATCCAAGAATGGATATCACTGTTAATTCAACTTTGAATCAGTGTTGCTCTTTGATATTCAGTCAAAGTGTACCTTTGAAATACAAAAAATGCAAACAGAACCTAAACACTTAGATTAGCCTAACTTATGCCTAAATATGCACAATACGCTAATATATAATAACAATATTTAATTGAGAAAATTCCAAATTTTTTAATGAACAGATTGTTCAAATTGATTAATGCATCATTGGGTCAGCCACTGAATGGAATGAACATAGCCTGCAACCCGTTCTCGCAAATTTAATAAGTCAATATTGACTTATTAAATATGTGCATAGGTGACATACTTAACATAATAGTTTCCCTTGAAAAGCTTCATAGAAAACACCGACCTTACCTAACCTACTTAGTATGTTAAGATAAGCATCTTATTGCTTCATAATTACAATTATTACCTAACCTATACCTATAATAGGTTAAGTAACAATTGTAATTACGAAGCTATAAGATGCTTATTTTAACATACTAAGTAGGTTAGGTAAGGTCGGTGTTTTCTATGAAAATTTTGAAGGGAAACTATTATGTTTAGTATGTCACCTATGCACGCAACTAATAAGTCAATATTGACTTACTAAATTTGCGAGAACGGGTTGCAGCCTGAGGACGGGTTGGCCACAATTTCCTTGTACGTATACCAGAGCAGCGTCCTGGCGACAGCTCTAAAGGAAGCTTTTCAGATCTTGATTTACATGCTTGGTAATGCAAGCTATATAACTTGCATCTTGTGAATCTTTATGTAGTTCATTACAGTGCATCTCAATATTGTTGTTCATACAAGTAACACAGCATTGAGTTTTTACACACATAAATTATGCATCTTTTGGGACGATCCTGGGAATATAGATTAAAAATTTTGAATCAGTCTGAATAATGTTAGTTTTGTTGAGTGAATTCTAGCAGTAAAGGATCTTTACTCATTCCAGATCAACAGTTATTCCAGCTTTGATGAGGCAACAATATTCCACCCTAGAGAGCACTAGCGTCTTTAAAAGTATCATCATTGGTATAGCATTTCTTGTTTGAAAGGTTCTTGTTATCTATCATGTAATTAATCTTAGTTGTGACAGCTACTTTGTGTTCTTTAAGAGTAAGGTCTTCAGACCTTATTACTCTTACTTCAGTGATTACTCCTAAATCTTTTATTACTTTTCGTTCTACATTGGGATTTGACTACATTTTATATGTGGTTTGTTTTTATATTTTTTTTCCATAGTGTAGGAGCTGGAACTTATTTTAATTAAACGTGTTATTTTCTGTGGTCCATTGAAAGACGTGATTAACATCAGATTGGAGGCTCGGCTTGTCCTCTTTCTGCAAAGGATGATATGATACTACAGTATAGCTTATGTTCTTGTCTGTTAGAAACGAGGATGACACATATATTTAAAAATTTGCAGGGAAATTATTTAATATTGTTTTATTGGTTCACGTTTGTATAAATTAAAATAGCTGTATAATGCTGTTAGAAATATACTGACACAGTGCCGGTAATAATCGTAAGGTTTGTTTCAGGTGGTGTGAGGGCGAGGGCGTGATGTTAGAGACGCGGTTATGGGGCCCGGGCGTGGTGCGGGCGGTGATTGTGCTGGTGTGGGTGGCTGTGACCTGTGAGGCTGTCATAAAGTACCCACCCATGATGACCAAGCAACCGCCCTCCAACGAGGAACTCCTCTTCCAGGTTGCCTCTAGGCAGGACGAGAGTGATAAGCCCTTCATCATAGAGTGCGAGGCCGAGGGGGAACCTGCACCTAAGTATGTTCTCACTTTTTGGATTTAAATGTGTTGAAACTGTTACTTTGGCAAGAATTATCTGTAACACACTATTTAGGTCTGCATAAAAATATACACCAAATTTTTTTATCATGTTGAAGAGTTCTTCATAAATATTAGTACAGTAGAATGTTAGTCTATACAAATTTTATTACCTGAGAAATGGATGGTTTATTGTTTATAAAATGGAACAAATCTAGTATTATTTAATCTTGTATAAAACAAAGTGCTCTAGTTCTCGTGAGGTTTTTTGCCTCTAGTTGTGTGTGGCTTAACATTAGATGTAAGCTCTCCATCTAGTGAAACATAACATGGAAATACTGTGTACTATAATTTTCATTAAATTATTGTTTTGTGACATTCTGTGCATATTTTTGTTTTGTTAATACTGGATATTTTCATTAATTTTAGTACTTTATTGTACAGTATATCAGTAAGGTCTTGCATAGCTATATTTGTATCATATATACAATTTTATCTTAAGAGCAAATTGCATTTACAGGTATAAATGGATGAAAAATGGCAAAGACTTTGCCTGGCAAACATATGACAATCGTATCTCACAGCAGCCAGGCAGAGGTACACTAGTTATCACCTCGCCCAGGGATGAAGATTTGGGTATGTATTCTGCACGTTACTTCTCTGGCGATTCCTTGTCCCGAGATGTGTTACCAATGTCCTAAAGAATGCATGGTTATGTTTATATGTACCTGTAAATGGCCTCTTGATAGCAGCAAACTTATTATTAGGGCAAAATGTTACAAATAGTATAGTTTGTACTTCTACACGAGTTTTTAAAAGTTTTTAATTTGCTTGTTTCTCTCAACAGGTCAGTATCAGTGTTTTGCCACCAATGAGATGGGTACGGCCACTTCCAACTCTGTGTTTGTCCGCAAATCAGAGTTGAATAGTTTCAAGAATGAGGATCCAATGACTGAAACTGTAAATGAAGGCGATCCTGTTGGCTTGGCCTGCCAGCCTCCAGATGGTTACCCCAAACCCTATGTTTATTGGATGATTCAGGTAAGAAAAATCATAAACAGAATGACTGCACTGTACAGTTTGGTTATAATTGGATTCATGGGTTCTTTATACTATACATATTTATACTGTACTGTGTGTGTATGTTTCTATTCTAACGGCGAGAATCCATGTACTATGTATCCAGGGACTCCATGCACCTTAGCGTATCCACTACTTTACCCGCTAGACCATAACGACTGTTAAAAGAATTGAAAGTCGTCATACCCTTAACCCAACCCCCAATAGCATTTGGCTGTTGGAGATTAGATTAAATATCTGTCCCCAAAATTAAGCACAATCTCCAACAGCCAAATGCTATTGGGGGTTGGGTTAAGAGTCTGACGACTTCCAATCCTTTTAAGTCATTGTGGTGTAGTAGGTAAAGTACTGGACACACTTGAGGTGCATGGAGCCCCCAGACCTCATACATCTGGGGTCGAGTCCTTCAGGGGTGAGGAGTTTTCGGTTGTATATGTATAACCAGTAATTTGTTAGTGCCTTTGTATGTGTTCTCATAACAGTAGCATAACAGTAGGTCAAATAATTCATCTGTGTAAAGGCTCTGAAATTGACTTGAGTTCTGAATTACTTTTGGCCATGTGTACAGTACACATACAGTAATATTTTCACCCATTTAAAACTTGTTCTAATTGGGAGCAAAAATCTGCAAATCACCTCTATGGGTTTAATATGGTAAGAGAGATTATATATACTGAGAGAGATATACTGTAGTTATGAAATTTAATAATTGTAATAATAAATTTCTTTTTACCAGGATGACCGAGGTGCACTACGTAGCATCAATTCTTCACGAATGACTGTTGACCCCGAAGGCACACTCTGGTTCTCAAATGTCACTCGCTTTGATGAATCCAATGATTTCACTTATGCGTGTTCTGCAACCTCAACATTCCGCAATGAGTACAAGTTGGGAAATAGGGTATACCTTCGCGTGTACCAGAGTGGCAGCACAGCTGTTCAGACTAAGAATGAACCAAAAGAACAGTTCAAGTCTCGCAAGAACACAAACATATTGAAAGGCAAAACGTTACGACTTTGGTGCATCTTCAGTGGAACGTAAGTGTGTGTGAACATAAAGCCAAAATTACCGACAAGGATGTGAAGAAAAGCGACACAAAACATGCCTATACTTGATGATGCTTCACTTTGGATGTGCTTTTTATAAGCCTTGTCCAAAGCCAACACCAAATGCAGTAAATGCCAGTTCTAAAATGACACTTTATATAACATAAAAGTTTATCTTATGGCTGTTTATTATTCTTTAGTCTGGTTTTTTAATGGCAACCAGGTTCCTTTAAGTAAAAAATTTTATTACAAAGGATTTAGCAATGAGCAAATGAAATTCTTTAAGATTTGCACATTTTTAAGGTGTACATTATTGTACTTTTGATGTATACATGATTTGTATATTTGGAAGGAACTTTAATGTAGCTAAGACAGGTCATATGGGTAATTATTTTGGTAGCATGTGTGGTATATATGTACTGTGACGGTAACGCGTTGGTGTTCGGCTGTTTAAGGCTAGGGGTATGGCCTCGTCACATAGTTATAAAAAAAATAGAAAAACTGGAACTTCGTCTGTGGTAAGGTAAGGAGAAGACACACAAAACACAAGTAAACTTTAACAATGAAATTTTAATTACGTTAAATAAATCAAAACATGAAAATATGGACAAACAAATATGTATAATAAAATCAATGAATCAAAATAATAAGAATACTTAAATGACACAATGAAAGTTACGTTAAGGCAAAATAATAAGAAGTGCAACACAAAAGTTAAGTGGGAGGTGCTGGAATATTGGCTTAAAGCCACCACCTCTCTCAGTACACGCTAACGTCTAGCTGGGAGGAGTGCTGGCTACGAAAGCACGGAACATTCTGAGGACTGATGTTGGGGCGACCCCAGACATCAGGTAGTATTGGGGGCGAGTGCAGGTGCAGCCAGACCGGCGACCAATCAGCGGAGCCGTAGCGATCAACGGGTAGTTTGGTGGTTGGAGTTCGAACAGGTGGCTGGTTGCATACGTTTCTGCTCACCCTGGCAAGCCTTGCTGGTGCTGGTGTTGTTGTCGTTGTTGGACATTTCTTCCATAGTCTTTTTATATAATTGTGAAGACGTAATTTTGGAGGGAAGAGCAGGCTCAATCTCTTGAAGGAGATTATCGTCACAACTCTCCCCCGAAGCCTGCGGTTCTGGAAGAAGTACGTCGTTATGGGGTGGAGTAATGGATGGAGTCGCTTCTACTTCATAAACTCTGGAGAGATCATGGGCTAAGATGTTGTCAGACTCTTGGTATAGCGTGTCTCCAGGTTGAATTTCTGCAGGTAGCAAGCCCATAGTAGAAGACGTTGAGATGAGAAGTGGGCGTGCTGCAGGAGGTGTAGGGTGGTGTGGTCCGTATTGATGGTGGACCGAGCACTTTTCAGGTGTGGAGTGAAGTGCTGAAGCTTCAGGATGAGGAAGAGTAGCTCCTTGCCAATTGTTCCGTAGATCCTTGTAGCAGTAGTCGCTGACAGGTGTATTCTTCTCGCCTCGTTGCTGCATCACGACACCACCCACGTCGGTACCATTGGCGTCGACATGGAGGATGAAGGGCTTATCTGACGAGGTGAGAGTGGAATTAGAAGAGGGCATAGGAGCACGATTATTATCCTGAAAGCATTTGGGAAGATCATTAAGGATTTTGGAATTAGAAAGCGCCGACTCCTTGTCAGTGCTTTCGGGAGAAGAAGCCGGGATGGTCTCACTGTGGATGTAGGGTTCTGTGAATGTGGAATAATTAGTCAAGACAGTGGGAGGAGTACCATTATATTGCTTCAGGAGGTTGACGTGGCACAGCTGGGTCTTCCGCCGCCTATCTGGAGTCTCTATCACATAATTATTATTATTCCTGCACTCTTTGACGCAGTAGGGTCCTGAAAATCTGTTCTGTAAAGGTGAACCTGGGATAGGGAAATAAGCAAGGACGAAGTCTCCCGGCTTGAATTTTCTTACTTTGCTGGTCTGGTCGTAATGAGTCTTCATTCTCACCTGGGCTTTCAATAGATTATCATGGGCAAAGCGGTGGACTCTCTCTAGAATGTGCTGAAGGTTTTGAAGAAACTGGGGCACATTCTGATGCTCACTGAAGGTGGCATCTCTGAGAGAGTCTTTGAAAGCCTTAAGGGGAGTACGGCACTTACGGCCGTAGAGCATCTCATAAGGAGATACTCCTAGGGACTCATTGGGGAGACTTCTGAAAATACACATTATTAGGTCAATCTGCTTATCCCAATCCTTCGAGGTTTCACTACAAAACTTTTTCAAGAGTGCTTTGATGGTCTGATGACTACGTTCAAGAGAACCCTGTGAAGCAGGATGATAGGGGCTGGACAATACCTGTTTGATGTTGAACTCCTCCAGTGTCCTTTTGAAGAGATCACTGGTGAAGTTGGTGCCACAGTCACTTTGAATCTCCCTGGGAAATCCGTATTGAGTGAAGATCTTCAATAGATGTTTGATAACCGTAGCAGCCGTGATGTTCTTCACTGGAACTGCTATGGGAAATCTGGTGGTAGGACACAGGATGGTTAGGATGTAGGCGTTACCTGAACTGGTCCGAGGTAAAGGACCAACACAGTCTATTATGAGTCTGTGGAAAGGTTCCGCAGGCACCTGTATGGGAATCAGTGGTGCTCTGGGAATGGAGACGTTCGGTTTGCCTGCCATCTGACATGTATGACACTGTTTTACGTACTGTTTGACGTTGTTTACCATACCTGGCCAGTAGTAGTCTTGACGAATCCCATGGTAAGTCTTGTTGAAGCCGTAGTGGGAGAATGCTCCATGGGCCAGGTGTAGAATAGTGGGCCGCAGGCTGGTGGGAATCACAAGTTGTTCGGTGTTGGCCCAATCGTCCTCCTCCTTCAGTTTACTGGGTCTATATCTGCGGTAGAGCAAGTCGTTCTCTAGGAAGAACCCAGGAATACTGTCGGGTTGAGTCTCAGCCTGGAAAAACAATGGTGTTAAAGTAAGATCTTCCCTCTGCAACTTACGGAACTCCAACTTGGTCAGATGCGGGGGTAGTTTCTGAGGGTCTTGAGGGACAGCGGTAGCAGTAGAGTCAGCTGGCTGTGGACGTGCGGCTTGTGCACGGGTGGTCACGAGAACCGGAGGAGAAACTTCATCACTCTCTTGAACCTCTGCTGGAACATACTCGAGAATAGGATTTATTGGCACAGAGTTACACACCTGGGGTTTGTCCATGACGATCAGGTTGGTCGGTTGCAGGTCTTCTGCCAAGTCGTTGCCTAGGAGAAGTTGCACTCCAGGCATGGGAAAAGGCTTTTCCCTGACGGCGACTTGGACTTCCCCGTTCACGTAGGGACAATCCAGGTGGACTCTGGCGAGAGGGTATGGAGTGGTAGCAGTGAGGTCAGTGATGAAGACTGTTTCCCCGGTGTAGACTATGTTGGGCACAGCCGACTTCAAGATGATCGATTGTAGAGCCGCTGTGTCCCTCAAGATCTTCAATTTGAAACGTCCCTCCGGATTTGAACCGTTGGCAGAGACAGTTCCAGTATACAGGTGGTTACTGAAAAGAGAAAGATCATTAACATCAACACCAACATTCATCACAGGCTTACCGGACTTAGGAGGAGTTGGTTTGGGTCGTTGTTGGTCAGTGGTTCCCTTGTATTGAGACTTACCACACTTGTCTATGGTATGTCCATAGAGTCTACAATACTTGCAGTACAGTTGTGAACCAGCTTGATCGGGGCTCACCTTCTCGTAACTGTACCACGACTTCTTACTGGAGGATGGTTCAGGTGTCAGCCGGTGGATGAGGCTGTAAGTGTCAGCCGACTTAGCACACTTCAGGTAGTCGGTTTCTTCTTTATCTGCTAAGTAGAGGCGGACAGGAGGCGGCACACGTCTCAAGAATTCTTCAACAAGCATCAGGTTGACGAGTTCTGCAAAAGTAGAGACATGTGCTGCTTCCAGCCATTTCATGAAATACCTCCGTTTCGTGTTAGCAAACTCAAGGAAGGTAGTGGTACTTGCCTTCAGGTGGTCACGGAATTTCCTTCTATAACTTTCGGTGGAAAGTAGGTAGGCGTCTAACACTGCTTGTTTCAGAGTGTAGTAGTCATTCTCAGACGCCAAAGTACTGAGTGTGACTGCAGCTCTACCTGTAAGATGGACTCTGAGAAGTGTTGCCCATTGGTCGACAGGCCAACTGAGTTGATTAGCAAGGGTTTCAAAGGTGGTAAAGAACACATCAACTTCTGCTTCTACAAAGGATGGCATTAACTTACTTGCATGTGATATATTAAAACTGACGGGAAGATTGGCAGTAGCTTGCTGGCGTTGAGCGAGGTGTGAAGTTTCCAACGTGTATTCCCGTTGACGACACTCAAGGGCCAGAGTCGCTTGTTGCTTGTCATGTTCGCGTTGTATTTCCAACTCGCGTTGTTTGGTTTCAAGCTGTAAGCGTTCCCGCTCCTGGAGTGTTTCAAGCTGTACTCGTTCACGTTCACGGAGCATTGCAAACTCACGTTCCTTGAGGGCGATCTCTTCCTTTCGTATGGCAGCTGCTTCCCTTTGCTGTTCGCGGGCTTCCCTTTGCTGCTCACGTTCAATCTTGGCCAGCTCTAGTTTGAGTTTCAGCGTTGCCAAATCAGTTTTATCTGCAATATAGTAAGTTTCATGAGTTTCAGAGTCTATCTTACCTTGCTCTAAATAGTAATCCAGCAACAGGTTGTGTAGGTCATTTTTGTTGGCTTGGTAGGGAACTTCTAGTTGATACTCATGTGCAAGAGTTTGTAGTTCAGTCCTCTTGGCACGACTTAAAGTCCCTATTTCACCTGCTGGATTTGCACGGAAAGTTTGGAGACGAAACATGGTGAAATTAGCAAATAAAGGTACACGAATGTTCAATAATGAAATGTCAGAAACAGGACAACGTGGCAACTGGTACCTATCCTGTGTGATCTTTAACAATTTAACGTTAAGTGAAAGATATTAAATTAAATCAAGGGCGCAGGAAATCTTGTACCCGGTACTCATGTAAGAGAATAAGGGCAAGAAAATCCTACTAACAAATGAAACAAAGTTTCGAAAACAAATGAAACAGTTAAATGCTTCAAAAGTAAAATTGGTAGTCCAAGGATGTAGGCATACCTTGCCAAGTCTCTATAGGACATAAAGCAAGTTTTTCCTACTGAATTTAATATGATACTTACAGAATTAGCGAACTTTTGTGCTCTGAAAAAATAAGCTAATTCCCTACCGTTGTATGTATCATCATCTCTGACTGACGTGTAGGGGTGCGAGGTGTCAACTTGTGACGAGAACTGCTGCTGAGGTCCCAATTCAGCAACTAAAGTTCGAGCTAGAGGAACTATGGCCCTCTTTGTCCTCCTACAGTCAGATTGCAGAAGATTGGGTACTCTTGACCCGGGGCAGACCACAGTACCAGGGTACCAATATGATGATCTGTCAGAATGAGAAATATTCAAGGGACATAGATGGTAAATACGAGTAATAACATGGAGGGAGAGATGACCAATTAAGAGTATGACTGAGGCCTACAGTCACCACGTAATCCAAAGTTGTCTCACCTTCACTATATGTTACTCTCGTAATGCACAATACACCGCACCTTATAAAAAATGAAATTGAATGAAAAATAGTAAAGCTACGTTAACAGAGTTAAATACGCTTACCATAAATTACCACTTGGCACCAGTACCTGAGTGAGGCTCCTAGGACAGGGCCCCCATATAACTTGTGACGGTAACGCGTTGGTGTTCGGCTGTTTAAGGCTAGGGGTATGGCCTCGTCACATAGTTATAAAAAAAATAGAAAAACTGGAACTTCGTCTGTGGTAAGGTAAGGAGAAGACACACAAAACACAAGTAAACTTTAACAATGAAATTTTAATTACGTTAAATAAATCAAAACATGAAAATATGGACAAACAAATATGTATAATAAAATCAATGAATCAAAATAATAAGAATACTTAAATGACACAATGAAAGTTACGTTAAGGCAAAATAATAAGAAGTGCAACACAAAAGTTAAGTGGGAGGTGCTGGAATATTGGCTTAAAGCCACCACCTCTCTCAGTACACGCTAACGTCTAGCTGGGAGGAGTGCTGGCTACGAAAGCACGGAACATTCTGAGGACTGATGTTGGGGCGACCCCAGACATCAGGTAGTATTGGGGGCGAGTGCAGGTGCAGCCAGACCGGCGACCAATCAGCGGAGCCGTAGCGATCAACGGGTAGTTTGGTGGTTGGAGTTCGAACAGGTGGCTGGTTGCATACGTTTCTGCTCACCCTGGCAAGCCTTGCTGGTGCTGGTGTTGTTGTCGTTGTTGGACATTTCTTCCATAGTCTTTTTATATAATTGTGAAGACGTAATTTTGGAGGGAAGAGCAGGCTCAATCTCTTGAAGGAGATTATCGTCACAGTACTCACTTAGTTGAGCTCTGGTTCTTTAGTCCTGCCTCTCAACTGTCGATCAACTGGTGTATAGATTCCTGTACGTATGTATGGTGTATGTGTGTGATTATTGAAACACAAAGTACTGTAGTTTCATTGCTCCTTGATATATCTTATGAAAGAGGAGAGGGGGCGGGATTGGGGAAGTGGGAGAGATGGGGATGGGAAAAGGATAATGGGATCTTGAGAGGTTATCTTGAGATGATTTCGGGGCTTTAGTGTCCCCGCGGCCCGGTCCTCGACCAGGCCTCCACCCCCAGGAAGCAGCCCGTGACAGCTGACGAACTCCCGGGTACCTATTTACTGCTAGCTAACAGGGGCATTCAGGATTAAGAAACTTTGCCCATTTGTTTCTGCCTGGTGCGGGAATCGAACCCGCGCCACAGAATTACGAGTCCTGCGCGCTATCCACCAGGCTACGAGGCCCCGAGTGGAAGGGTGGAAGGGGGGGAGAAAGGTTGATATGGGAGGCTGATGATGAAGGGGGGGAGGGAGGACAAGGGGAAGGGCTGGAGGGGAAAGTGGGAAGGACAAGGTGAGGGGGCAGAGGGTGGGGAAGGTGAAGGGAAGAGGTAGGGTCGTGAGGTAATGGGAAGGAAAAATTGATGGATGGATAGGTGGATAGATAGACGAGTAATGGGTGGATGGATAGATAAATAGATGGGTTGAGTGATGGAAAGATGGATAGATGATAGACAATAAATAGGTGGATGTTTGGATGACTAGATAGATGGAGGAATAGATGAATAGGCAGGTGGATGGATGGATAGATAGGAGAGACAGACCCAGGCAATGCCTGGTACCACCACCTAGTACTGTAGTGTGTGTGTGTGTGTGTGTACACATATACATAAATGTACATACACATGTACATACATATACATGCATGCTTAAAGAATTTTATTCAATATTTAGGTACAGTATTATCATTTTAGGCCATTTAAGTAATTTGTGGACTGCTTTTGAATGTGTATATTGACTTGTGCCTTACAGACCTCTTCCTGAAATGAGATGGACAAAACGCAACAATTCTCAACCGGCGCCACTTCCACAAGATAGAGTTGATTATGAAAACTATGGCAAAACACTTGTAATTCGCTATGTGGATTTTGAAGATCAAGGCAATTATGAATGTGAGGCAAGCAATGGCGTTGGTGTTGCCAAATCCTATTCCATGAATGTTGAAGTGCAAGGTATGTCTTCTGTTACATTCACACATTTACTGGAATATCATTATGATAGACCAAATTGTTATTGTAGTTATTTTAATTTTGTAGTGATTTTTGCTGTTAATAAATTTCTCTGCCATTCTTTTTGCTGTGTATATATACACAATCACACACAGTATATATTTGAGTGTATTCTTTCCTATATTCATATAGGAAAGTGAAACGAAAATTCTGAACGTTTTCATGTTTCAAGGTATTATAAAGGAATACATAGAGAAGAAATGGGTTTGGGGATATAGAACCCCCCTACACCCAAAACACAGGTTCAGAATTCCCAAAGTGGTTGTGTATGTAAAGTTCCATGTAAATGTTGTAATTAGTTCTATATTGGCTAAACAAGTAAACATTTTGACCGAGATAATAAGAGGACAGAAATTTATATACAGTATTGTAGTACAAGGACAGGTAAAAAACCAATGCATTGTTTCTTCAGTTAAGAAATTGTAATCATTAAATTGAGTGGACTAATTCATACCAAATTGTTGATTGTAAATCAATTAGTGAACCAAATATTATTGAATGTTCATTTATAAAAATTACCACAGGCTTGCTGTCCTTGGCAAAAACGTATTATAACATATTTCTCATTTTCCTCATTGTTGTATCCATCCCACATGCTTACACAAGTTACTTGGCTACAAAAAACTTTCTTGCATTTCTTGTACTTTTAAGACATACATACATACGGATGTTTCACTTATGTATGTCAGGTCTAGGAATAGTATAATACTGCATCTCTCTCCTTTTTTAACTCTAATACATTCATTCATTCCTTTCATTATACTAATCACCTCTCCTTCCACACTTATCTACCACTGCCCCTACCATATTTAAAACGTCCTACCTCTTCAAGTATCTCTTACCCCACTTTTATCCTACATTTCATTGTCAAATCATTGCCATGCTGCATTATAGGTGGCACCTACAAGATGCACAAGAGCGACCACCATTTCTCCTCTGAAACACAGTAACATTACCTTTCCTTCTTTGCAATTGCTGTCAAATTCATAATTTTTAGCAGGGCCTCACCTTAGAATACGGCATGTTACACACTTAGTACACACACATTTGTCAGTAAATACAATTTATTATTGATTACTTCATCTTTCTTATTCAGCTATCCCGTACTTTGAAAAGGAGCCAGAGGTAGAAAACAAGGCTGAAGGAGAAACTGCAGTATTTCACTGTGAATCTGCTGGCAAACCTCCTCCAAAGCAATACTGGATTTACAACGGCATGCCTGTTGAGAAGGCACCCCATAATCCTAATCGTATTGTAGAACGCAATAAGATTACCATTTACAACCTGACTAAGGCAGATACTGGAAACTATGGTTGTAACGCTTCAAATGAACATGGATATGTATACAAAGATGTGTATGTCAATGTTCTTGGTAAGTTTACATAATTTATTAATTTATTTCTTGGTAAGTTTACATAATTTATTAATTTATTCTTGTTACGAAATGTATAGAATGACGGCATTATCATGGTAAAAGTCATGGTTTTGACCTTTATTTTTTTCCAACCTGCATAGACTTTGGGTGATTATATATTTTCAAACTCAATTCTAGCCTTAAATGTTACTTTTTTTTTTATTTAATTGCTGTACATCTCTTCTATGTGTACTCTATTACTACTACTGCTATCTCCTGTGTATACACATTGTGACGTGATAACGGGCAGATGGAATGTGGCACAAACTTCTCATTATTTAAAACAACTGCATTGGCTTGATCAGACCACACACTTGAAGGTGAAGGGATGACGTTTCGGTCCGTCCTGGACTATTCTCAAGTAGATTGTGAGAATGGTCCAGGACGGACCGAAATGTTGTCGTCCCTTCACCTTCTAGTGTGTGGTCTGGTCAAACTACTTCAGCCACGTTATTGTGACTCATCGCCTGCAACTGCATGGCCTTTGCTGTGTGAAAATGGCACAGAAGTATTTCTTCACAGGAGGGAAGGAATACTTAAACTAAAAATTATGACAATTTACTCTAATAAGAAGCTAGACATATGGACAAACTTACGTTAACACAAAAATAAGGGAGACGCTGCAAATGTTTACACGTTAACACTACAACCTGTACACGAAGTGTCTGGAGGCGTGCGTCGCGTTGAGGCCGTTATGATACCTGGTTGATGGGGTTCTGGGAGTTCTTCTACTCCCCAAGCCCGGCCCGAGGCCAGGCTCGACTTGTGAGAGTTTGGTCCACCAGGCTGTTGCTTGGAGCGGCCCGCAGGCCCACATACCCACCACAGCCCGGTTGGTCCGGCACTCCTTGGAGGAATAAATCTAGTTTCCTCTTGAAAATGTCCACGGTTATGTTTAATCCCCGAGCAACTGAGAGAGACTGATGCACTGACCAAGGTCACAGTTAGTTATACCCCCGGTAGTGACATCACATCCTTTGTCAAGGTGGGCTAACGAGTCGCCGGCAGCGTAACTGGCAGTTGATAGACCCAACGAGGAACTGGTGGGTTCGGAGCCACACACCTCGTGGTGGATAGTGGGCGTCATGGTGGTGGTGTTGTCTAGACATTCGTTGGCTTCAATGTTATCACAACTCCAGGAACAAAAGATGTATAAAATCATTCTAATTATCAGTTAGCTGATTTAAACATTTCTGCCTTATAGATAAAGATGATTATATCATTAATACCCCAAGGTATGAACCTTTTTACCTACTGATACAACAAGCAATTTGTATCTGTGTCGACTGCAGGTACACAACATAGAAGGGTCAGCCTCTTTTTTTATTATATATGGGCCTACTAGAGTCTCTTGCATAAATGAATGTTGTGGGGTAAACATGCATTAAATTCTTTTAATTTGCAGTACTGTATATCTGAACTACTGTTAAATCATGTACTGTGTTTTTAGCAGTTGTAGAACATTTTATAGTTGATCTTTGATATTTTCACTATTAATTGTGATCTTTATAATACTTCAAGTTGTAGCACAACACTTGCCTTGATTGCCTTGATCTTCACAATTCCCACGCTTGGCAATGAGCATAAACTTTTGGTCACAAAAATACCATGGTGTAGCTTAGATTGATGTTCATTGATTTAAATTTTGTTGTTGTGGTCATATCAGCCCTGAAGTGCTTCATCTAGTTCCTGTATCTTGCATCACTCAGTCTGTCGACAGTTTCAGCAACAGCGTAGTTTTTGAATAGTTAAACTTGCCGGCATAATATGCCACTTACCATGGATGTTCGGATGTATAACTTATTACATGCAATAACTGATTTTTGTGGAGGATATAACCTCTTCAACCTGTATAACAAAGGTCTCTCTATGTGTGGGAATATGCACAACATGCTGTTGCTTCCTTGTATGTCTTCATGAAGCCCTTGCCAAATTATTATTGGCATTGTTTGAGCCATTTAAAAAATACATAATTGATTTTTAATGGAATAGATCATTTCTTACTAAAGGCCCAACCCCACTGCTATTTAAAACCCTTGGCTGAGATATCCAGTCCAGGGTTTCGAATAGTTCTTGTTCTCGAGAAAATAGCACTCCCTGATCTTTGTGTCTGCACGAACTGAATCTGGATACTTTGCCTGTGAATAGAACGTAAGTAGTTTTGTTGGCCAAAATATCCATGTACAGTAAATTACACAAATTTATATGAGCTGTTCTGCTCATATCCATATTTAATTCATATCCAGAGCCTACTTATCACTGTACAGATTCATCCCTTTCATGAAATTAGTACTAGTATAAGTACCAAGTTTAATCCTTGAATGGCTAAGCTATTTAAAAGTTGAGATACATATAGAAAAGCAAAGTATTGGGAACTGATAAGGATCAGTTGTACATATAATGATTTGAGAGTAGGAAGGAAACTATTAGTCATGTAAAGGGTAAATAGTTGTTCATTAGCCATAACTTATGTTAATGTGTTGTGCATGTATTCTTAAAGTATATGTGGGGCTGATAGTATAATACAGATTGGTTATACACTGCACAAAGTATGTGCTCTCTTGATGTATCCTTGACTTTTTTAGATATTTAAAGTGCTGTTTTTAATACACGCTTTCACCTGCAGCCTTGCCTCCCGAGATCCGTGTTCCTCCCAGCGACATCCAGTCCGTCGATGGACAGCAAGTTAACATGACCTGTCGAGTATTTGGTGCACCAAAGCCTCGTATCACTTGGATCAGGGACGAAGTTGAACTGACTGGTGGACGTTTCCAAGTTACAAGTGAAGGAGATCTTGTGATAAAGTTTGTATCATATTTCTGCATCTTTTTCTGTTGATCTTATTGGTATTTGAATCAAGTTTTAATGAATATTTTTTATGTAGATAGGTTTCAGAGTAGATGATGCCAATTACTGTCAAAGTTTTTGTATAAAGGAGGTAGAAATGTTTACTTAAATTTATGGATCTTACTACATCTGTGAAACATACAGCAAAAGCCTTATCAGAACATTAATAGAATTTGTATAATAAAAGTTATTAAACAATTAATATAAGTACAAACAAGCAAAACCAATTTAAGCTGCAAAGCAGATTTATAATGAAGCCATATTCCAAGTAAAGTACATTTGCAAATATTTTTCCACAGAGATGTTTCGTTTACGGATTCCGGAGATTATACTTGTGTTGCGGTGAATAAATTTGGGAAGCAGGAGGAGAGTGGATCGCTTGTAGTGAAGGAACACACGCGTATTACAGATGCACCTCAAGATTATGAAGTTCCTGCTGGTCAAACTGCAACATTCAGGTGTGCTGTTTATTCTATTTTACTACTATTCTACTATTTACTATTTTAGTACTATTTACTACCATTTTACTACTACCACAAAAAGTTTTCCCTTTTCAAAATGTTCTAATTTCATAAATTGCATTATGTTCTCAGCAAATATATATATTCTATAATGGATGATAAATTGTGTGGAATACTAACGAATATACAAATTGGTGTTTTAGAATTCTGTCACTTTTGAAATGATTGTTTTGTATTGTGGAATATTTTAAGTTTTTCATTATTTCGTTGATTATATATATCGATGTTTACTCTGCACAGGTGTAATGCTGTGACTGACAATGATCTGGAGCTTAGTATCGAGTGGCTTACTGATGGCAAGCTTATTGATTTTGAGCAAGAACCACGATTTGTACAGCAGTCTGACTTCTCCCTGAGCATCACCAAGACTACAGAACTGGATTCTGGCGTGTACACTTGTGTTGCTTCAACAGAGTTGGACAAAGTTACAGCTTCAGCCACACTCATTGTTCAGGGTAAGGTGCTTAACTCTAGCTTTGCTAGAGGGCCTGTGATCTTTCTTGTAATTTGATGCAGAATAATAATTCTATTTTTTTTTGTTTTAAGTAGCAATAGCCCAGTCATAAGAGTTGTAACTGATGTAATTTGATATTAATTGCTGTAGGTTTGTGCCTCAACATGTGAAATATCATTCCTGAAGAATAATGCTCTCTGCCTGAGTTTAATCCCTGGATGGAACACACATTGATGGGCTCGTTTGCCTACACTTGATCTCTGTGCACCTAGCAATAAATAGGTATCTGGGAGTTAGTTAACTGTTGTTGGTTGCATCCTAGAAAAGGTCAGTAGTTCTACCTAGTGTGGAGGACCTTGACATATGCCTAAATGTTATTAAAGATTCCTTTCCTCAGCAAAAAGGAACTATAGGGAAAAGATTTTTAATAGAATTAAGAGTTAATAGATTTATAATTGGATTAAGATATCCAATTTTGTGCACATTTAAGCATGGTAACACGAATGAGAAAAGGGTTTTCAAATGGTATGTTTTAATGGGAGATAATAGAAAGCTTAATGTACTTTGCATGTATATATTGAATACATAATACAAATTTCAGAAAATTTAAATGGAAGTTACTTTGGAGTTTAATAGTTGTTAGTCGTACAAAGTTTTAAGTGGCAACCTACCTTGTGGCTACCTTGTGGAGGTTCTGGAGATGAAAGGCCCTGTGCCTTAGTTTCCAACCAGACCTCTTGGTTGGTCATCTTGTATACCAGGCTAAGTACTGTAGCACTTAATTTAGCAATGTAATAAGCTTTTCTATAATTCGTATTCAATGGTAACCGTGTACTCTCGGTAAATGAAATTGGTTTTAAGAAAGTTTGGGTTTACATGTATGCTTTGCATAAAAGTATTCATTCTAGTGGTAGCTTTTAGTGAATATAAACTAATAATTTGTAAAATATTTAATGTTAATGTTTAATTATTGTATTCTGCATGGTTCATTAATTCTTGTTTACAGATAATTTCTTCTTATTAGCAATTAATCATTTCTCTTAACTTTTTATTTCAGTAAATGATTTGTTTGTTCTGTTTACTCCTTAGATGTGCCAAACCCTCCACAATTACTGTTACCGGTGATTTGCAATGATCGTGATGCAAGCGTTGAGTGGCAGCCCATGGGAGACAACAGAGCTCCTATCCTGGGTTATGTTATTCAGTACAACACCAGCTTCACACCTGAAACCTGGGAGAATGCCTTTGATTCTGTCCCTGCCACTAGCACACAGTTTACTGTAAGTTAATTCTGTTGCAGCAACTATAAAAAAAAAATATGAGAAATGAGCATTTTAATTTCCAAATGCCCTATGCTTGATGGGTATATTGTATTTAAATTGCCATTCAAATTCATATCTTTTGAATAAGTAAATTGCATGCTTTTAGATGTCAAAGTTTTTTAACATTGTGATTGAATTTCAGATTAATTTAAGTCCATGGGCAAACTACACCTTTAGGGTAATTGCTCGTAATGCTATTGGACCATCACAGCCATCACAACACTCTGACATGTGTACAACACCTCACGATGTTCCCTACAAAAATCCAGATGGGGTCGAGGGTAAAGGCTCTTCTCCACAGAACTTAGTAATTAAGTGGTCGGTAAGTTATACGAGCTGTTCCCTCTTGTTACTGATATCTTTTGCTATGCAACTTTTTCATTATTTACTATACTGCAATGACTAAAATGTGAAGCAAGATAAAGACTATTTAGAGAAGTTATCTGTGGGATTTATAATCTGTGATTTGTTTCAGTAGTGAAGCATCGAAATGTTAATTTTTCTAAAATATATCTCAAGTTGCCTAACAATTACTTTTCATCCCTCCAGCAAATGCCAGAAATTGAACACAATGGACCAGGATTCAAGTATCGAGTTTATTGGAAGCGTGACGATATTGAGAATTCAAGATGGCAAACGGAAGATGTTGTGGATTGGCAACAGGACCACTACGTCATTCCAAACCAACCCACATTTAAACCATACAGAATCAAAGTGGAAGCTCACAATGAGAGGGGCCAAGCACACGTTGCTGCTCCTGAAATTGTTGGCTGGTCTGGTGAAGATGGTACGTCTCCATTCAAATATTTTCTTTTTTCCTTCTTTATTTTACTAAACCCAGTCATTTTGATTTTCTAAAGTATTTTTTAATTACATACTTTACGGTTACTTTGCATTGGCTGTGAGGATCAAATGTTCCCAAGGCCTGGTCTCTAACCAAACCTCCTAGTTGGTGGTCAGGTCAGCCAGGCTGTTGAATGCGGCTGCTCGCAGCTTAACGTATGTATATCAGCCTGGTTGATCAGATATCCTTTGGAGGTGTTTATCAAATTATTTGAACACAGTGAGAGGTCAGCCATTATTCCCCTTATGTGTAGAGAGACGGTGTTGACATGTTTTTTACCCTAATATTTGAATTGTTGTTAACTTAGACATTGTTGATTCATTAAATTCTTTTGTATGCATGTGCCCAAAATCAATCTGACAAAAGTTTTTGAATCATTGTAATTTTTTTTGGTAATTCTGGATCTGTTTTTCCTTGAATTTGTTTGTATTCTATTGATATTGCCCTTAGGATGTGACAAGTAAACTGCCCACCACTGTATAGTGCAGGCTGCCTCACATTTCCCTTTCTCTAGTTCCTCTACACCAAAAGTATTGTTCAGTTATACTTGTGGGGACTACACCTGCTTGGGACCCAGAAAGCAAACCCATTTACATGTGACTGAAATGTAGTCAAAATAAAGGAACAAGATCTGAAAATTTTCTGGGAACTTTTTGATGCAATAGGTTTATAAGCCTGGCACCAGGTCAAGCTTAACTTTTGGCTGTTGAAGCCACTTGACCCTGGCCTTAGGCTGCGCTCGGGGAGTGGAACAACTCTCGAAACTCTCCCGGTATGTTCCAGGCAAGTGAAGTAGAACTGCTCTCAAAACCCACTCTAGGTATGTAATGCAGGTACAGCTGAAGTACAGTATGCGATGCAAAACTGTAATAGGATTTTGATTATATGACTGCTTTGTAAGATTAGATTATATATCATGGGCTGGTTGAGACCCCAGGTGGATCTGCAATCCTCAAGCTCCCCACTCTCTGTAGAGCGAGTCAGATTCTGGTCGTGGCTTCCCCTGGGCAAGAGTGGATCTAAGAGGCCTGGTGTGATGTGTGATTGGTTACAGTTTGTCTGTACCAGTGCTTAAGCTCTGGAGGTTATCGAGGGCCCACCAGTAAAGAGCGTGTCAGTTCAGTCAATGCTTAATAATCCTTCCCCACTTACCATTTTTGTAAATAATGATAGTTTATTAATTGTTGCTTCAAATTCTCTGTACAGTTCCGACAGAAGCCCCAAGGAATTTGACTCTGGTTGATTTGAGGGATGCAACTACTGCATTGTTGTCTTGGGAACCTGTATCAAATGAATCAATCAGAGGACACTTTAAGGGATACAAGGTAAGTGTGGGAATTTTTTTATCTATCTTTTATCTATCTTTTATATACTAATGGTGCTGGGATAATTTAGAGATAAATATTGTAAATGAATTTCCTGCTTTCAAGACAAAAATGTATTGTCATAATACAACATATTCTTAAATACAAATAATTTTTATTAACTACGTCATTAATGAAACTGGGTTACACTATAATTCTGGAAATGTGGAAAGATTAAGAGTAAGAACTCTATTTTAAATAGCTCTATTTTGTCCATTATCCCACCCCTAGTTACCTGTTTTAGAGTTACCACCCCCCCCAAAGTTCCTACTGCAACACCTCTAGTTCAACACCTTGTAACCTAGGTATTTGATTACCTAGGTGCTACAACCACAAGGCATTGTAACTTAATCAGCTACCCGCAACTCTAGAGAACTCTAAAACTGTTCACTGCCACGAACGTATAAGAGAAACGAAAGGAAAGAAATGAATAAGGAAGTACTGAGTGAGGGTTCGGGATGAGAAGTGGGAGGAGCGGGGAGGGTCGTCAGTTGAAAGGGAAATCGAAAGAGGGAGAGGAGAGAGAGTACAGAGATGAGTAGAGGTAGAGGGGTAAAGGTAGAAGGGTAGATAGGTAGAAGTAGAAAGTGCTGCCACCATCCATTCTAGTCAGTGCATACAAGACAAGGAATGGAACTTGTCTGTATCACAAAATTATCCAAGGGGTTCATGTATCAACTCTAAACATGTACTCATTAAAATCATCAGATCAGTCACTGCAGAGGCTCTATCGCCTCAACTCACAAAGCTCTGGGGAGCAAAGTTAAAGACAATTTAAACAATAAATTCATCAATTACATTTCACATGATAAGTATCATAATTTAAGCAAATCAACTTAATGTTCAAGATTAATATACAAAGTGAGTCATTACACAAGAATTTGAGAACTATTACAGTCATCTGCCCCAAGATAATCGCACAACACTTTATAGTAAACACGACTAAGTCGCCTTAACGTTCAACTCACCGAGGACTGGGCCTAATTTGGATAAAGTGGGGGTGGAGGGGGTTGACAGGCAGAATCCTCACCCAGCTGGACAGCCTGGACTGGCTGCTGTTCACTGCTCTGCTTTGCTCCTGTTGTGCTGTATGCTCTACCTCTCGAATCTACAGTTCCCTGGGTATTTATTGGGAACCTTGTAGCTAACTCTGCCCACAAGTAGATAGGCCCAGGCCTTCTACAAAGCCACACCTAAACGGTGGCTTGTTTGAAGGACACGCCCGGCTATCAGGCTACAATTATCAGATTAGCAGACGCCAGGTCAGATTACACGACCTGACCACGGGTTAGTTTGTCGTCATTAACACATCTAGGTGTGACTTTCTTAATTACAAGAGGCCGACAGACTGTCGCCTTTCAAAATCTTGTCTGTAACTCATGTATTATGTATATACTGTATTAATAATTAAATACAAAACACCTTTATGGTGTTACACTGGAAAATAACTCTTTGGGGCCCCTTCTTTACATGAGGCCCTAAGCACATGCTTATTTTGCTTAATGGTTAATCCAGGGTTGTTCCCAATCCCCCACCCCAGACACCATCCCAATCCCTCACCCCCATCACTCTATTCCCTCCCCTGACACTTCAATCATCTCCCCCCCCCCCTTTCCACCTTCCTCCTTCAACCACTTATTTAATGGCCTCTTACAAGTGAAATAAAAACAGAGACTGTGACTGACTGCCTGACCGAGACTACGTGCCTTACTGAGCTTGTGTAACTGACTGAGAATATCTTCATCTACTGTATAATAGCAACGGCAGGGGAATAGCTGAAGGCATTTATTTATTTTATTTATTTTTATTTATTTATTTATTCCCTCCCTATTCGCATTCCCTCCAATGCGTTATGCGTGGTTTCCTCCGAGGCTATGGGTCCCCCTTCTTCCAGCCAGAGGTGGTACTCCCTTTCCTTTTTTATTTTTATTTATTTATTTATTTATTTATTTATTTATTTATTTATATACAAGAAGGTACATTGGGTTTGTAAGAATACATAGCATAGTATTTACAATCTTGTAAAGCCACTAGTATGCGCAGCGTTTCGGGCAGGTCCTTAATGTAACAGATAATTAATCAACAGATAACAGAATTAACTAACAGATAGGCCAAAAGTGTAATCAATGTATTGGTTTTGCAGATTCAAACATGGACAGAAAATGAGAGCGAGGAGAAGGCCCGAGATATCATCGTAGAAAATAACAATGAGCCCAGCGCTCTTGTGACCTCACTTGTTCCATTCACCAAAAACTTTGTTCGTGTGCTTGTGTTCAATGGTGCTTACGACGGTCCTCCCAGTGAATCCATCAGCTTCGTGACACCAGAAGGAAGTAAGGGGTTTAATAGAATTGAGAGGCTTGCACACTGACCTCAATATGTACCAAGTTCTCATAACGATGTATGAGTGTTCTTACATTAAAATCTTTAATTTGTCGTTTCCCTCATTTCCAATTTGTCGTTTACCTCATTTCGTCTCTTCACCTGTGTATATGCCTTTGTCTTTCACTTCATAGATTTTGTCCTTTTGGGGTTTCAGAGCACACACATTCAAATGCTCCTTTGGAGGATACCTTTCCATCTCAGGATTTGAATAAGAGCTATGGCTCTGTCCCTGAGCCTTCATGCTTCTCAACTTGCAGGGCTCGGGTTCCTGGTGAACTGGAGGAAGTCCTCCAGTTCACCAGGAGGACTATCGCAGGTTTGAACTTGGATGGGTCTCATTTCAGACTCCCGGTTAGCATCAGTTTTACTCCCTAGGGCGACCTTGTTCCTCCTGCTGCTTTGTCGCTGACTAGTGTTGGATCAGCGGCTGATCCAACATCATTGGATTAGCTGCTGATCATTGAAATATCATTTAAATTGATTGTTTTTATTTTAGCATCCTTCAAACATTTACTCTTGGAGTATGGACGATGCATTTTTGCATCATCGGAATGTAAAGCTGCTATGGAGCAATCTCTGCATGTTAGTTTCAGGGAGCCACAGGGGCCACTCCAGACAGAGACATTCTATTACATTCAATGCTGGGTTTTTAGCATAAATCTGCTTCAGATATTTTGATTTTACGATGTTTTTAATTTTCCTCACATCTGATCAACCCATTTATTATTGTGTGGTTGTTTTGCCTTTCCAGTCCATTCTTTGTCTTAATTTCTGAACTTAAATGATTATGTTCATGTTTCTTTTGTCATCCTTCTCTTCTCTTCAATAATTTATTAGATGCATTTTGCTTTAAGATTATTGTATATTAGTCTGATTTATAAAGTATATTTTAAGACAATTTAAGGGTAAATGTTTGCATCACACTCTTCTCTAATGTTTTGTATGGTGTATTACAGAGCCAGGACCAGTGGACTCTCTTGATGCTATACCTATGGGTTCCTCAGCCTTTTTCCTCATCTGGAAGAAGCCAAAGCAACCAAATGGCAATTTGTTGGGTTACGACATACGCTATCAAGAGGTTCATGGCACCAGTACGGGCCAACAATCTACACGTGATCCACCTATAAATGATCCCATGACGACGAGGGCTAAACTTGCTTCGCTGAAGCCGGCAACCAAGTACCGTATTACAATTATGGCTCGCACTGCGGTAAGCATCATAGTTTTGTATCAAGTGTTCGTGCTGGTGTATGTTGGACTTGTTTTATGGTTCTGGATTGTGAGAGCAATAACCATTGATTTTTAACATGTTGTTAAATTGTATATGATATTGTAACTGATATTGTATATGGGGTGCATTATCAAATCTTGTTGTTGGTGACTGTGATTGCTATCTATTTTTTATATTTGAGTGCACTTTTATCCTTCACCTGCACACCTATCTGATGTTGATCTTCCATCCTTGATTAGCAGGAGACTTGCACAACCAAGTAGCTTGGGATACTTCATATGATTCTTATTATGGGAATTACAGTCCAATTACTATAAGATGTAGACCTTGTATACATCTACATTATAGAAGACATTGATGAATTTTTAAGAGAGTTCATGGGAGAGTGTTGAGCATGTGTAAAGTTAGTGGAATAGTATTTAATGTACTGTATAGTATACAGTATTTGGATGTGGAAGATGAGAATTGCAAATTTTAGTTTTTAATGTAGGTGTATGTGACATAAAGGTGCAAAAAATTAATAACTAAAGTATTGTAATAGTGATGGACAGAGATGAAAACATGTATAGAAATTAAGGGAGATGGGGAAAGCAGTTGAAGAAGTTACCAAATGTTTGTTATTGAGCATCAATTTTTCAAGTGTGGATGAGAGTAGAGTAAGTGAGGGAAGGTTAGTAGCTGGTGCAGTGAAAGTCTTGGCTAGGAAGAATTAGGTAGCAGGAGACGCCAGTAGAGGGTAGTGTGTAATATTGTAGTAGTGTCTGCCTGCCTTTCTCTACACATGTTGGTGCAGCATGTGCTTAAAACCAAGTTAGTATAGTAGTAATGAACAATCTGTAAACACGTAGGGAGCCGGTCGGCCGAGCAGACTTGTAAATGATAGGGATCACTTCCAAGTCTTCATCAAAGAATGGATGCTGCTGCCGAGACTCAATGGTAACAAACCAAGAGGAATGATAGGAAACAAGTACCCAAATACACAAGCCTGCAAATGAGCCACAGCTTCGTAAGTAGCGGTGTAGGAGGATGTACTTAAATATGATCGATGTCTACTTTTGACATGCGTCTCACATGCAGGAGAAAGTAATTTTAGACCCAATAAAAGGCATGCTTGAGACAGCAAGAGTGCCCTCCTTGCTCAAAATACACACAGGTGCACTATCTGTGAACTACATGCTACAGACAGAAATCACAATAGCGCGATTCATAAAATGAACAAATCCATAAGGGCCGTGACGAGGATTTGAACTTACGTCCGAGAGGATCTCGGATGCTGCCTTAATCGACTGAGCTTACGACATGGTAAATGACTTGCAACCTGAAGTTCTACTGACCTTACTCGGATCCTGCAGCCTCTCAGAGAGACAAACCAGGGTTTTACACAATTCCCCCCATGCCCCCTCGGGTGCATGGGCGGAATTGTGTAAATATGTAAATAATCGGGTGCATGGTCTGAGAATTAATTTACAAACATTTTAACTCCAAATTTAAAATTGTCGCCCAACATATAACTGAGAAAACATAAAATGCTTGCACATACTTTAAGCATCACTGACTGGGACCTGCCAAGCCCGCCATGTTTACGTTTAGGAATGTGTGGAGGGGAACAAAAGCTTTTATTAATGCACTTTGGTTTTTGCATCTATTCTTTAGACAATTCATTTGTGAACATTTTGGCACTAAATTTATAATTATAACCCATCAAATAACTTAGAAAACAAAATGGTTGTTAAAATTTTTTGCATCGCTGAGTGGCCTGGGAAGCCTGGAACATTTTCAACAGAGAATGTGCAGAAGGAAGCCGGTCGGCTGAGCGGACAGCACGCTGGACTTGTGATCCTGTGGTCCTGAGTTCGATCCCAGGCGCCGGCGAGAAACAATGGGCAGAGTTTTTCACCCTATGCCCCTGTTACCTAGCAGTAAAATAGGTACCTGGGTGTTAGACAGCTGTCACAGGCTGTTTCCTGGGGGTGGAGGCCTGGTCGAGGACCGGGCCGCGGGGACACTAAAAAAAAGCCCCGAAATCATCTCAAGATAACCTCAAGAAGGGTCAGAGAATAATGCAATTGAAATTTGCTGGTGGGGGGGCATAGATTGATGTATTCCCTGGCATAAACAGTGCAACAAAGTTTTCTATGAAAGTTTACAAATGTCACTTATGCACTTGAGTATATCTTGTGCATGGTGCCAAGTGTCAAACTCATCTGGCTAAAAGTTAAAGAGTGAGTGAATGTTTGATGTTTTGTTTCAGACATCAGCTGAGTAGTTCATTTAGTTGTCACAAGCTCATTATACCTGGTTTAGGAAGCAAAAGTGTGCTGCTGTGGGTGCTTGTTTTTTATGATACGGTTCTGTGTGGATGATGTGAATGGATAGGTGTCATTTTGAATATCTTTAATTTTCTTATCAGTTCAGAGAGAATAGTATGACTCCCCAACCCTGTGAAAACAGGAAATGTAATGATGACAATAAATGTGATAGGTGGAAACAAATAGCTATGCAGGTAATTTTATGTAGCTGTTTAATATATAAATCTTTATTTTAGATGGGTTTAGGATCCAGTTACTACATTGAACGAATGACTCGAAGTACTGAAGCAACACCACCTGGAAAACCATCATTCATCTGGCAGCACACTAGAAGTAACATAGGAGCATTAGCCATTAAGATCACCTGGATCCCCAACACAGAGACCAATCCCGGATCGCACTTTTTTGTTAAGTACAAGTAAGTAGTGACGGCATGGGTGGGGTGTAAATAGTTACTCTAGCAATAATAGTGTGAAGTGCTACGAAGAAATGTTTTAAAACCTTAAAGCTCTTGGAAAGAAGAAAGGTAAAGAGCAGTAAGGATTCTGGCAGGAAAGCCAGTGTTAATGTTGTATGTATAAGAATGTTAATGAAGCAAGACTTGTAAGTAGGTGGAGGGAATAGTTTGAAAGTCTGATGGGGGTAGAAGTGATTAAATTAGTAAAAATGTGATACTGATTGGCCTTGATGTGAGAAGGGTAGAGCTATATCAATGAAAGTGGGAAGTGCACCAGGGCAGAAGCAGACACGTAAGAAACCTGCAGATATTGATGAGGGATATGTAGAAATTTTCAAATGTAGTGGGCCCCGAGGCTAACACAGATGATGGATATACAGTTTGTTGGTACTGTATTTTCATCACTTTTGCGGCATGTATATAACCTAATTAGAATCCAAATTAGATTGCTTTAGTTGTCTATCAGTGAATTGGCTTTTGGATGATAACGGTCATCGTGGGTTCTATCTTTAGCTTTGCAATGTACTATACTGTATATTCCGAATTTGAATAATCATTTAATTCTGGCTGTGTATATCATTGCAGGTTGTATGGGGAGAGCATGTTCCAGGAAACAAAGCCAGAATTGTATCAAGATTTCATCATACTGAAAGGTTTGGAGGACGAGAAAACTTACCAGGTGTCAGTGGTGGCTGTAGATGGAATGTTTAACACTGAGTCAGACGTAGAAGAGATAGACACTCACTTGTCTGGTGTAGTAAGTAATCTGTAACTTTCTTCGAAAGTTTATGCAGCTGCTTAGTGATTTATTGCAAGTTTTTAAAGTTATCATGAAATTTGAAAACTAGACATTATTATGTTTTTTCTCTATGTGGTAAACTAAGCACATTGTTTTTTAATTTGTAATGCGTGATTACCAATTTTGTTACCTCTTTAATTTGTCATAAATATTTTTAGTTAGTGGTTTTCCACATTGTTTATGTCACTGACCCGACCCGACAGTTGTCAATGCTGTCACCTAGTGGTGGGAGGTTGTACTAGTTGTGAAATGACACGATTGCTGGGTTTCTCTTCTTATTATTTACTTTTGCCTTGCAGTTGTATGTTTTGTTAGATGTACTTTTCTGGTGGTTATTTGCTCGGGTAGAGTGATCTAGTATTCTCTGCACCAAGGGGACCAGGTTTTGGCCTTTTAGCTATTAACGACTCTTAATAACCCTGGTGCAATGTGATAGTGGGGAACTATCCAAATTATTAGCAACAGTGTGAGCCACATTGGATGCATCAGAAAGGGGCAAATCCACAAGGGCCGTGACGAGGATTCGAACCTGCGTCCGGGAGCATCCCGGACGCAGAAAGAAAGGGGCATTTCAGTACATTCAGTGCTGGGTTTTTAATGGCTTGCCTCTATTTCTGGCTGTGCTGTAAGGTTAGCTTTACCCCCTTCATCCTTCCCTGGTCTCAAATTTCCAGGTGCTTGGAGTTCTTTATGGAAGAGGGCCACAGGTCCCCCTTATTGGCTTTGTGGGTTTGGGTTCTACCGGCTGCTCGGTTTCCCCACAAAGACCTTTCCCATTAGGTCTTTCTTTCCCATTCTTTCCCAGTTTGTTGGCTATGATGATCATCATCTTGCATCAGCTAGCATATCTCTCCAGATTTTCTGGGGTACACTCTTCCATGTTGGCTCCTTGAAAACTTGTGCCTGCATGGTTTGTTTTTAGCTGTATGAATGCTCCTGTTTGTTACAGGGGTGTTTGCCTTTGCTAGGACTGCCAGGTGAGATTTCTTGTTGCCCTGCAGGTCTTTGGTCACTGTTGCCCTCATCAAGATTGTTCACTGGTGTCTTCCCCTTCTTGTGCTCGCCCTCTTCCTGGTCACCTTAGTTCTTTACTGGGGTTCATGGCTCGTGCTTCCTTGGCAGTCCTGAGCCATGTTGCAGATAATCCCAGTGTGCTCACTTCTCAGTTTGGAAGATTGCAGAGGTGTTTTGTTTTACTGTGTTCGTATTTCTTTTAGTTCTGTGGTCTGATTTCCCTCTACCTTCTTTCCTGTGGTTCTTTGTCTTGGTGTGTGTGCGTTGATTTGCCCTCTTACAGTGTAGCTGTTTCAGCATTAGCATATAACTCGCTCTCATTTCTCTAGGTTTGGATCTTGATGTAGTTTGTGTGTTCAAGTTCACTGTGCTTGTCCACGTTCCTCTGGTTTTTCATCTCCCTTTGATATAGTGGATGGTTATTGACACATGCTTTCATAGGGTTTGGCAAACTGTTTGGTCACCTGCAGATGACCAAACAGCCGTCTTCATCTCTGGTTCATGATGATGAACGATTTGATGATACTCTACCCGACAGCCTCGTGATATGGCCGTCTTCACCTCGGCGTGGAATGGTGGCCTCCTGCGTTTGACTTTCCTAGGGTTGTGAGGCATCTGCGGTGGCCTTTACTTGCCTGGACTAGAGTTGGAGGGATTTCCTGTATTTCTTATCTCCAATTCTGCTTCTTCCTGTATTCTATCCTCTCGCCACTGTACAGCCACCACATTACCACATACCACATGCCTGCGATGTCCTCGACCATCTGTTGAATCACTATACAAGGGAAGGCAAACTGAAGGAAAGATGCACCAAGATAAAATTTATTATAGGCAGTAGCACCAGACCAGATACTGTCATATTATTTATGCTTAATATTATAATTTTTCAAATTTTATTTAAAATGCTTTTTACATGATATTCATAACAAATTTAATATTTAATTATAATATTTGACTGGGAGGGATATTGTGTTACTGGAAGTAGGATGCTTGTACTTTACAAATTATATTTGGGATGCTTTATAGCAGGTGATGGGAAGAGGGTCTTTTTGTGCTTCAAAATAAAGCACTACTGTAGAGGTAAGCATTATTCTTGCCCCAAACATGCCAGTGAATAGCTTAAAATAAGAAAACATGACTTGCTTGCCTATAAAGCATAGTTGTCACAGACCTTGGCTGATTCTATTTGTACAGCTCTGGAGTAAAGGCATTCATTGGTACTCGACTAATTGTCCTTGCAAGGTGTTGAGCTTTGGCTTCATGCAGTATCCTTCTTTACAGTACTCGGGAGTGTTTGTACGGCCATCAGATAACATTGCGACTCGTGGTTGGTTTATTGGCATGATGCTTGCTATTGCCTTCTTGATCCTGATCCTGATCATCGTGTGTATTGTCAAGCGCAATCGGGGAGGAAAGTACGCTGTCCAGGAACGAGAGGCTGCTCATGGGCGGACCGACTTCAATGAAGAGCAAGGATTCCCTGAATTTGCACAGCCGTAAGTTTTGTTAGTACTGTTTGCTTTGGAACTGTAAATTGATATCCAATGGACTGATCAAAATATTGTAACTCATTTCAGGATATTTTAATACTATATAAAATATTTTATTTCTTTAAATCTTTTTGTGACATTATAGTACTTTACTTACATTTTAGCATTTCAGTGATGCTCAATCATGTCATCTGTACTCCGACAGTAAAGTTGTGGTAATGCTAAAGTGCGTCTCCTCTCTCAAATTTATTATTATATAACCAGCATTATTGCACACTGAATCCCATTGTGATATATACATCACAAGGTGTTCATCCTACAACCTTGGCAATGCCAAGGTTGTAGGTTCCCATCCACCTCATTGCCCTATTGGATTTTATCATTATTATTATTATTTTAAGCTATGCCCATACTATGTTTGAACTATGAACATAGCACTTGTCTATCAGTAGGTATACTATCGCTTTCATTATTCTCCATTCTTATTTCACTTTCCCCTCTGACTGTGTAGCCAAAAAAATTACTAAGTGTCACATTCCTGATATTTAAGCCATATGCAAGATTAGTTTCTTACATTAAAAAATTAAACCTGATCACTCTAATTTTACAGATTGGATGGACCGAAGAGAGATAGTCTGGGTAGTGATGTGAAAAACCCAATAGAATCAGACACGGACTCTATGGCAGAATATGGAGATGGTGATACAGGTAAGTTTTTGAAGACCGTTCTCTGGTTTACCCTATATCCATTTTCATGGTGCCATTTCACATGGGCCTCGGGCAACTTTCTATTCAGGTTTGAGCCTCGCATTACTTTTAAATTACACTGGAGTTTTTTGTGTGTAATGTGCTTGTTTTGCATTAAGTTGTATTATGTATATTTGGAGTTTTTGTTTGCAGTCTTCACGTTAAGGATTAATCCAGTTTTATGTCTAGCTAAAGTCTACATTGTGTGTGCTTGTGTGTATAGGTACAGTACCTTGATTATCCCAACCATAAATATGAATTTCAGTTATGCTATGCATAAAAAAAAAAACTGGCATTAATTTGTTAATAGTTTTAACCAACTGTTTCCCGTCTTGCTCTAGAGTAAGTTTTCTCTTTCTTTTACCATGGAAATGATATGAGGCCATTTAAAACAATGTATTATAGGTAGTTGGATCATGACTAAAGATCATAGTAGCTGACCCAGGTGGGCAAGTGTTTGTAAGATTTTTTAGGAGCAAGGAAATGGAATAACTATACAGTATAGTCTTCCTCAGTCTGTAGTGAGTCAAGAGTTAAGTTTCTTAATATATAACAATAGTCTTCTCTCTTGGCCTCGTCTTATTAATTATAGAAATGGCTAAAAAGTATTGTTATCAGTGCCAAGATTTCTCTCGTATCAATTAATGCTTTACGTTTACTTAATAACTCTTTCAGAATTGAATATGATTCACCTTGTAGGCAGGCTACAACAATAGTTGGTATGCATTATGTGGGAAGTGAGAGAGCATAGGATTTGTTCATAGTGTATCACAAAGCCAAGTGTTATCAGTGTGATGGATGTGATCACTTACTATTTATTGAACAAATTCATCATTGGTCTAATGTTATACAAGAGAAACTGAACTTGGCTTCCAGACACTTATTAAATAAATTGGGGTTGCAATCAGGAGACTGTTCAAGAATTGTGTTTTTGTCCAGGCAAATTCAGATGTTTTACATCTTTCCCCTATGTGATGAGACTCATTGACCACTTTCTGGGGCTCTGGGAGGGTGGGTGGCAGAAGATTGTGTTCATTGTGTGGTACTTGTGGCTGTCACTGATGGGGATGGGTACTCGCCTGGTTGTGCTGAGGAGGAGAGGTCAGAAGCTCGGTTCTAATCCCATCTGAACGCCCCAATCCTGGTGTATGGTCAGATCACTTCTTGACCTCCAATCAACTGGTGTACAGATTCCCAAGTCCATTGGGTTTTGTCATATCTACATTTGAGGCTGTGTATGAAGGCTATTTTCTCTACTATTTTGTAGCATACAGTATTCTATGTATTTACTACTATGATACTGAACCAATTCTTTACATTTAATGCTCGATGGTGTACTAAATTTTCAAGGAGACTAAGTCTCCTTGTTTGTGTACTGCCGGTGCCCACTTTGTATGTGTGCCTGATTATTTTGTATGTTGTGTGTATGTATTGCCTACTTGTGTGTTCATTCCTCCAGTGACAGTAGGTATAATTTATTTATTCATGGAGCTCTTGGCCCTGAGACTAGTATACCGACATACTTCAAGCTTTTCCCCAGTTCATTCAGACATGTAATATACAAGGTCTTGAGTAAATCATTGCTCAAGTTTTAAAGGGTACTGTTTATCCTATCTAACCTCGCATGGTACCCAGTTGATTTGGTACCTTATATAGAGCTTCCTGTTCCAGCACCCAGCTGAGGGATGTATGGGGGCTTCTACCTAGGACATGGAGGATGATTCTTACATCTCAAAGTGCTACTCTCTATTGGCTTACAAAACAAGCCTTAATCACACAAATATATTTGACCATATTTCTTAGCTCAAATGGCTTGTAATGATTGCAGCAACTTGTCAGTTGTCTCATCACATTTTACTTAATATACTTATATTCTTGCACTGGTGTGCAGCACCTCGCTTGCTGCATCCTCATAAGCTTCACACTTTGTGATGCTTCTCATATCCATAACACAAATGTTCCAAGAGATTTGAAGAGCCCCTCAGATAAGATTGGGCTTATAGTATTAAGGGGAAACCAAGGGAGGGGCTCGCGAGACTGTTGATGATGATGATGGGGTATTCTGTGGATTGACTGTTAGGATAATAAGTAATTGAGGATTTTATTTACAATTGCCATACTTTTGAAATCATTTTATAGTGTCATGGATAATCAAGGCTTAATGTAGTTCTTTTAGCTTTTCCATGCTGTGTTCATGCATTGTTCTGTTTATGTTCAAGTAGATAGTTGTTTTAATATGCTTTGTATAATGTGTTTTGTGATTTCAGCATCTTTTGAATGTTACCTATATGTAACAATCCTCTGCATTGTGCATTAAAAACTGTAATTTTGTTTAACTCCATGCACTAGTTTATATCTTTGTTGTATGTATCTCCATCTTCTCATTTATCTCCCTCCAGCCATGTCTATGCACGCGTTATTTTCCTCCATGTCTTTCATCTACACATTTCTCCTTCAGTTTGTTTCTGTTGGCAATGTTTAGAGTTCATCTTGGAAACACCAACTTGTGACCAGGTTGCAATTTTAACATTTAGTGATAACTTTTAAATACTGTAATTTAGTTGAATAGATGGGACAGGACCTTAAGTGTACTTTGTGAAATTCCTTCCAGTTCTAATACAAAAATAGTTACGGTATACCAATAGAATAATACAAAATTGATTAGCAATTAGTGTGGACAATATCCATCTGTTTCTTGTTTGTAATACTTAGCCTCAGAAGCTAGAAAAATTGCATCAGCCAGAAAAATGATAGGATGGATTATGAGAACTTTTCAATCCAGGGATCCCATCACAATGGTTGTACTCTTCAAATCACTTGTGTTGTCCCATCTTGAGTACTGCTCAGTTCTCACTTTCCCCTTCAGAGCAGGAGAGATTGCTGAAATAGAGGGAATACAGAGAACATATACGGCACGCATAGACGCGATAAAGTACCCAAATTATTGGGATCATCTGAAAGCTCTTCAAATGTACTACTCACTAGAAAGGAGAAGAAAGAGATATCAAATAATATACATGTGGATACTGGATATCCAAATACTGGAGAGCCAGGTACTGAATCTACGCAGGAAAATAACAACATACTGGAGTGAACGATATGGAAGAAAATGCAGAATAGAACCAGTGAAGAGCAGGGATGCTATAGGCACAATTAGAGAACACTGTATAAACATCAGAGGTCCGCGGTTGCTCAACACCCTCCCAGCGAGCATAAGAAATAGTGCCAGAACAACCGTGGATATCTTCAAGAGAAAGCTAGATTGTTTTCTAAAAGAAGTGGTGGACCAACTGGGCTGTGGTGGGTATGTGGGCCTGTGGGCCGCTCCAAGCAACAACCTGTTGGACCAAGCTCTCGCAAGTCAAGCCTGGCTTGGGGAGTAGAAGAACTCCCAGAACCCCATCACGCAGGTATTAAGCTATCAAGAGAAAGCAGCAAGCCATTATGAATATACCTGTCAAAAGCTACAAGATGGTTGTTTATGGTTATTTCACTTGCTCCTTGCATGACAATTGTTCAGTCGTGACTACTTGAGAACACAAACCTCTTTACCTCGCAAACCAAACCACCTCACTTCAATACCTTCTTTGCTATCTTCCAAGGCACAGAGCAGACTGTGATGTTCTTTTTTTTCATGCCTTCTTTACTAATTAGTATGCAGCTATTTTCCAGGTGAGAATAAAAACATTCAATTCATTTTGAACATCAACAGGTTTGTACTGGCAGCATAATTATTAACTGTGCTGTATGCTTTTTAAAATTAAGGAACATAGTGCTGAAGTAAATGTAGTCTTGCACATTTCTTACAAAATATCAGTGTTGTACAGTACATGCAACATTCTCCATTTTGTTTTATTAGCTTGCTTTATTTCTTTGTATTTATTTTTAAAGTGCATATCACTAAAGTCGATTACCTGTTCTTTCACGGTAAATTATTTCTATTTTACATATGGGATCGTCCTACTTGCTTTCAAGCTCGGCTCACTCATTCTATTCATCTATTAATTGTGGACCTTTGCTGAAATTTGCAAATGTCTAATTAGCAGCATTGAATAAACTTTCCAAGTTGATAAATATTACTAGAATGATGTACTTGAGCTGACTTAATTTTACTTAATGTTATATCCTCACTACAAGGTTTTTGCTTTTAGAAGAGACATTACAATCTTTTTATATGATTTGGTAAGCATTATGCTTTATCCATGAATATCTTGACTATAATTTGAAAACATGTTTTCATGCACTTTAAATAAATTTTATATAATGTACATAATATACAATACAGTAATACAATAAATTTTCATTGGACTGGGTAATCGATTTTAGCACTACCATCTACTAAAAACCTATTTTCCGAGTAGAGTACTTTGTAGTTATAGGATTTTGATTTTTTAGAAGATTGTTAGCAAGTGCACTGCTTGTGTGTGTATATTTTTATATTTGTTTGTTGATTGCTTGAATATTTGGTCCGTCTCAGGAGCAGGCATGGCTGAAGACGGCTCCTTCATTGGTCAGTACGGCCGCAAGAAAGGCGAGACAACATCCAATGCATTTGCCACCCTAGTTTGATGTTATACCTGCATTCTTTTACATGTAAGCCTTGGTTTTTATATTATGCAAAAGGATTGATTTTTCTGACTTTTAACATTCATTTAGCTTAGAATTCTGCCATGAAAGTTTATTATTAATTAAGTTTTTATTGTTAGGCTTAGTTTTTTTTTATAACTTGGTTAACACTTTCACACTCTTCGAACGCCCCTGGCGTCCACACTTTTTCTCTAAAGAGTCTGAGTTGAGGATGCGAGCGGCGTCCAACATTTTACAATATTTGTTTAAAATTTAAATTTTATCCGATCTGAGTTTTTTTTTAATGAGCACCTTTAGATTGTGCACAATTTGATACCAAAATGAAAGATGCAACACGAACATTGATGTCAGAACACTGGAAAAATATAATTAATTTTGTGATGATGAGCGTCCAAAATTTAAAATATTTGTTAAAATTCCATTTATTGCTCTATTATTATGGGACTAGTTTTACAATACACGCCTTTATATTGCGAACAATTTGATGCCAAAATGAAAGACGTAGCACAAAAATTTGTTATCAAACTGAACGAGTATACAAATTAGCTTGCGGTGTGCCAATTGGGGCTCATTCACGGGTAACTTTGGGCTTTGCTGCGGGGAGTCACGTCGGGCTTTTGGACCTTTTATGCACATACTCGTGCAGGGAATATAATTGCGAACACAATGATTCCAAAATGAACAATGTAGCACGAGAATTAAGGTGAGAAAACTGAAACGAGTATACACATTTCGGTGTCGCCACACGCTTGACCTCGCTGCCGGGAACATGACACCAAAGTCTGTGGCGCACACGCTTCGGGCGTGATAGTGTTAACTTAGGAAATATAGAGTATTGACGGGATTGTCAGTGATGTTGAAATGCTGTAGCAGCCAAAGTTGATGCTTTTCTGTGATAATTTGTGCAAATAAATAACTACTGATAATTGCACAGGTAAATTATGGTACATGGCATGCCATTCCTCATGTGGAGCAAGCAAAACAATAATTGTGAGGTAACTTTAAGCCCAAGTTTCATTTATATCAATAGTTGACTGAAAATGGGTTATGACATTCATATCTATAGTTGTCTCCTGCATGGCTTTAACTAGTACAGTAGTTAACTTTTAATCGGTGTTTGATAATGAAGAATTAAAATTTATTACTGATAATTAGTTTTGAGAGGCAACTTGGCATAATCAATAAAGCTCTAGATGAGAGATCTTGTGCATTTTTCCTATTAAAAGCTGGTTATGTTGCAGCATAGTATGATAATTTCCTTTTATGCTTTTCAATGACATTTCATGGTATTACGTTATGGCCATGTGTGCTGCGTAGGTCACATGGTTCAAGCGCTGGATTAGCTGCAGCTTTTACTGGAAGGTTAATACTTTGGTATTAGAATTGTTTATTTTTGTAAAAGTTTCAGGCTGAAATAGAGTTTATTAATGTATAATTATATTCATGTGCTAGGTTGCTGATGAAAGTCATTTGTATATATTTCAGGAAGGTTCACAGAAGATGGGTCATTCATTGGACAGTATGGAGGAGCTACTGGTAAGCGAAAGCCAGCTCCCGAAGACAAATCACCATCTGCTGTGGCTACGTTTGTCTAGAAATCTTCATAGCCATGTGGCAGTCTTCACCTAGCGCCATGGTACCTGTCAACACCCATCCTTTGGTCACTTTTTCCAGATTTATATATCTGTAGTATGCTGTCATTTCAGGGTTTGTAGTGACTGACCTAGATATTGTACTAAAATTTGTTTTGGTGTTATACGTGATCTTGTTGTTTAATGGTACCACAGCAAATTAATTTGGTAAAAGAGGGTCAACAGTGGTGTTGAGAATGATAAACAGAAACAAGATGAGAAACACACGGCAGAATGTTTCTCATAATATTTGTAACATCTAGCAGTCAATCAAAGAACTATCAGATCATACATGACCAGTGAAATTTAATAATTGTTATTTGAAAAGTAAGAAGTGATGACATTGTTTGTATATGGATATGAAACAATTACAAGTTGAATTAGATCTTCTGATAAAGAAGACACTTAAGGTCCATCCATCAGAGCCCTTTAGTGATTATTTACCTCAGATTCCCTGATAGAGTAGTTAAATATAATATGGCCTTTTAAAATAATGGTCAAGAAACTTTGTATATGTGATTTAAAGTATTAAACATTTAGTTTGGAATAGTTGTATGAACTGTGAAACCAAATGTTAATACAGTGTCTCTTAATATTATTTGTGCCAAAATGGCCACAGAAATGATACTTCCTCTTTATTACTTTAGATTATGGGATGCAAAAGGAATAATTGTAATATTTGCAAACTATGTGAATATAGAGTATCTTGGGGAAACAGTTGCCCACATTTGAGAGGGTGTCCCCACTCCCCCTTCCCCTTCCCCAGCAATTGGGATATAGTGAGAATTGTGATGGCTCACTTGTGTATGAGAGAGGACTCGCGAGAGGTGTAGTGGGCCGTTGGAACCCAGGCCCACTAGTGTTGCTTACTTTAAGTTATTCATCGTGATCAGACTCGGTACATGCAGTGAAAATTTGGAATCTCATCTTCATAGAATCTCCAGTGAATATATTCCACAATTTAGAAGCATTGTTGCAGATTTATATAGATGATAATGAAGTGTTCATGTCAAAGAGAAAATTCAACATTTCTATATAGCCAGCAGGCATTGATGTAAGTGTTGCAATTAAGATGTAAATGTGCCTCTTGTCAGCTTTTGAATCACAATTAAGCATTGCTAGTATTTCTTTCCATTTGGAATGTGATGAACCGAGGAAAGGTAGTCCTTGATTGGTGGTGCAATGAGACCTAGTCTTTTATTTGTTTAAAAAGAAAGAAAAGATGAGAGCAAGTCTCATGAATATCATACATTATCTTCAGGCTCATTGGTCATCTCACTAATAATGCTGTTGTGATATTCTTTGTGTAAATCTCTTTCCTGAGAATTAATACTTAATTTGTTTCAAGTTGTATTCATACTTTCTAATTTTTTTGTATAAATCTCAAGTTTTGCACAAACATTGCTAGAATCTGGTAATAATTGACCGAGGTAAGGGAACCTTGTATTGCGGAGCTGAATGCTACTGTTAAAGAAATGTGTATGCCAATGATCTCCATGTTTGTGTATGAGGAAAATTTGAGTGCATAACAGCACAGATGGTGGTAGTCCATAGTGTGGGCAGGCAAATATTCTCATGTCAGTTTACTTGCATCTGTGCTGTGACAAGCACCCAGTGTCAAATTTTACAAAAACATTGCCAGCCTTGTGTGTGTGTGTTATTTTTATACAAGTGACCTTTTGTATCTTCCTTTCAAAGTTTGTGGTAATATGCTCATTTTCTGTTTACTTGTGATTAATTTTTTTTTTTAGTCCATATATTATGGAAAGTGAACAGACATACAGGTTGTGAACATGAATGACACAATGAGAGTATAGTTTCCTATTTTGCTTAAAGCAAAGAAATGATAGCTAATGTCCACTTAGATTTTGAAAAAGTGCCTATTTTCATTATGTATAGTCCAGGAAAGGAAATTTCAGTATAGTATGTAAATTTAAATTTTAATTTCTTCCATAATACCATGTTTTAAATTTGGCTTACACGGTATATGATCACTGCACCATACACATAGGAGGATGTTTACAGTTGAAACAATGTAACTGTCCCATATAGTGAAGCAAATGGTAGTGTTGTGTATGGATGAGTGAATGTTGTTTAATAGCACTTTGTACAGTAATGGTGTATGAAGTGTGTCATGCCTTTGCATATATATGATGGAAGCATGGATTATGAGGTCAAGATTTTAATCCTTAGGTGTTCTTTTATCCTGTTCAATATGGCAGTAGGCTTCACTGGAGCTTCATCATCTGTGAATTCATCATGTATACTATAAAGGGAAAAAGTGATGGATAGTAGCAGAATGTTTTACAAAATTACTAAATATTGGCTTTTATATATATATATATAATTATTATATTATTATATATTATAATTAGTACATTGTCAAGATGAATAGTGAGGTGGCAGCGAGTCACAATAATGATGCTCCCATCACGTTCCCCTTTAATGTATTTACAATACTGTGGTATTTAGGATGGTCTCACATTCTTATCATCCACACTGCAGACATGTAAAGCTTGTGGATGGAAGTAACAAACAATAAAATAATTGGAAAAAAAATGCATCTTAATGTGTGTTAAGCCTGGAGGTGGTGGTCACAACACTTGAATAGTCAACCAGGCTAGAAATAGTAGCTGCCTTGTGTGGGCTAGTAGGCCTTGTGTAGTTCCTTTACTATTATTTAAAGGATTGGTTGACCTGGTATACTTCATTACAACCATATGAGCATAATCAATATAGGTATTGTGGAGTTCATGCAATTTTATGCCATGACCATTACTTGCAAGTAGCAATTGCATATTGTCATAAATGACAAAGAAATTGATCACGGTGTTTGAATGGTCAAAATTGAGCACTTGAAGGTTGAAAACCTTCACCAGAACTCCATGCAGTGGCAACGCGTGTTGAGTGCACTACATGGACTTGTGCAGCAGAATAAGGTACTAAAGTTGTTTCAACAAATGGCATGGCCATGAACCCGTCAGAAAACACACAATACATTCTCCATAGAAACCCTACAAAACTTTAGATGGTGGTGAGGTGACACTTCTCTCATTCCGCTAGCATCACCATCTTCACCACCACTGGGAATTCCAGCATCATTACTACTTGTTTGGCGGTCGCGAATTTGAGGATTAATTTTAAATTGATTTATCCTCGTGTTCATTGCAGAGTGTGTTGTAGCAAGCACAATACCTCCCACTCTGCCAATCATGGCACCAACATGCACAAATGGTTCCTCAGTCTTGCTGTCCGTTTCCGAATCAGACTCGTCACTTGAGGGATCAAATTCATGACCAGAGCTTGAAAAATACTTGTAGTTAGCAAACCCCTCCCTTTTCACCTTAGCTATACCCTGTCCATCCTCACTACACCTTATGAGACAATTTTGTTTGTTAAAGTAGAGTATATGAAGTTTTATTTGATTTGGCTCTCGAACCAACCTTGAATTAGTTTAACTTCGTTAATTAATATTTTGACTGTCCAGTTTGTTGATCAGCTTAGGCTCAGGTTTGATTTAGATATTAGGTTTATTTCTCTTTTTCAAACTTAATTTATTTGTAGTCACTGGACTGTCTAAATTATAGTTAGTAATTTAGATGCTTAGCTGGTAGATGGAGGGAACAGGCCTCAACATGTGGTCAACAATATGACTGCTTCTGTGTCCTGATAGAATCTACACAACCTTCTGGCAAGGTTGTTATTAGAGTACAGTCAAATTTACATTTAATTTATCAAAATTACCTCGTGTAAACATTTATGACCATATTAATTTAAGTACTGTATATTCTTATGCAAGATATGTTTCTTGCCTCGTAACTGCACTCATCCACTCCCTTGAGTTACCCCATATATGTATTTTGTACTGCCACACTATCTATGCAACAAGAAAAAGTAAGTGTTGCTTGGCTACAACTGCAGTGAGGTGGGCACGACCAGATTTTGCAGTCGCAGACATCAGAACTTGTGATGGCTGATCCTGGACAAGTCTCGTGTCCTTTCGAGAGTATATTGTATATCTCTGCTTTCCTCCTCACTCTACCTCCAGTGAGGGAGAATCTTTTGTATTACTTATTTAGAGTTTAAGGCTCTTACCTGTTTATGAACTTGAATTAACAATATAATTTCAATTAAATCTCTAAGCACTAGATAATTTTATTTTAATCATATACTGTACTTTGTACTGAATAATTGGAGATAAATTGTCTCCCAATTGCGTTTCATGGTGTCTGACGCAAGAGCCAGGCTGATGTTGCCCATCCCCCACGGGTCAGCATTGTCCTGCACAACTATACACTCATAAATTATGTGTTAATTTGTAAAAGTACACCTGAACAGTTTCTCTCAAAGGTTTTAGTATTTTAAATTAAAAGTTATGGTACTGAAATAAATATTTCCCACACTGTTCATCCCCAATACTCCCTATCCTCACTTCACCCTGTCCATTCCCACTACACTTCCATTACTACACCCTGTACTTTTCCCATTACATCCTGTCCTCACCAATTACACTGTCCTTCCCCACCACACTGTTCATCCCCAATACTCCCTGTCCTCACCACACCCTGGCCACCCTCACCACACCTTCTCTTAACTTCAACTAGTCCATTCCAACTACACCTTGTCCTGGAGCCTTGAGTACTGCTCCATACTCACTCCTCCCTTTGCAATCTCATTCAGGAGTGAGTGCTGAAATAAGAGGGAATACAGAGAACATGTATGACACGCACAGACATGATAAAGTGCCTAAACTATTGGGATTCGAATAACCCAGATACGCCAGGAGAGAGATTATCTCTTGACTGGGAATCATACATCATTAGTTTGAACTGTGGAGGAACCTCTAAAAAGCTTATGTACATATACACTACATCCTAAAGTAATTTAAAAATAGAAATGGCAAAAAAGTTAATAAATCATACAAGTGAATATAAACAAATATATTTTTGTATATCAATATAATCACATTTTGAGAATGATTGTAAGTATACAAGAATGGTCACTTGTTTTGAGTATAAAAAGTGAAATGACTAGTCATATAAGAACATCCTTACAACAATTACATATAATGTAAAGCTTACTTTATCTTATTGGAAGATAAAAGTAAGCTTTGGTTGACCAAACCACACACTAGAAAGTGAAGGGACGACATTGTGACTCCTCGTTTGGTTATCTGTAACTTTCTAAAGTCTTGCAATGTAGGTGAGTTTTTGTATAATTTTATAACTTGACTTTTGGTTTCATGATAAGATTATAAGTTAAGTATGACAAACATTTCTCAAGGTTAAATGTAACAAATCTACATGATACAAAGGAGGACACACGTATCTTACAAGTACTGTTGGCGAGACAGCACAGTATTTCTTGATTTGTGGTGCATTAATTTGAAAAATTGCATCAATAATAATAATACAGTACATCTCATTATATTTAATAAGATGTATACTGTATCTATAATTATAAATAGGAAAGTAATTATTTACATTTTCATACAGAATATTCCTGAAGTAGAAAATCTGGAATGTTTGAAATGAGATTTGAATATATCACAAACATTTAATGTTGGAAAATTGGCATTACTATTTCTGGATAAAATATATAATGGGGCATCATTCAAACAATTTCCAGGTATAATACAAAATATCAATAAAGATGCCACCCAGTGTGGAACTGAATAAAGGGAAAATATCTGCAAACCTTAAATTGTGTGTACATAAAACTATAATTTAGGAGGCTGTATTATAGACAAAAAATATTTAGGCTATGCATTGGGGCCCTTCACACAACCTCAATATTTCCTAAAAAACTCTTTATGTTCTAATAATGATGTGCTCTATAGGCTCACAGCAGAAAACATTCCCAGTGGGCACTATATCAAAGAGTGGTGCCATTAGCGACAATTCAACATTGATTTAGCTTCGAACCGACGCTTTTCCTGGATACTGTGCCCACTGGGGCGTTACAATTATCAAAATATATTATACATATACATGGACTGATGGTCTATTCAAAGTCATAGGAATTATTTAAGTAATTATCACAAGGTGGTGCAAAGTTCAATTATATTTTTTTAATAGTATAGCATTATGTCACAAATTTAAAACACTTCTAAGTAATCTTTTCCAATAAGAACTGTCAAATGCTGATTGCTTTGTTATACTAAGGCCGGCCCTCCCCCCCCCCCCCAGAAAAAAAAAAGCTACAGAGTATTTAATCCTATAATTGCCATTAATAGTGAATACAAATAATATTTTTGTTTCAAGCTTCGGTACTGTTATCTTGAGGTTATCTTGAGATGATTTCGAGGCTTTAGTGTCCCTGCGGCCCGGTCCTCGACCAGGCCTCCACCCCCAGGAAGCAGCCCGTGACAGCTGACTAACACCCAGGTACCTATTTTACTGCTAGGTAACAGGGGCATAGGGTGAAAGAAATTCTGCCCATTGTTTCTCGCTGTTCCCATAACAAAAGGGGATATAATACTCAATATTACTTTAATGGGATAGATAATTTAGGATCCATATGCCAGAATATGAACTTAGATGAACAGAAGTACAAAGAAATCAATCTGGCATGATAAACATGGATGTGAAAAGCAAAAAAATTTAAACATTAACAGACTGTTTGAAAATTAAAGAGAAACTTAAATTCTCATATTTGAAATAAGGATAGAAGCAGAAGCAAATACAGTATTATTAAGTACTGTAAAATGTTTTTTTATGAAGAAATAAATGCAAATACCTGTACTGTATTTTGAGAGGTAAGTCTGTGGAATATATATTATGAAGATTTGAAGAGTAAAACAATATGTTGTTAATACATATGGGTTTTGTAAGTTGAATATGAAATTATGAAGAAATAAAAGATGACCTGTGTGTGTAATTACCCAAGTGTAGTTACAGGATGAGAGCTACGCTTGTGGTGTCCCATCTACCCAGCACTCTTTGTCATATAAAGATTTGAATCTACCGACGGCTTTGGCCTCCACCACCTTCTCACTTAACATGTTCCAACCGTCTACCACTCTGTTTGCAAAAGTGAATTTTCTTATATTTCTTCTGCATCTTTGTTTAGTTAGTTTAAATATATGACCTCTTGTTATTGAAGTTCCAGGTCTCAGGAAATCTTCCTTATCAATTCCTGTTACTATTTTGTGCATAGTGATCATATCACCTCTTTTTCTTTTGTCTTCTAGTTTTGGCATATTTAATACCTCTAACCTCTCCTCGTAGCTCTTGCCCGTCAGTTTTGGTAGCCACTTAGTAGCATGTCTTTGCACCTTTTCCAGTTTGTTGATGTGCTTCTTAAGATATGGGCACCACACAACCACTGCATATTGTAGCTTTGGCCTAACAAAAGTCGTGAACAATTTCTTTAGCATTTTGCCATCCATGTATTTAAAAGCAATTCTGAAGTTAGAAAGTGTAGCATAGGCTCCTCGCACAACGTTCTTTATGTGGTCCTCAGGTGACAGTTTTCTATCTAGAACCACCCCTAGATATCTTTCTTTATCAGAATTCTTTAAAGATTTCTCACATAACTTGTAGGTTGTGTGGGGTCTATGTTCTCCTATTCCACATTCCATAACATGGCATTTATTCACATTAAATTCCATTTGCCAAGTGGTGCTCCATATACTTATTTTGTCTAGGTCTTCTTGAAGGGTATGACAATCATCTAGGTTTCTTATCTTCCCAATTATCTTAGCATCATCAGCAAGCATGTTCATATAATTCTGTATTCCATCTGGTAGATTATTTATGTAGATAATGAACATCACCAGCAAGAAATGAGCCCTGTGGTACTCCACTTGTGACATTTCTCTAGTCCGATACATTGCCTCTGATTACTGCCCTCATTTTTCTATCAGTCAGAACATTTTTCATCCATGTTAGAAGCTTACCTCTCACCCCTCCAATATTTTCCAGAACAACCTCTTATGTGGAACTGGGTCAAAAACCTTTTTTTAGGTCCAGATAGATGCAGTCAACCCAACCATCTCTTTCCTGTAAAATCTCTGTGGCTCGATCATAGAAACCGAGTAAATTCAATACACACGCTCTTCCAGATCGAAAACCATACTGTCTGTCTGATATTATATCATTTCTCTCCAGGTGTTCTACCCATTTAGTTTTTATTATTTTTTCCAATATTTTGACTATGTTATGTTGACTATGTTGTTGACTATGACTATGTTGACTATGTTAGCCTTTTTCCACACATCTGCTATGACTCCTGTACACAGGGATGTCTGAAAAATCAGCTGAAATGGAATGCTGAGATAAGTTGCACATTCTCTCAGAACCCATGGTGAAACTCCATCTGGGCCAACTGCTTAGTTCTTATTTAGCTCCAAGAGGATTTGTTTTACTTCGTCTCTAGACACCTCTGTGTGTTCTATGCTGTTCTCTGGAATTCTTATTGTGTCTGGTTCTCTGAATATCTCATTTTGTACAAACACTTTGGAACTTTTCGTTTAATGTTTCACACATTTCCTTTTCATTTTCCGTGTATCTGTCCCCCCATTTTCAATCTCTGAATATTATCCTTTACCTGCAGCTTGCTTTTAATGAATTTATAGAAAAGGCCTGGATCCGATTTACATTTGTCTGCTATACCGTTCTCAAAGTTCCTCTCTGCCTCTCTCCTTACTTACGTGTAGTTGTTTCTTGCATCTTTGTATCGCTGATATGTTTGGGGGTTTGGCCTCTTCTTATAATGATTCCAGGCTTGTGTCTTTTGATCTCTCGCCCTCTCGCAATTTCCGTTGAACCAACCCTGTTTCCTAGGTCTGCATCTCAGTTTTGGTATGAATGTTTGTGTGCCTTCATTGTATATTTCACAAAATTTGGCATACATCTCATTTACTTCCTTGCCTAGCGACAAATCTGTCCAATTATACCCACGAAAAAAAATGTCCAAGTTCCCCATAGCGTCCTCTCTTGAAATCGAGTTTAACAACTGTTTCAATGTCCCCATTCTCTACCATAGTGGACATTATAGTGGATCATTATACAGTGGGGCCCTAGATTTACGATGGTAATCCATTCCCAGAGACGGATCGTAAGTCGAAGAGATTTTTCCCATAAGAAATAAAGGGAATTGAATTAATCCGTTCCCCACCCTCCAAAATATTAACTTACAAATACATTTTATACTGAATTCAATTTTTTTCTCTAACTACAATACAGTACATATGTTTATCTTACCTTTATGGAGGACTCTTGATGGCGTATGGAAGATGGTGAGGAGAGGGAGGAGAGGTGTTACTGTTTGGAAGGGGAGTCTCCTTCCATTATAACATCAGGCAGTGAGAACTTCTTTGGGGTACACACACTGGCACGTTTTGCCTGCATACCACTAGGACCTGCTTCTGGCTCACTGCTTTATTTTCTCACTAGAAACTGTTCCATTGAAGATTGTTTTTACCTTCTTTCCAACATTTGTCTGTAGTGAGGCATCACATTGTCATTAAAAAGATATATGCAACGGGCTGTTACAGCTTTATCTGGGTGATTCTTTTCAGCAAAATTTTGCAGATCTTCCCATACTGCACACATTTTCTAAATGAGTAAGGGACATCCTCTTATGCCGCCGCCGCCTCTGAAGATTTATTGTATTTATTTTCTGGCCGCTAGCGTCGAAAATAGCGCGGTTTTCGGCCGTTAGCGGTAAAAATCGCCCGATTTTTGGCCGCTAGCGGCGAAAATCGCGCTATTTTTGGCCTTTAGCGGCGAAAATCGCGATTTTCGCCCGCCAGCTGCGAAAATCGCATGGTTTTTGGCCGCTAGAAGCGAAAATCGCACGATTTTTGGCCGCTAGCGGCGAAATTTGCACGGTTTTTGGCCGCTAGCGGCAAAAATCGCCCCTTTTTGGCCGCTAGCGGCGAAAATAGCCCCTTTTTTGGCCGCTAGCGGCGAAAATCGGTCGATTTTTGGCAGGTAGCAGCGAAATTCGCGCGATTTTTGCCCGCCAGCTGCAAAAATCGCATGGTTTCTGGCCGCTAGCGTCAAAAATAGCGCGGTTTTCGGCCGTTAGCGGCAAAAATCGCCCGATTTTTGGCCGCTAGCGGCGAAAATCACACGGTTTTTGGCCGGTAGCGGCGAAAATCGCGCTATTTTTGCACGCCAGCTGCAAAAATCGCATAGTTACTGGCCGCTAGCGGCGAAAATCGCGCGATTTTTAGCCGCTAGCGGCGAAAATCACACGGTTTTTGGCCGGTAGCGGCGAAAATCGCGCTATTTTTGCACGCCAGCTGCAAAAATCGCATAGTTACTGGCCGCTAGCGGCGAAAATCGCGCGATTTTTAGCCGCTAGCGGCGAAAATCACACGGTTTTTGGCCGCTAGCGGCGAAAATCGCACTATTTTTGGCCTTTAGCGGCGAAAATCCCGATTTTTGCCCGCCAGCTGCTAAAATTGCATAGTTTTTGGCCGCTAGAGGCGAAAATCGCACGGTTTTTGGCCGGTAGCGGCGAAAATCGCGCTATTTTTGCACGCCAGCTGCAAAAATCGCATAGTTACTGGCCGCTAGCGGCGAAAATCGCGCGATTTTTAGCCGCTAGCGGCGAAAATCACACGGTTTTTGGCCGGTAGCGGCGAAAATCGCGCTATTTTTGCACGCCAGCTGCAAAAATCGCATAGTTACTGGCCGCTAGCGGCGAAAATCGCGCGATTTTTAGCCGCTAGCGGCGAAAATCACACGGTTTTTGGCCGCTAGCGGCGAAAATCGCACTATTTTTGGCCTTTAGCGGCGAAAATCCCGATTTTTGCCCGCCAGCTGCTAAAATTGCATAGTTTTTGGCCGCTAGAGGCGAAAATCGCGCTATTTTTGGCCGGTAGCGGCGAAAATCGCGCTATTTTTGCCCGCCAGCTGCAAAAATCGCAGTTTCTGGCCGCTAGCGGCGAAAATCGCGCTATTTTTGGCCGCTAGCGGCGAAAATCGCGATTTTTGCCCGCCAGCTGCAAAAATCGCATGGTTTTTGGCCGCTAGAGGCGAAAATCGCGCGGTTTTTGGCCGGTAGCGGCGAAAATCGCGCTATTTTTGGCCGGCAGCTGCAAAAATCGCAGTTTCTGGCCGCTAGCGGCGAAAATCGCGCGATTTTTGGCCGCTAGCGGCGAAAATAGCGATTTTTGATCGCCAGCTGCGAAAATCGCATGGTTTTTGGCCGCTAGAGGCGAAAATCGCGCGGTTTTTGGCCGGTAGCGGCGAAAATCGCGCTATTTTTGCACGTCAGCTGCAAAAATCGCATAGTTACTGGCCGCTAGCGGCGAAATTCGCACGATTTTTGGCCGCTAGCGGCGAAATTTGCACGGTTTTTGGCCGCTAGCGGCAAAAATCGCCCTTTTTTGGCCGCTAGCGGCGAAAATAGCCCCTTTTTTGGCCGCTAGCGGCGAAAATCGGTCGATTTTTGGTAGGTAGCGGCGAAATTCGCGCGATTTTTGCCCGCCAGCTGCAAAAATCGCATAGTTTCTGGCCGCTAGCGGCGAAAACCACACGGTTTTTGGCCGCTAGCGGCGAAAATCGCGCTATTTTTGGCCTTTAGCAGGGAAAATCATGATTTTTGCCCGCCAGCTGCGAAAATCGCATGGTTTTTGTCCGCTAGAGGCGAAAATCGCGCTATTTTTGGCCGGTAGCGGCGAAAATCGCGCTATTTTTGCCCGCCAGCTGCAAAAATCGCATTGTTTCTGGCCGCTAGCGGAGAAAATCACGCGACTTTTGGCCGCTAGCGGCGAAATTCGCACGATTTTTGGCCGCTAGCGGCGAAAATCGCGCTATTTTTGGCCTTTAGCGGCGAAAATCGCGATTTTTGCCCGCCAGCTGCGAAAATCGCATGGTTTTGGCCGCTAGAGGCGAAAATCGCACGGTTTTTGGCCGCTAGCGGCGAAAATCGCGCTATTTTTGGCCGGTAGCGGCGAAAATCGCGCTATTTTTGCCCGCCAGCTGCAAAAATCGCATAGTTTCTGGCCGCAAGCGGCGAAAATCGCGCGATTTTTGGTCGGTAGCGGCGAAATTCGCACGATTTTTGGCCGCTAGCGGCGAAATATGCACGATTTTTGGCCGCTAGCGGCGAAAATCGCCCCGTTTTTGGCCGCTAGCGGCGAAAATAGCCCCTTTTTTGGCCGCTAGCGGCGAAAATCGGTCGATTTTTGGCAGGTAGCGGTGAAATTCGCGCGATTTTTGCCCGCCAGCTGCAAAAATCGCATGATTTCTGGCCGCTAGCGTCGAAAATAGCGCGGTTTTTGGCCGTTAGCGGAAAAAATCGCCCGATTTTTGGCCGCTAGCGGCGAAAATCACACGGATTTTGGCCGCTAGTGGCGAAAATCGCGCTATTTTTGGCCTTTAGCGGCGAAAATCGCGATTTTTGCCCGCCAGCCGCGAAAATCGCATGGTTTTTGGCCGCTAGAGGCGAAAATCGCACGGTTTTTGGCCGCTAGCGGCGAAAATTGCGCGGTTTTTGGCCGGTAGCGGCGTAAATCGCGCTATTTTTGCCCGACAGCTGCAAAAATCGCATAGTTTCTGGCCGCTAGCGGCGAAAATAACGCGATTTTTGGCCGCTAGTGGCGAAATTCGCACGATTTTTGGCCGCTAGCGGCGAAAATAGCCCCTTTTATGGCCGCTAGTGGCGAAAATCGGTCGATTTTTGGCAGGTAGCGGCGAAATTCGCGCGATTTTAGGCCTTTAGCGGCGAAAATCGCGATTTTTCCCCGCCAGCTGCGAAAATCGCATGGTTTTTGGCCGTTTGAGGCGAAAATCGCGCGGTTTTTGGCCGGTAGCGGCGAAAATCGCGCTATTTTTGCCCGCCAGCTGCAAAAATCGAATAGTTTCTGGCCGCTAGCGGCGAAAATCGCGCGATTTTTGGACGTTAGCGGCGAAATTTGCACGATTTTTGGCCGTTAGCGGCGAAAATCGCCCCGTTTTTGGCCGCTAGTGGCGAAAATAGCCCCTTTTTTGGCCGCTAGCGGCGAAAATCGTTCGATTTTTGGCAGGTAGCGGCGAAATTCGCGCGATTTCTGCCCGCCAGCTGCAAAAATCGCATGGTTTCTGGCCGCTAGCGTCGAAAATAGCGCGGTTTTCGGCCGTTAACGGCAAAAATCGCCTGATTTTTGGCCGCTAGCGGCGAAAATCGCACGGTTTTTGACCGCTAGCGGCGAAAATCGCGCTATTTTTGGCCTTTAGCGGCGAAAATCGCGATTTTTGCCCGCCAGCTGCGAAAATCGCATGGTTTTGGCCGCTAGAGGCGAAAATCGCACGGTTTTTGGCCGGTAGCGGCGAAAATCGCGCTATTTTTGGCCGGTAGCGGCGAAAATCGCGCTATTTTTGCCCGCCAGCTGCAAAAATCGCATAGTTTCTGGCCGCAAGCGGCGAAAATCGCGCGATTTTTGGCCGGTAGCGGCGAAATTCGCACGATTTTTGGCCGCTAGCGGCGAAATATGCACGATTTTTGGCCGCTAGCGGCGAAAATCGCCCCGTTTTTGGCCGCTAGCGGCGAAAATAGCCCCTTTTTTGGCCGCTAGCGGAGAAAATCGGTCGATTTTTGGCAGGTAGCGGCGAAATTCGCGCGATTTTTGCCCGCCAGCTGCAAAAATCGCATGATTTCTGGCCGCTAGCGTCGAAAATAGCGCGGTTTTCGGCCGTTAGCGGCAAAAATCGCCCGATATTTGGCCGCTAGCGGCGAAAATCACACGGATTTTGGCCGCTAGCGGCGAAAATAGCCCCTTTTATGGCCGCTAGCGGCGAAAATCGGTCGATTTTTGGCAGGTAGCGGCGAAATTCGCGCGATTTTTGGCCTTTAGCGGCGAAAATCGCGATTTTTGCCCGCCAGCAGCGAAAATCGCATGGTTTTTGGCCGCTAGAGGCGAAAATCGCAAGGTTTTTGGCCGCTAGCGGCGAAAATCGCGCGGTTTTTGGCCGGTAGCGGCGTAAATCGCGCTATTTTTGCCCGCCAGCTGCAAAAATCGCATAGTTTCTGGCCGCTAGCGGCGAAAATAACGCGATTTTTGGCCGCTAGCGGCGAAATTCGCACTATTTTTGGCCGCTAGCGGCGAAAATAGCCCCTTTTATGGCCGCTAGCGGCGAAAATCGGTCGATTTTTGGCAGGTAGCGGCGAAATTCGCGCGATTTTTGGCCTTTAGCGGCGAAAATCGCGATTTTTGCCCGCCAGCTGCGAAAATCGCATGGTTTTTGGCCGCTAGAGGCGAAAATCGCGCGGTTTTTGGCCGGTAGCGGCGAAAATCGCGCTATTTTTGCCCGCCAGCTGCAAAAATCGAATAGTTTCTGGCCGCTAGCGGCGAAAATCGCGCGATTTTTGGCCGCTAGCGGAGAAAATAGCGATTTTTGCCCGCCAGCTGCGAAAATCGCATGGTTTTTGGCCGCTAGAGGCGAAAATCGCGCGGTTTTTGGCCGGTAGCGGCGAAAATCGCGCTATTTTTGCACGCCAGCTGCAAAAATCGCATAGTTACTGGCCGCTAGCGGCGAAAATCGCGCGATTTTTGGCCGCTAGCGGCGAAAATCACACGGTTTTTGGCCGCTAGCGGCGAAAATCGCGCTATTTTTGGCCTTTAGCGGCGAAAATCCCGATTTTTGCCCGCCAGCTGCTAAAATCGCATAGTTTTTGGCCGCTAGAGGCGAAAATCACGCTATTTTTGGCCGGTAGCGGCGAAAATCGCGCTATTTTTGCCCGCCAGCTGCAAAAATCGCAGTTTCTGGCCGCTAGCGGCGAAAATCGCGCTATTTTTGGCCGCTAGCGGCGAAAATCGCGATTTTTGCCCGCCAGCTGCAAAAATCGCATGGTTTTTGGCCGCTAGAGGCGAAAATCGCGCGGTTTTTGGCCGGTAGCGGCGAAAATCGCGCTATTTTTGGCCGCCAGCTGCAAAAATCGCAGTTTCTGGCCGCTAGCGGCGAAAATCGCGCGATTTTTGGCCGCTAGCGGCGAAAATAGCGATTTTTGCCCGCCAGCTGCGAAAATCGCATGGTTTTTGGCCGCTAGAGGCGAAAATCGCGCGGTTTTTGGCCGGTAGCGGCGAAAATCGCGCTATTTTTGCACGTCAGCTGCAAAAATCGCATAGTTACTGGCCGCTAGCGGCGAAATTCGCACGATTTTTGGCCGCTAGCGGCGAAATTTGCACGGTTTTTGGCCGCTAGCGGCAAAAATCGCCCTTTTTTGGCCGCTAGCGGCGAAAATAGCCCCTTTTTTGGCCGCTAGCGGCGAAAATCGGTCGATTTTTGGTAGGTAGCGGCGAAATTCGCGCGATTTTTGCCCGCCAGCTGCAAAAATCGCATAGTTTCTGGCCGCTAGCGGCGAAAACCACACGGTTTTTGGCCGCTAGCGGCGAAAATCGCGCTATTTTTGGCCTTTAGCAGGGAAAATCATGATTTTTGCCCGCCAGCTGCGAAAATCGCATGGTTTTTGTCCGCTAGAGGCGAAAATCGCGCTATTTTTGGCCGGTAGCGGCGAAAATCGCGCTATTTTTGCCCGCCAGCTGCAAAAATCGCATTGTTTCTGGCCGCTAGCGGAGAAAATCACGCGACTTTTGGCCGCTAGCGGCGAAATTCGCACGATTTTTGGCCGCTAGCGGCGAAAATCGCGCTATTTTTGGCCTTTAGCGGCGAAAATCGCGATTTTTGCCCGCCAGCTGCGAAAATCGCATGGTTTTGGCCGCTAGAGGCGAAAATCGCACGGTTTTTGGCCGCTAGCGGCGAAAATCGCGCTATTTTTGGCCGGTAGCGGCGAAAATCGCGCTATTTTTGCCCGCCAGCTGCAAAAATCGCATAGTTTCTGGCCGCAAGCGGCGAAAATCGCGCGATTTTTGGTCGGTAGCGGCGAAATTCGCACGATTTTTGGCCGCTAGCGGCGAAATATGCACGATTTTTGGCCGCTAGCGGCGAAAATCGCCCCGTTTTTGGCCGCTAGCGGCGAAAATATCCCCTTTTTTGGCCGCTAGCGGCGAAAATCGGTCGATTTTTGGCAGATAGCGGTGAAATTCGCGCGATTTTTGCCCGCCAGCTGCAAAAATCGCATGATTTCTGGCCGCTAGCGTCGAAAATAGCGCGGTTTTTGGCCGTTAGCGGAAAAAATCGCCCGATTTTTGGCCGCTAGCGGCGAAAATCACACGGATTTTGGCCGCTAGTGGCGAAAATCGCGCTATTTTTGGCCTTTAGCGGCGAAAATCGCGATTTTTGCCCGCCAGCAGCGAAAATCGCATGGTTTTTGGCCGCTAGAGGCGAAAATCGCACGGTTTTTGGCCGCTAGCGGCGAAAATTGCGCGGTTTTTGGCCGGTAGCGGCGTAAATCGCGCTATTTTTGCCCGCCAGCTGCAAAAATCGCATAGTTTCTGGCCGCTAGCGGCGAAAATAACGCGATTTTTGGCCGCTAGTGGCGAAATTCGCACGATTTTTGGCCGCTAGCGGCGAAAATAGCCCCTTTTATGGCCGCTAGCGGCGAAAATCGGTCGATTTTTGGCAGGTAGCGGCGAAATTCGCGCGATTTTAGGCCTTTAGCGGCGAAAATCGCGATTTTTCCCCGCCAGCTGCGAAAATCGCATGGTTTTTGGCCGTTTGAGGCGAAAATCGCGCGGTTTTTGGCCGGTAGCGGCGAAAATCGCGCTATTTTTGCCCGCCAGCTGCAAAAATCGAATAGTTTCTGGCCGCTAGCGGCGAAAATCGCGCGATTTTTGGACGTTAGCGGCGAAATTTGCACGATTTTTGGCCGTTAGCGGCGAAAATCGCCCCGTTTTTGGCCGCTAGTGGCGAAAATAGCCCCTTTTTTGGCCGCTAGCGGCGAAAATCGTTCGATTTTTGGCAGGTAGCGGCGAAATTCGCGCGATTTCTGCCCGCCAGCTGCAAAAATCGCATGGTTTCTGGCCGCTAGCGTCGAAAATAGCGCGGTTTTCGGCCGTTAACGGCAAAAATCGCCTGATTTTTGGCCGCTAGCGGCGAAAATCGCACGGTTTTTGACCGCTAGCGGCGAAAATCGCGCTATTTTTGGCCTTTAGCGGCGAAAATCGCGATTTTTGCCCGCCAGCTGCGAAAATCGCATGGTTTTGGCCGCTAGAGGCGAAAATCGCACGGTTTTTGGCCGGTAGCGGCGAAAATCGCGCTATTTTTGGCCGGTAGCGGCGAAAATCGCGCTATTTTTGCCCGCCAGCTGCAAAAATCGCATAGTTTCTGGCCGCAAGCGGCGAAAATCGCGCGATTTTTGGCCGGTAGCGGCGAAATTCGCACGATTTTTGGCCGCTAGCGGCGAAATATGCACGATTTTTGGCCGCTAGCGGCGAAAATCGCCCCGTTTTTGGCCGCTAGCGGCGAAAATCGGTCGATTTTTGGCAGGTAGCGGCGAAATTCGCGCGATTTTTGCCCGCCAGCTGCAAAAATCGCATGATTTCTGGCCGCTAGCGTCGAAAATAGCGCGGTTTTCGGCCGTTAGCGGCAAAAATCGCCCGATATTTGGCCGCTAGCGGCGAAAATCACACGGATTTTGGCCGCTAGCGGCGAAAATAGCCCCTTTTATGGCCGCTAGCGGCGAAAATCGGTCGATTTTTGGCAGGTAGCGGCGAAATTCGCGCGATTTTTGGCCTTTAGCGGCGAAAATCGCGATTTTTGCCCGCCAGCAGCGAAAATCGCATGGTTTTTGGCCGCTAGAGGCGAAAATCGCAAGGTTTTTGGCCGCTAGCGGCGAAAATCGCGCGGTTTTTGGCCGGTAGCGGCGTAAATCGCGCTATTTTTGCCCGCCAGCTGCAAAAATCGCATAGTTTCTGGCCGCTAGCGGCGAAAATAACGCGATTTTTGGCCGCTAGCGGCGAAATTCGCACTATTTTTGGCCGCTAGCGGCGAAAATAGCCCCTTTTATGGCCGCTAGCGGCGAAAATCGGTCGATTTTTGGCAGGTAGCGGCGAAATTCGCGCGATTTTTGGCCTTTAGCGGCGAAAATCGCGATTTTTGCCCGCCAGCTGCGAAAATCGCATGGTTTTTGGCCGCTAGAGGCGAAAATCGCGCGGTTTTTGGCCGGTAGCGGCGAAAATCGCGCTATTTTTGCCCGCCAGCTGCAAAAATCGAATAGTTTCTGGCCGCTAGCGGCGAAAATCGCGCGATTTTTGGCCGCTAGCGGAGAAAATAGCGATTTTTGCCCGCCAGCTGCGAAAATCGCATGGTTTTTGGCCGCTAGAGGCGAAAATCGCGCGGTTTTTGGCCGGTAGCGGCGAAAATCGCGCTATTTTTGCACGCCAGCTGCAAAAATCGCATAGTTACTGGCCGCTAGCGGCGAAAATCGCGCGATTTTTGGCCGCTAGCGGCGAAAATCACACGGTTTTTGGCCGCTAGCGGCGAAAATCGCGCTATTTTTGGCCTTTAGCGGCGAAAATCCCGATTTTTGCCCGCCAGCTGCTAAAATCGCATAGTTTTTGGCCGCTAGAGGCGAAAATCACGCTATTTTTGGCCGGTAGCGGCGAAAATCGCGCTATTTTTGCCCGCCAGCTGCAAAAATCGCAGTTTCTGGCCGCTAGCGGCGAAAATCGCGCTATTTTTGGCCGCTAGCGGCGAAAATCGCGATTTTTGCCCGCCAGCTGCAAAAATCGCATGGTTTTTGGCCGCTAGAGGCGAAAATCGCGCGGTTTTTGGCCGGTAGCGGCGAAAATCGCGCTATTTTTGGCCGCCAGCTGCAAAAATCGCAGTTTCTGGCCGCTAGCGGCGAAAATCGCGCGATTTTTGGCCTTTAGCGGCGAAAATCGCGATTTTTGCCCGCCAGCTGCGAAAATCGCATGGTTTTTGGCCGCTAGAGGCGAAAATCGCGCGGTTTTTGGCCGGTAGCGGCGAAAATCGCGCTATTTTTGCCCGCCAGCTGCAAAAATCGAATAGTTTCTGGCCGCTAGCGGCGAAAATCGCCCGATATTTGGCCGCTAGCGGCGAAAATCACACGGATTTTGGCCGCTAGTGGCGAAAATCGCGCTATTTTTGGCCTTTAGCGGCGAAAATCGCGATTTTTGCCCGCCAGCAGCGAAAATCGCATGGTTTTTGGCCGCTAGAGGCGAAAATCGCAAGGTTTTTGGCCGCTAGCGGCGAAAATCGCGCGGTTTTTGGCCGGTAGCGGCGTAAATCGCGCTATTTTTGCCCGCCAGCTGCAAAAATCGCATAGTTTCTGGCCGCTAGCGGCGAAAATAACGCGATTTTTGGCCGCTAGCGGCGAAATTCGCACTATTTTTGGCCGCTAGCGGCGAAAATAGCCCCTTTTATGGCCGCTAGCGGCGAAAATCGGTCGATTTTTGGCAGGTAGCGGCGAAATTCGCGCGATTTTTGGCCTTTAGCGGCGAAAATCGCGATTTTTGCCCGCCAGCTGCGAAAATCGCATGGTTTTTGGCCGCTAGAGGCGAAAATCGCGCGGTTTTTGGCCGGTAGCGGCGAAAATCGCGCTATTTTTGCCCGCCAGCTGCAAAAATCGAATAGTTTCTGGCCGCTAGCGGCGAAAATCGCGCGATTTTTGGACGTTAGCGGCGAAATTTGCACGATTTTTGGCCGTTAGCGGCGAAAATCGCCCCGTTTTTGGCCGCTAGTGGCGAAAATAGCCCCTTTTTTGGCCGCTAGTGGCGAAAATCGTTCGATTTTTGGCAGGTAGCGGCGAAATTCGCGCGATTTCTGCCCGCCAGCTGCAAAAATCGCATGGTTTCTGGCCGCTAGCGTCGAAAATAGCGCGGTTTTCGGCCGTTAACGGCAAAAATCGCCTGATTTTTGGCCGCTAGCGGCGAAAATCGCACGGTTTTTGGCCGCTAGCGGCGAAAATCGCGCTATTTTTGGCCGGTAGCGGCGAAAATCGCGATTTTTGCCCGCCAGCTGCGAAAATCGCATGGTTTTTGGCCGCTAGAGGCGAAAATCGCGCGGTTTTTGGCCGGTAGCGGCGAAAATCGCGCTATTTTTGCCCGCCAGCTGCAAAAATCGCAGTTTCTGGCCGCTAGCGGCGAAAATCGCGCGATTTTTGGCCGCTAGCAGAGAAAATAGCGATTTTTGCCCGCCAGCTGCGAAAATCGCATGGTTTTTGGCCGCTAGAGGCGAAAATCGCGCGGTTTTTGGCCGGTAGCGGCGAAAATCGCGCTATTTTTGCACGCCAGCTGCAAAAATCGCATAGTTACTGGCCGCTAGCGGCGAAAATCGCGCTATTTTTGGCCTTTAGCGGCGAAAATCCCGATTTTTGCCCGCCAGCTGCTAAAATCGCATAGTTTTTGGCCGCTAGAGGCGAAAATCACGCTATTTTTGGCCGGTAGCGGCGAAAATCGCGCTATTTTTGCCCGCCAGCTGCAAAAATCGCAGTTTCTGGCCGCTAGCGGCGAAAATCGCGCTATTTTTGGCCGCTAGCGCCGAAAATCGCGATTTTTGCCCGCCAGCTGCAAAAATCGCATGGTTTTTGGCCGCTAGAGGCGAAAATCGCGCGGTTTTTGGCCTTTAGCGGCGAAAATCGCGATTTTTGCCCGCCAGCAGCGAAAATCGCATGGTTTTTGGCCGCTAGAGGCGAAAATCGCAAGGTTTTTGGCCGCTAGCGGCGAAAATCGCGCGGTTTTTGGCCGGTAGCGGCGTAAATCGCGCTATTTTTGCCCGCCAGCTGCAAAAATCGCATAGTTTCTGGCCGCTAGCGGCGAAAATAACGCGATTTTTGGCCGCTAGCGGCGAAATTCGCACTATTTTTGGCCGCTAGCGGCGAAAATAGCCCCTTTTATGGCCGCTAGCGGCGAAAATCGGTCGATTTTTGGCAGGTAGCGGCGAAATTCGCGCGATTTTTGGCCTTTAGCGGCGAAAATCGCGATTTTTGCCCGCCAGCTGCGAAAATCGCATGGTTTTTGGCCGCTAGAGGCGAAAATCGCGCGGTTTTTGGCCGGTAGCGGCGAAAATCGCGCTATTTTTGCCCGCCAGCTGCAAAAATCGAATAGTTTCTGGCCGCTAGCGGCGAAAATCGCGCGATTTTTGGCCGCTAGCGGAGAAAATAGCGATTTTTGCCCGCCAGCTGCGAAAATCGCATGGTTTTTGGCCGCTAGAGGCGAAAATCGCGCGGTTTTTGGCCGGTAGCGGCGAAAATCGCGCTATTTTTGCACGCCAGCTGCAAAAATCGCATAGTTACTGGCCGCTAGCGGCGAAAATCGCGCGATTTTTGGCCTTTAGCGGCGAAAATCCCGATTTTTGCCCGCCAGCTGCTAAAATCGCATAGTTTTTGGCCGCTAGAGGCGAAAATCACGCTATTTTTGGCCGGTAGCGGCGAAAATCGCGCTATTTTTGCCCGCCAGCTGCAAAAATCGCAGTTTCTGGCCGCTAGCGGCGAAAATCGCGCTATTTTTGGCCGCTAGCGGCGAAAATCGCGATTTTTGCCCGCCAGCTGCAAAAATCGCATGGTTTTTGGCCGCTAGAGGCGAAAATCGCGCGGTTTTTGGCCGGTAGCGGCGAAAATCGCGCTATTTTTGGCCGCCAGCTGCAAAAATCGCAGTTTCTGGCCGCTAGCGGCGAAAATCGCGCGATTTTTGGCCTTTAGCGGCGAAAATCGCGATTTTTGCCCGCCAGCTGCGAAAATCGCATGGTTTTTGGCCGCTAGAGGCGAAAATCGCGCGGTTTTTGGCCGGTAGCGGCGAAAATCGCGCTATTTTTGCCCGCCAGCTGCAAAAATCGAATAGTTTCTGGCCGCTAGCGGCGAAAATCGCCCGATATTTGGCCGCTAGCGGCGAAAATCACACGGATTTTGGCCGCTAGTGGCGAAAATCGCGCTATTTTTGGCCTTTAGCGGCGAAAATCGCGATTTTTGCCCGCCAGCAGCGAAAATCGCATGGTTTTTGGCCGCTAGAGGCGAAAATCGCAAGGTTTTTGGCCGCTAGCGGCGAAAATCGCGCGGTTTTTGGCCGGTAGCGGCGTAAATCGCGCTATTTTTGCCCGCCAGCTGCAAAAATCGCATAGTTTCTGGCCGCTAGCGGCGAAAATAACGCGATTTTTGGCCGCTAGCGGCGAAATTCGCACTATTTTTGGCCGCTAGCGGCGAAAATAGCCCCTTTTATGGCCGCTAGCGGCGAAAATCGGTCGATTTTTGGCAGGTAGCGGCGAAATTCGCGCGATTTTTGGCCTTTAGCGGCGAAAATCGCGATTTTTGCCCGCCAGCTGCGAAAATCGCATGGTTTTTGGCCGCTAGAGGCGAAAATCGCGCGGTTTTTGGCCGGTAGCGGCGAAAATCGCGCTATTTTTGCCCGCCAGCTGCAAAAATCGAATAGTTTCTGGCCGCTAGCGGCGAAAATCGCGCGATTTTTGGACGTTAGCGGAGAAATTTGCACGATTTTTGGCCGTTAGCGGCGAAAATCGCCCCGTTTTTGGCCGCTAGTGGCGAAAATAGCCCCTTTTTTGGCCGCTAGTGGCGAAAATCGTTCGATTTTTGGCAGGTAGCGGCGAAATTCGCGCGATTTCTGCCCGCCAGCTGCAAAAATCGCATGGTTTCTGGCCGCTAGCGTCGAAAATAGCGCGGTTTTCGGCCGTTAACGGCAAAAATCGCCTGATTTTTGGCCGCTAGCGGCGAAAATCGCACGGTTTTTGGCCGCTAGCGGCGAAAATCGCGCTATTTTTGGCCGGTAGCGGCGAAAATCGCGATTTTTGCCCGCCAGCTGCGAAAATCGCATGGTTTTTGGCCGCTAGAGGCGAAAATCGCGCGGTTTTTGGCCGGTAGCGGCGAAAATCGCGCTATTTTTGCCCGCCAGCTGCAAAAATCGCAGTTTCTGGCCGCTAGCGGCGAAAATCGCGCGATTTTTGGCCGCTAGCAGAGAAAATAGCGATTTTTGCCCGCCAGCTGCGAAAATCGCATGGTTTTTGGCCGCTAGAGGCGAAAATCGCGCGGTTTTTGGCCGGTAGCGGCGAAAATCGCGCTATTTTTGCACGCCAGCTGCAAAAATCGCATAGTTACTGGCCGCTAGCGGCGAAAATCGCGCGATTTTTGGCCGCTAGCGGCGAAAATCACACGGTTTTTGGCCGCTAGCGGCGAAAATCGCGCTATTTTTGGCCTTTAGCGGCGAAAATCCCGATTTTTGCCCGCCAGCTGCTAAAATCGCATAGTTTTTGGCCGCTAGAGGCGAAAATCACGCTATTTTTGGCCGGTAGCGGCGAAAATCGCGCTATTTTTGCCCGCCAGCTGCAAAAATCGCAGTTTCTGGCCGCTAGCGGCGAAAATCGCGCTATTTTTGGCCGCTAGCGGCGAAAATCGCGATTTTTGCCCGCCAGCTGCAAAAATCGCATGGTTTTTGGCCGCTAGAGGAGAAAATCGCGCGGTTTTTGGCCGGTAGCGGCGAAAATCGCGCTATTTTTGGCCGCCAGCTGCAAAAATCGCAGTTTCTGGCCGCTAGCGGCGAAAATCGCGCGATTTTTGGCCTTTAGCGGCGAAAATCGCGATTTTTGCCCGCCAGCTGCGAAAATCGCATGGTTTTTGGCCGCTAGAGGCGAAAATCGCGCGGTTTTTGGCCGGTAGCGGCGAAAATCGCGCTATTTTTGCCCGCCAGCTGCAAAAATCGAATAGTTTCTGGCCGCTAGCGGCGAAAATCGCGCGATTTTTGGACGTTAGCGGCGAAATTTGCACGATTTTTGGCCGTTAGCGGCGAAAATCGCCCCGTCTTTGACCGCTAGCGGCGAAAATAGCCCCTTTTTTGGCCGCTAGCGGCGAAAATCGTTCGATTTTTGGCAGGTAGCGGCGAAATTCGCGCGATTTCTGCCCGCCAGCTGCAAAAATCGCATTTTTTCTGGCCGCTAGCGTCGAAAATAGCGCGGTTTTCGGCCGTTAACGGCAAAAATCGCCTGATTTTTGGCCGCTAGCGGCGAAAATCGCACGGTTTTTGGCCGCTAGCGGCGAAAATCGCGATATTTTTGGCCGGTAGCGGTGAAAATCGCGATTTTTGCCCGCCAGCTGCGAAAATCGCATGGTTTTTGGCCGCTAGAGGCGAAAATCGCACGGTTTTTGGCCGGTAGCGGCGAAAATCGCGCTATTTTTGCCCGCCAGCTGCAAAAATCGCATAGTTTCTGGCCGCTAGCGGCGAAAATCGCGCGATTTTTGGACGTTAGCGGCGAAATTTACACGATTTTTGGCCGCTAGCAGCGAAAATAGCCCCTTTTTTGGCCGCTAGCGGCGAAAATCGCGCTATTTTTGGCCGGTAGCGGCGAAATTCGCGCGATTTTTGCCCGCCAGCTGCGAAAATCGCATAGTTTCTGGCCGCTAGCGTCAAAAATAGCGCGGTTTTCGGCCGTTAGCGGCGAAAATCGCGCTATTTTTGGCCGGTAGCGGCGAAAATCGCGATTTTTGCACGCCAGCTGCGAAAATCGCATGGTTTTTGGCCGCTAGAGGCGAAAATCGCGCGGTTTTTGGCCGGTAGCGGCGAAAATCGCGCTATTTTTGCACGCCAGCTGCAAAAATCGCATAGTTACTGGCCAATAACGGCGAAAATCGCGCGATTTTTGGCCGCTAGCGGCGAAATTTGCACGATTTTTGGCCGCTAGCGACAAAAATCGCCCCGTTTTTGGCCGCTAGGGTCGAAAATAGCCCCTTTTTTGGCCGCTAGCGGAAAAAATCGGTCGATTTTTGGCAGGTAGCGGCGAAATACGCGCGATTTTTGGCCGGTAGCAGCGAAAATCGCGATTTTGCCCACCAGCTGCGAAAATCGCATGGTTTTTTGCCGCTAGCGGCGAAAATCGCGCGGTTTTTGGCCGGTAGCGGCGAAAATAGCGCTAATTTTACCCGCCAGCTGCGAAAATCGCATAGTTTCTGGCCGCTAGCGGCGCAAATCGCGCGATTTTTGGCCGCTAGCGGCGAAATTCGCACGATTTTTGACCGCTAGCGGCGAAAATCACACGGTTTTTGGCCGCTAGCGGCGAAAATCGCGCTATTTTTGCCCTTTAGCGGCGAAAATCGCGATTTTTCCCCGCCAGCTGCGAAAATCGCATGGTTTTTGGCCGCTAGAGGCGAAAATCGCGCAGTTTTTGGCCGGTAGCGGCGAAAATCGCGCTATTTTTGCCCGCCAGCTGCAAAAATCGCATAGTTTCTGGCCGCTAGCGGCGAAAATTGTGCGATTTTTGGCCGCTAGCGGCGAAATTCGCACGATTTTTGGCCGCTAGCGGCAATATTTGCACGGTTTTTGGCCTCTTGCGGCAAAAATCGCTCCTTTTTGGCCGCTAGCGGCGAAAATAGCCCCTTTTTTGGCCGCTAGCGGCGAAAATCGGTCGATTTTTGGCAGGTAGCGGCGAAATTCGCGCGATTTTTGCCCGCCAGCTGCAAAAATCGCATGGTTTCTGGCCGCTAGCGTTGAAAATAGCGCGGTTTTCGGCCGTTAGCGGCAAAAATCGCCCGATTTTTGGCCGCTAGCGGCGAAAATCACACGGTTTTTGGCCGCTAGAGGCGAAAATCGCGCGGTTTTTGGCCGATAGCGGCGAAAATCGCGCTATTTTTGCACGCCAGCTGCAAAAATCGCATAGTTACTGGCCGCTAGCGGCAAAAATCGGTCGATTTTTGGTAGGTAGCGGCGAAATACGCGCGATTTTTGGCCGGTAGCAGCGAAAACCGCGATTTTTGATCGCCAGCTGCGAAAATCGCATGGTTTTTTGCCGCTAGCGGCGAAAATCGCGCGGTTTTTGGCCGGTAGCGGCGAAAATCGCGCTATTTTTGCCCGCCAGCTGCAAAAATCGCATAGTTTCTGGCCGCAAGCGGCGCAAATCGCGCGATTTTTGGCCGCTAGCGGCGAAATTCGCACGATTTTTGGCCGCTAGCGGCGAAAATCGCCCCGTTTTTGGCCGCTAGCGGCGAAAATAGCCCCTTTTTTGGCCGCTAGCGGCAAAAATCGGTCGATTTTTGGCAGGTTGCGGCGAAATTCGAGCGATTTTTGCCCGCCAGCTGCAAAAATCGCATGGTTTCTGGCCGCTAGCGTCGAAAATAGCGCGGGTTTCGGCCGTTAACGGTAAAAATCGCCCGATTTTTGGCCTCTAGCGGCGAAAATAGCACGGTTTTTGGCCGCTAGCGGCGAAAATCGCGCTATTTTTGGCAGGTAGCGGCGAAAATTGCGCTATTTTTGGCCTTTAGCGGCGAAAATCGCGATTTTTGCCCGCCAGCTGCGAAAATCGCATGGTTTTTGGCCGCTAGAGGCGAAAATCGCACGGTTTTTGGCCGCTAGCGGCGAAAGTCGCGCTATTTTTGGCCGGTAGCGGCGAAAATCGCGCTATTTTTGCCCGCCAGCTGCAAAAATCGCATAGTTTCTGGCCGCTAACGGCGAAAATCGCGCGATTTTTGGCCGGTAGCGGCGAAATTCGCACGATTTTTGGCCGCTAGCGGCGAAATATGCACGATTTTTGGCCGCTAGCGGCGAAAATCGCCCCGTTTTTGGCCGCTAGCGGCGAAAATAGCCCCTTTTTTGGCCGCTAGCGGCGAAAATCGGTCGATTTTTGGCAGGTAGCGGCGAAATTCGCGCGATTTTTGCCCGCCAGCTGCAAAAATCGCATGATTTCTGGCCGCTAGCGTCGAAAATAGCGCGGTTTTCGGCCGTTAGCGGCAAAAATCGCCCGATTTTTGGCCGCTAGCGGCGAAAATCACACGGATTTTGGCCGCTAGTGGCGAAAATCGCGCTATTTTTGGCCTTTAGCGGCGAAAATCGCGATTTTTGCCCGCCAGCTGCGAAAATCGCATGGTTTTTGGCCGCTGGAGGCGAAAATCGCACGGTTTTTGGCCGCTAGCGGCGAAAATCGCGCGGTTTTTGGCCGGTAGCGGCGTAAATCGCGCTATTTTTGCCCGCCAGCTGCAAAAATCGCATAGTTTCTGGCCGCTAGCGGCGAAAATAACGCGATTTTTGGCCGCTAGCGGCGAAATTCGCACGATTTTTGGCCGCTAGCGGCGAAATTTGCACGGTTTTTGGCCGCTAGCGGCAAAAATCGCCTCTTTTTGGCCGCTAGCGGCGAAAATAGCCCCTTTTATGGCCGCTAGCGGCGAAAATCGGTCGATTTTTGGCAGGTAGCGGCGAAATTCGCGCGATTTTTGGCCTTTAGCGGCGAAAATTGCGATTTTTGCCCGCCAGCTGCGAAAATCGCATGGTTTTTGGCCGCTAGAGGCGAAAATCGCGCGGTTTTTGGCCGGTAGCGGCGAAAATCGCGCTATTTTTGCCCGCCAGCTGCAAAAATCGAATAGTTTCTGGCCGCTAGCGGCGAAAATCGCGCGATTTTTGGACGTTAGCGGCGAAATTTGCACGATTTTTGGCCGTTAGCGGCGAAAATCGCCCCGTTTTTGGCCGCTAGCGGCGAAAATAGCCCCTTTTTTGGCCGCTAGCGGCGAAAATCGTTCGATTTTTGGCAGGTAGCGGCGAAATTCGCGCGATTTCTGCGCGCCAGCTGCAAAAATCGCATGGTTTCTGGCCGCTAGCGTCGAAAATAGCGCGGTTTTCGGCCGTTAACGGCAAAAATCGCCTGATTTTTGGCCGCTAGCGGCGAAAATCGCACGGTTTTTGGCCGCTAGCGGCGAAAATCGCGCTATTTTTGGCCGGTAGCGGCGAAAATCGCGATTTTTGCCCGCCAGCTGCGAAAATCGCATAGTTTTTGGCCGCTAGAGGCGAAAATCGCACGGTTTTTGGCCGGTAGCGGCGAAAATCGCGCTATTTTTGCCCGCCAGCTGCAAAAATCGCATAGTTTCTGGCCGCTATCGGCGAAAATCGCGCGATTTTTGGACGTTAGCGGCGAAATTTACACGATTTTTGGCCGCTAGCGGCGAAAATCGCCCCGTTTTTGGCCGCTAGCGGCGAAAATCGCCCCGTTTTTGGCCGCTAGCGGCGAAAATTGCCCCTTTTTTGGCCGCTAGCGGCGAAAATCGCGCTATTTTTGGCCGGTAGCGGCGAAAATCGCGATTTTTGCCCGCCAGCTGCGAAAATCGCATGGTTTTTGGCCGCTAGAGGCGAAAATCGCGCGGTTTTTGGCCGGTAGCGGCGAAAATCGCGCTATTTTTGGCCGGTAGTGGCGAAAATCGCGATTTTTGCCGGCCAGATGCGAAAATCGCATGGTTTTTGGCCGCTAGAGGCGAAAATCGCGCGGTTTTTGGCCGGTAGCGGCGAAAATCGCGCTATTTTTGCCCGCCAGCTGCAAAAATCGCATAGTTTCTGGCCGCTAGCGGCGAAAATCGCGCGATTTTTGGACGTTAGCGGCGAAATTTGCACGATTTTTGGCCGCTAGCGGCGAAAATCGCCATGTTTTTGGCCGCTAGCGGCGAAAATAGCCCCTTTTTTGGCCGCTAGCGGCGAAAATCGTTCGATTTTTGGCACGTAGCGGCGAAATTCGCGCGATTTCTGCCCGCCAGCTGCAAAAATCGCATGGTTTCTGGCCGCTAGCGTCGAAAATAGCGCGATTTTCGGCCGTTAACGGCAAAAATCGCTAGATTTTTGGCCGCTAGCGGCGAAAATCTCACGGTTTTTGGCCGCTAGCGGCGAAAATCGCGCTATTTTTGGCCGGTAGCGGCGAAAATCGCGATTTTTGCCCGCCAGCTGCGAAAATCAAATGGTTTTTGGCCGCTAGAAGCGAAAATCGCACTGTTTTTGGCCGCTAGCGGCGAAAATCGCGCTATTTTTGGCCGGTAGCGGCGAAAATCGCGATTTTTGCCCGCCAGCTGCGAAAATCGCATGGTTTTTGGCCGCTAGAGGCGAAAATCGCGCGGTTTTTGGCCGGTAGCGGCGAAAATCGCGCTATTTTTGCACGCCAGCTGCAAAAATCGCATAGTTACTGGCCGATAACGGCGAAAATCGCGCGATTTTTGGCCGCTAGCGGCGAAATTTGCACGGTTTTTGGCCGCTAGCGGCAAAAATCGCCCCGTTTTTGGCCGCTAGCGTCGAAAATAGCCCCTTTTTTGGCCGCTAGCGGAAAAAATCGGTCGATTTTTGGCCGGTAGCAGCGAAAATCGTGATTTTGCCCACCAGCGGCGAAAATCGCGCGGTTTTTGGCCGGTAGCGGCGAAAATAGCGCTAATTTTACCCGCCAGCTGCAAAAATCGCATAGTTTCTGGCCGCTAGCGGCGCAAATCGCGCGATTTTTGGCCGCTAGCGGCGAAATTCGCACGATTTTTGGCCGCTAGCGGCGAAAATCACACGGTTTTTGGCCGCTAGCGGCGAAAATCGCGCTATTTTTGGCCTTTAGCGGCGAAAATTGCGATTTTTCCCCGCCAGCTGCGAAAATCGCATGGTTTTTGGCCGCTAGAGGCGAAAATCGCGCGGTTTTTGGCCGGTAGCGGCGAAAATCGCGCTATTTTTGCCCGCCAGCTGCAAAAATCGCATAGTTTCTGGCCGCTAGCGGCGAAAATCGCGCGATTTTTGGCCGCTAGCGGCGAAATTCGCACGATTTTTGGCCGCTAGCGGCAAAATTTGCACGGTTTTTGGCCACTTGCGGCAAAAATCGCTCCTTTTTGGCCGCTAGCGGCGAAAATAGCCCCTTTTTTGGCCGTTAGCGGCGAAAATCGGTCGGTTTTTGGCAGGTAGCGGCGAAATTCGCGCGATTTTTGCCCGCCAGCTGCAAAAATCGCATGGTTTCTGGCCGCTAGCGTCGAAAATAGCGCGGTTTTCGGCCGTTAGCGGCAAAAATCGCCCGATTTTTGGCCGCTAGCGGCGAAAATCGCACGGTTTTTGGCCGCCAGCGGCGAAAATCGCGCTATTTTTGGCAGGTAGCGGCGAAAATCGCGATTTTTGCCCCCCAGCTGCGAAAATCGCATGGTTTTTGGCCGCTAGCGGCGAAAATCGCGCTATTTTTGACCGGTAGCGGCGAAAATCGCGATTTTTGCCCCCCAGCTGCGAAAATCGCATAGTTACTGGCCGCTAGAGGCTAAAATCGCGCGGTTTTTGGCCGGTAGCGGCGAAAATCGCGCGATTTTTGGCCGATAGCAGCGAAAATCGCGATTTTTGCCCGCCAGCTGCGAAAATCGCATGGTTTTTTGCCGCTAGCGGCGAAAATCGCGCGGTTTTTGGCCGGTAGCGGCGAAAATCGCGCTATTTTTGCCCGCCAGCTGCAAAAATCGCATAGTTTCTGGCCGCTAGCGGCGCAAATCGCGCGATTTTTGGCCGCTAGCGGCGAAATTCGCACGATTTTTGGCCGGTAGCGGCGAAATTCGCACGATTTTCGGCCGCTAGCGGCTAAAATCGCCCCGTTTTTGGCCGCTAGCGGCGAAAATAGCCCCTTTTTTGGCCGCTAGCGGCAAAAATCGGTCGATTTTTGGCAGGTTGCGGCGAAATTCGAGCGATTTTTGCCCGCCAGCTGCAAAAATCGCAAGGGTTTCTGGCCGCTAGCGTCGAAAATAGCGCGGTTTTCGGCCGTTAATGGCAAAAATCGCCCTATGTTTGGCCTCTAGCGGCGAAAATAGCACGGTTTTTGGCCGCTAGCAGCGAAAATCGCGCTATTTTTGGCAGGTAGCGGCGAAAATCGCGCTATTTTTGGCCGGTAGCGGCGAAAATCGCGATTTTTGCCCGCCAGCTGCGAAAATCGCATGGTTTTTGGCCGCTAGCGGAAAAAATCGCGCGCTTTTTGGCCGGTAGCGGCGAAAATCGCGCTGTTTTTGCCCGCCAGCTGCAAAAATCGCATAGTTTCTGGCCGCTAGCAGCGAAAATCGCGCGGTTTTCGGCCGTTAGCGGCAAAAATCGCCCGATTTTTGGCCGCTAGCGGCAAAAATCACACGGTTTTTGGCCGCAAGCGTCGAAAATAGCGTGGTTTTCGGACTTTAGCGGCGAAAATCGCGATTTTTGCCCGCCAGCTGCGAAAATCGCATGGTTTTTGGCCGCTAGAGGCGAAAATCGCGCGGTTTTTGAACAGTAGCGGCGAAAATCGCGCTATTTTTGCCCGCCAGCTGCAAAAATCGCATGGTTTCTGGCCGCTAGCGTCGAAAATAGCGCGGTTTTCGGCCGTTAGCGGCAAAAATCGCCCGATTTTTGGCCGCTAGCGGCGAAAATCGCACGGTTTTTGGCCGCTAGCGGCGAAAATCGCGCTATTTTTGGCCTTTAGCGGCGAAAATCGCGATTTTTGCCCGCCAGCTGCGAAAATCGCATGGTTTTTGGCCGCTAGCGGCGAAAATCGCGCGGTTTTTGGCCGGTAGCGGCGAAAATCGCGCTATTTTTGCCCTCCAGCTGCAACAATCGCATAGTTTCTAGCCGCTAGCGGCGAAAATCGCACGGTTTTTGGCCGCTAGCGGCGAAAATCGCGCTATTTTTGGCAGGTAGCGGCGAAAATCGCGATTTTTGCCCCCCAGCTGCGAAAATCGCATGGTTTTTGGCCGCTAGCGGCGAAAATCGCGCTATTTTTGGCCGGTAGCGGCGAAAATCGCGATTTTTGCCCCCCAGCTGCGAAAATCGCATGGTTTTTGGCCGCTAGAGGCGAAAATCGCGCGGTTTTTGGCCGGTAGCGGCGAAAATCGCGCTATTTTTGCACGCCAGCTGCAAAAATCGCATAGTTACTGGCCGCTAGCGGCAAAAATCGGTCGATTTTTGGCAGGTAGCGGCGAAATACGCGCGATTTTTGGCCGGTAGCAGCGAAAATCGCGATTTTTGCCCGCCAGCTGCGAAAATCGCATGGTTTTTTGCCGCTAGCGGCGAAAATCGCGCGGTTTTTGGCCGGTAGCGGCGAAAATCGCGCTATTTTTGCCCGCCTGCTGCAAAAATCGCATAGTTTCTGGCCGCTAGCGGCGCAAATCGCGCGATTTTTGGCCGCTAGCGGCGAAATTCGCACGATTTTTGTTCTCTAGCGGCGAAAATAGCCCCTTTTTTGGCCGCTAGCGGCAAAAATCGGTCGATTTTTGGAAGGTTGCGGCGAAATTCGAGCGATTTTTGCCCGCCAGCTGCAAAAATCGCATGGTTTCTGGCCGCTAGCGTCGAAAATAGCGCGGTTTTCGGCCGTTAACGGCAAAAATCGCCCGATGTTTGGCCTCTAGCGGCGAAAATCGCGCGGTTTTTGGCCGGTAGCGGCGAAAATCGCGCTATTTTTGCCCGCTAGCTGCAAAAATCGCATAGTTTCTGGCCGCTAGCAGCGAAAATCACGCGGTTTTCGGCCGTTAGCGGCAAAAATCGCCCGATTTTTGGCCGCTAGCGGCAAAAATCACAAGGTTTTTGGCCGCTAGCGTCGAAAATAGCGCGGTTTTCGGCCTTTAGCGGCGAAAATCGCGATTTTTGCCCGCCAGCTGCGAAAATCGCATGGTTTTTGGCCGCTAGAGGCGAAAATCGCGCGGTTTTTGAACGGTAGCGGCGAAAATCGCGCTATTTTTGCCCGCGAGCTGCAAAAATCGCATGGTTTCTGGCCGCTAGCGTCGAAAATAGCGCGGTTTTCGGCCGTTAGCGGCAAAAATCGGGCGATTTTTGGCCGCTAGCGGCGAAAATCGCACGGTTTTTGGCCGCTAGCACGGTTTTTGGCCCTTTCTGGGCCTGTACCCGGGCCCCTTCTGGGCCTGTACCCGGGCCCCTTCTGGGCCTGTACCCGGGCCCTTTCTGGGCCTGTACCCGGGCCCTTTCTGGGCCTGTACACGGGCCCAATCTGGGCCTGAACCCGGGCCCCTTCTGGGCCTGTACCCGGGCCATTTCTGGGCCTGTACCCGGGCCCTTTCTGGGCCTGTACCCGGGCCCCTTCTGGGCCTGTAACTGGGCCCTTTCTGGGCCTGTACCCGGGCCCCTTCTGGGCCTGTACCCGGGCCCTTTCTGGGCCTGTACCCGGGCCCCTTCTCGGCCTGTCCCCGGGCCCTTTCTGGGCCTGTACCCGGGCCCCTTCTGGGCCTGTACCCGGGCCCTTTCTGGGCCTGTACCCGGGCCCTTTCTGGGCCTGTACCCGGGCCCTTTCTGGGCCTGTACCCGGGCCCTTTCTGGGCCTGTACCCGGGCCCTTTCTGGGCCTGTACCCGGGCCCCTTCTGGGCCTGTACCCGGGCCCTTTCTGGGCCTGTACCCGGGCCCTTTCTGGGCCTGTACCCGGGCCCTTTCTAGGCCTGTACCCGGGCCCTTTCTAGGCCTATACCCGGGCCCTTTCTGGGCCTGTACCCGGGCCCCTTCTGGGCCTGTACCCGGGCCCTTTCTGGGCCTGTACCCGGGCCCCTTCTGGGCCTGTACCTGGGCCCTTTCTGGGCCTGTACCCGGGCCCTTTCTGGGCCTGTACCCGGGCCCTTTCTGGGCCTGTACCCGGGCCCTTTCTGGGCCTGTACCCGGGCCCTTTCTGGGCCTTGACCCGGGCTCATCCATTCATGTGGCATTTTTTTGGAAGGTTGGCCACATCAGGAGATTGGCCAGCCCCATTACCTCTCACAGCCTATTGGAACCTTCAGTCGTATCCCAACTCTGCTGCCAAGTGGCTGGAAAGTCTGATCAGAATTCTGAGCGTGACTCTGCAAAAAGCACAATAGATGGATTCTACTGTAATAGAAAATCACAATAGAATCCCTAAACATGCTAAACACACACTTGTTCCACACATTCTTTTGTGCTAATTACATGTACAAAATTTTGCTCATAAATGCTAATCCTGAGCTAAAACTCTTCCTTGATAGATGTAATAGAACCCATGAGCATCACACCAGAAATAAATGACTCTGATATCCCAAGAGTTAAACTAAATCTGTGCAAACACTCCATGGAAATAAAAGGACCCAGTCTATGGAATTCACTCCCTAATGAATTACAAAAAAATTCCAACCTATACCCTATTCAAAAGTAATACCAAAAATTACCTAATTTCATCCTCACTTTCCTACCTTGTGCTTTAAACTCACAGTGCATCTTATCCTACCCACTCCCCTAATATGAGTACCTGTACTAAGACATGCAACTTCACCAGTGCAATCATTTCTATCAATTTGTATTGTAGTTATGTTAAACTCAAATTTTGCTACAATGTACCTCTTAATAAGCTTACATGTTAGATTGCCCAAAATGCTATGCATATTAGTGGCTTTGCAAGAATGTAAGAACACCAATGTACCTTCTTGTCTATAAATAAATAAATAAATAAAAGGAAAAAAATATGAAAAAATATTCTAACCGACAAAAATGAGGGCAGTAATCAGAGGCAAAGTATTGAACTGGAAAAATGTCACGATTGGAGTACCACAGGGGTTAAGTTCTTGCACCGGCAATGTTCATTGTCTACATAAATGGCCATACACTTGAGAGGATGCTCAGTGACTTATTATCTAACATATTCAAAGATTTGTGTAAGGGGGGCCGAGTGCTGTCTGGGGTCGTTGTTTGTTATTGTTCTAATTACTGATTGTGTTGAGTAATTAGGGGTCGTATATGATTTTGGGTAGTAGAACCCCTGACAGACACCATATGAGAGATAAGGTAGGGAGATAAAGCATTATCAAACTAAACATAGCTGTTGAAGCAATACAGTACAAGGAAATTCACTTTCACAAACAAGAGTGGTAGACGGTTGGAGGAAGTCAACCGAGAAGTTGGTGGAGGCCAAAACCCTCGGCAGTTTCAAAGCATTATACTGTATGACAAAGAGTGCTGGGAAGACAGGACACCACAAACGCAACCTCATCCTCTGACTACACTTAGATGATTACATATGCTACTAAAGTTTTATGCTGATGGTTCATTTTAATTTACAGCATACAGTATATAATACAAAACAAATACAGTATGGTGGTAAATAATAATAATATAAATTATACTAAAATAGTTAAGAGAAACTTACTTGTTGACAATTCCACACAGGAAGACATACTTCAGCAGGTCTTAACTTCCTATGTCATCCTTGCTCTCATGATGCCAGCACAGCGACACGATGGACAGCAATACTGCCGGCACCAACATTAATAGTAATGTGATGCTTCCAGATATCATCATCCCAAATTGATAAAGTACACAATCATGTACAGATCTGAAACCACAGTTTTTAGTTTAGTTCAGACAGTACCAAAGAAAATTTGGGATAAAGTTTGAAATCATAAAACATATATCTATTAAAATACAGTATTGTATTGTATATAAACATTACATGAGCTGGAGCAAGTGTTAGGAGATGCAACTATGCATGCAGGAATGAGCAGGCATTAAAGCTTAATATGCAAGAGCTGAGGGTGATCCAGTGATCACAGTGTTTAGCAGTCTCTGTTGCGTAGTGATAAGACATTCGTCTGGCATAGTGGTAAGACACTCGCCTGCTGTTTCACGAGCACTTTGTCCTGGGTTCATATCCTGGCCGGGGAGGATTTACTGGGCGCAAATCCTTAACTGTAGCCTCTGTTTACCCAACAGTAAAATGGGTACCTGGTTGTTAAAACGATTTGGCAGGTCGTATTCCAGGGAACATAGGATTAAGGACTTGCCCGAAACGCTATGAGTGCTAGTGGCTGTACAAGAATGTAAGAACTCTTGTATATATGTCAGTTGCTTAATTTAGAACCTGTACTTGAGGTTGATCTCGAACCCATTTATTGATGTGACAACTTAAATTGAATTTTGTAACTAGCTCATCAAGATTGTAACTTGCTTAGCTAAATGAATTGTGGGGTTCAGTCCCTGAGCCCATTATGTGCCTCTGTAACCCTTTCTACTACCGCCCACAAGACGGGTATGGGGTGCATAATAAATGAACTAAACTAACTTGTATATATAAATAAATAAATAATTAAATAAATAAATAAATAAATAAATAAATAAATAAATAAATAAATAAATAAATAAATAAATAAATAAATAAATAAATAAATAAATAAATAAATAAATAAATAAATAATAGATAAGGGCTGGGAAGTGTGTGAATACAAAGCTTTCATGCATAAACTTGAGAAGTAGTAAATGATACCACAGTACCTTAGTAATAGCAATCAATCAGAACATCTTCATATATTAATAGAAGGTTAAAAAGGAAAGAAACCCAGTGAAACCAATAGTGTATTATACATGATATAGATTCATGACAAAATACTGTACCAACTAAGGGGTTTTGTTATGGTGGAGACTGTGATTACATAAAGTAATATTAATTTGTATGAGTTTTCTGTGTAGCAGTGTAGGGTTATCTGATCATCTTATATAGGTAATTTAATAGGAGTAACTTCCCTGCTGGCCAGGCCTTGCTTAACTTTTCATGGGAGCTTGATGGTGTTTAAGTTTTGAGATGGCAATTATTAACAAGAGTACACATTTAATGATTAGTGATCACAATGACAGCAAACACAGGTTGACATGTTGGATGTGAAGAGTTGAATAAGGCTGGTTACATACAAATTACTTGAAGATTATTGTAATTGCTGCTATGGGAAGATTGCAAGATAGTATACCAATTGGTACATTTATGGAGAGTAGTGTACATCAGTGAAGCTGAAATGTGACAATACTACAAGGAGTGATGAGTTATGCGCAGAGATGATTAAATGCATTGGGGGGAAAAGGAATGGAGTGGGGTTGGAAAGTTTAAGAGAAAGTGGGATAGTGGAGTGGTACTGTGCTAAAGGCTGGGGAACAAAGCAGTCATTGTAAAACTGTATCAAAATAAAGGAGAGCGAAGTTAATATGGTAATGTCTACAATTCTTATACCAAGTGTAGTGGGTCAAGTAAAGTGCTTGAAGGAGTGCAGAAAATTAGTGAGAAATTGGTAATTGATGAAGGTGGGTTCTGTGGTGGAAAAAGTATGTGGATCAGTTATTTACAGAGACAACTTGTGGAGAAGACATGCAAGAAGGATTGCAAGGTGTATGTGACCTTTATAGAGAACAAATCCACAAAGGCCATGACGAGGATTCAAACCTACGTCCGAGAGCATCCCACATGCTGACTTAATCGACTAAGCTACGACATGGTAAAGAAAAGAGTTGAAACCAGAAGTTCTACTGAACTAACTTGGATCCTGCAGCCTCTCCGAGACACAAACCAGGGTTTTACACAACTGCCCCATACACTCGAGCTATGTCAATAGGCCGTTCTACCTCTTCGCGCTTACTTCATTACACACAGAAATCACAATAGCGTGATGCATCAAATGAACAAATACCATGTTGTAGCTCAGTCGATTAAGGTGGCGTCTGGGATGCTCTCGGACGTAGGTTCAAATCCTTGTCACGGCCCTTGTGGATTTGTCATTTGATGCATCACGCTCTTGTGATTTCTGTGTGTAATTAAGTAAGGGCGAAGAGGTAGAACAGCCTATTGATAGCTCGAGTGCATGGGGGAGTTGTGTAAAACCCTGGTTTGTGTCTTGGAGAGGCTACATGATCCAAGTAAGTTCAGTAAAACTTCTGGTTTCAAGTCTTCTTTACCATGTTGTAGCTCAGTCGATTAAGGTAGTATCTGGGATGCTCTCGGACTTAGGTTCGAATCGTCGTCACGGCCCCTTGTGAATTTGTTCATTTGATGCATCACGCTATTGTGATTTCTGTGTGTAATGACCTTCATAGGCTTGGAACAAATATGTTAAAAGTTTGTGGCATTGGATTTTGTAGAGTAAAGGGCATGGAATTCATTAGAGTTCCTTTATACTCAGAAATAAAATGATGAGTGTAGGTTAAAAGCTCCTTTCAAAGCAGGCTACTTAGTTGCTCCCGTGACCTCCTTTTTCCTCTAATGGTTAGCGCTATAATGAAAGTGAGGTAGGGTTCCTAGGTGCCTCTGTTGATAAAGTACAGTACTAGGGTTGACACTTAATAGTGGATTGTAGTAGTGGCCAGACAGCGTTGACACTTAATAGTGGATTGTAGTAGTGGCCAGACAGCGTTGACACTTAATAGTGGATTGTAGTAGTGGCCAGACAGCGTTGACACTTAATAGTGGATTGTAGTAGTGGCCAGACAGCGTTGACACTTAATAGTGGATTGTAGTAGTGGCCAGACAGCGTTGACACTTAATAGTGGATTGTAGTAGTGGCCAGACAGCGTTGACACTTAATAGTGGATTGTAGTAGTGGCCAGAGAGCTTGCTAATTAACAGAGTACTAAAATACTTGACGGTGTCTCTAATACTACTGCCTGGGTGATGTAAGTGAAGATGCTGTGTCCACAAAATTATTCGCACACCCTCCGTCACTATGTGATGGAGTACGAAAAGATAAGTGAATTCAGAGAATTTTCTAACTAATGTACCAGAGATGTGTAAATATTTCATTCAAAATGATCTATCAGAAATCTTAGCCAAGTATCCACAGTTCGCTAACTGTAGGTAGTGACAAAGTGATTGTAACCTATCCACCGCTGCCTACTGGATGAGGGGCGGTGTGCAGGACAAACATATCAATTGTGACACTAGCTCTCCACATGTGTCAGTTGCTTAAATTAGAAACTGTACTTGTGGTCGATCTCGAACACAATGATGATGTGCATTGAATTTTGTAACTAGCTCATCAAGATTGTAGCTTGCTTAGCTAAATGAATTGTGGGGTTCAGTTCCTGAGCCCATTATGTGCCTCTGTAACCCTTTCCACTACCGCCCACTAGATGGGTATGGGGTGCACAATAAATGAACAAAACAAACAATATTCTCTAAAATCAAATATTATATTCCTCACTCTGCCCTCCTCTCATTGTACTGCCTGCTAATCTATCCCTATCTTACACATGATATTTGTGCAAGAGGGGTTCAACTACTGCAAATTAACTCAAGCCAATCATCACCCAGCAAAAATCTGCTATATCAGAATTAAAACAAACTGTTTTCTGACACTATTCTGCTTTTCTGTTCAGTCCCTAAACATGCTAAACATACACTCAATCAAAACATTCTTTTGTGGTATTTACATGTACAAAACCTTGCTCCTAAATGCTAATCTTGAGTTGAGACTCTTCCTTGATAAGAGGTAATATAACTCACGAGCACCACACCAGAAATATCTCTGATATCCCTAGTCAAACTAAATCTGTGCAAACATTCTATGCAAATAAAAGGACCCAGTTTGTGCAACTCATTCCCTAATGAATAAAAAAAATTGTCCAATCTATGCCATATTCAAAAGCAAAACCAAAAAGTACAAAATTTCATCCTCAGTTTCCTATACTGTGCTTCAAATACAGTCTTGTGCTACTCACTCCCACAATAATAGTACTTTAAGACATGCAACTTCTGCAGTGTAATAATTTCCATAAATTTATATTGCAGTTATTATGTTGAACTCAAATTTTTCTACAATGTACCTCTTAGTAAACTTCTCTATTAGATTAAGGACCTGCCCAAAATGATATGCGTGTTAGCGGCTTTACAAGAATGTAAGAACACCAATGTTATGTACTTTCAAAAACTCAATGTATCTTTTTGTATATAAATAATTAATAAATTAATAAACATAATAAACACTAATAATAAACCTAACCAACTCCAGCAAACAGGGCGAGATTAGCTTGAGCTACCTTATCCTTTTGTGTGTATTTATACCTCAATAAACTTATTTCAATTTCAATTCAATTTCAACTCCAGTAAACAGAAAGGGCAGATAGAATTTGGAGGACACATACCAAAAACTATGTGGTGGTCCCTGTGGCGTAGTGGTAAAACACTCGCTCGGCGCTTCGCGAGTGCTTTGGCTTGGGTTCGTATCCTGGCCGGGGAGGACTGACTGGGCACCAATCCTTAACTGTAGCCTCTGTTCACCCAGCAGTGAATGGGTACCTGGTTGTTAAACGATTTTTGAGTCGTATTCTGGGGAAAATCAGGATTAAGGATTTACCCGAAATGCTATGCATGCTAGTGGCTGTACAAGAATGTAAGAACTCTTGTATATGCAAATAAAAACTGAAGAGCAGCATCTAGGAGAGTAAACATGAACAGCTTCTAAAAACTTATGAACTCATTAAAGAAAATATACACAGCCTATGTTTATAGACTTAATAATCGTTAAGTGTTTTATGTCGCAAGAAAGACAGAAACATAAGCTTAATTTTAAATACATTTCCATGGATATGTTTTCAAAAATTTTCTATGGACAAATATTTGTTAAATAGACAAATAGTATTTTCTATGGACAAATAATAGACAAATAGTATTTTCTATGGACAAATAATAGACAAATAGTATTTTCTATGGACAAATAATAGACAAATAGTATTTTCTATGGACAAATAATAGACAAATAGTATTTTCTATGGACAAATAATAGAAAAATATTTTCTATGGACAAATAATAGAAAAATATTATTTTCTACGGACAAATAATAGACAAATAGTATTTTCTACGGACAAATAATAGACAAATAGTATTTTCTATGGACAAATAATAGACAAAAAATATTTCTATGGACACGTTTTCAAAAATGTTCTTTGGGCATTTGCCTAAGCCAATATACTTGCACATTTTTGGAATCCGACACACATGGGTTGACCCAAGTAATACTATGGGGTCAGACCCAATATGGGGTCAGACATCATCACCCTTATAAACTTACATTGTAGTTATCTGTTGATATAAAACCCTAGCTACAACGTATACTTTTATCTTACCCTATATGCTAGATTAAAGACCTGCTTGAAACGCTATATATGTTAGTGGCTTTACACCAATGTCAAAATACCAATCTTATGTAATCTTATATGTAGACGAAGGTAGATATATAGTCTAAGACACTCTGTTCTTTTGAGATGGACTTCCTTTTCTCAATATACTTACTTGAAGTGAAGTTTGTATTAGTGTAGATGTTTGGGCAAATGGGTGAAGAATGCTCTACATGCCCAGGTGTTTCCTTCAAGGGTACATGACGAAGACGAAGACGAAGACGAAGACGAAGACGAAGACGAAGACGAAGACTAAGACTAAGACTAAGACTAAGACTAAGACTAAGACTAAGACTAAGACGAAGACGAAGACGAAGACTAAGACTAAGACTAAGACGAAGACGAAGATGAAGACGAAGACGAAGACTAAGACTAAGACTAAGACTAAGACTAAGACGAAGACGAAGACGAAGATGAAGACTAAGACTAAGACTAAGACTAAGACTAAGACTAAGACTAAGACGAAGACTAAGACTAAGACTAAGACTAAGACGAAGACGAAGACGAAGACTAAGACTAAGACTAAGACTAAGACTAAGACTAAGACGAAGACGAAGACTAAGACTAAGACTAAGACGAAGACGAATAATAATAATAATAATAATAATAATAATAATAATAATAATAATAATAATAATAATATAATAATAATAATAATAATAATAATAATAATAATAATAATAATAATAATAATAATAATAATAATAATAATAATAATAATAATAATAATATAATAATAATAATAATAATAATAATAATAATAATAATAATAATAATAATAATAATAATAATAATAATAATAATAACAATAATAACACTAATAATAATAATAATAATAATAATAATAGTAATAATAATAATAATAATAATAATAATAATAATAATAATAATAATAATAATAATAATAATAACAATAATAACACTAATAATAATAATAATAATAATAATAATAATAATAATAATAATAATAATAATAATAATAATAATAATAATAATAATAATAATAATAATAACAATAATAACACTAATAACAATAATAACACTAATAATAATAATAATAATAATAATAATAATAATAATAATAATAATAATAATAATAATAATAATAACAATAATAACACTAATAATAATAATAATAATAATAATAATAATAATAATAATAATAATAATAATAATAATAATAATAATAATAATGGGCATATGGCTCTGGGGACCCCAAGAGTCGTCTGACACACACACAAAAAAAACTCCTAAACTCTTACCCAGTTTAGTTTAGTTCATTTATTATGCACCCTATACCCATCTTGTGGGCGGTAGTGGGAAGGGTAAAGACAGTTTTCCAGTGCCCAATGGGCACAGCCGAACCCACCATACCCTGAGGGCACGTCCGGAAGCTCCCACCACCACTACGGGATCACCATAGCCCGTGCTACTTGTTCCAAGTAGCGAATCTTAAACAACAACATCCCACCACCAACTCCCTGCTCTCAAGAACTTGCCAGACAATGTATAACATTTATTTATTTATATATATACAAGGAAGGTACATTGAGTTTGTGAGGATACATAGTATAGTGATTACATTCTTATAAAGCCACTAGTACGCGCAGCGTTTCGGGCAGGTCCTTAATCTAACAGATAATTTTATGTTGGTAAAATCTAATAAAATGTATAAAATGATAACAGGTACATTGCAAGAAAAAGAAAAGAGAGAGATTTGTAGGTATATTAAAACACGTAGGTAGCTCAAGAGTGATTGCATTGACAGCTTGAATGGTAATTTAACACAGATTAATAAGCACAATACAGCAAATTGCTAGCACATATAAGAAAACAGCAATGATCACAATGGTAAAGTTATTTGGATTAGGTACATAAAGATGGGAGATTGGGTAACACTAGATACAGAGCAATTTTAAAGCACAAGGTAGGAAACTATGAAGATGATTTTAAGTACTTTTTGGTTTTGTTTTTTAATGAGGCAAAAGGTGGAAAGCATTTCAATTCATTAGGGAAATATAACAGGTTAATAAAGAAATCTAGGTTTGGTGACAAAGGGATTAAGATAAAATATTTAGAGTAAAAAATAAGAAAAGTCAACAACAAAGATGACACATTTAAGAAGAAACCTTTGGAAAGGAAAGGCAGAGCTATAGTACACTTAGGTAGTATATGTGAGTATAATTTATATTCTGGCTATACAGCTGTTATCCCACAGTCATCCAGGAGAGAAGTGAGGTGTGCCTTAGTGGTTATGACATAAGTTTTTCCAGAGTCAGTCTTCCTAGCTATTATTTTACCATCTGGCACAAAACAATGTTTAATTGCAGTGGAATTTTTTGCAGATTCCACGTAGTTTAAATAAGAGATTTTGTCTGAACCTGGTTAGACATTCGTTCACATAAACAGTTTGTTTCTTAAATCAAATCAAATCAAATTGACTTAGAGACTGCAGCTCTGATCAGGTCTGACTTGCGGAAGGCCTGTGAGTGAGGTAGGGTTAGTGTTATCCCGATAATAACATTAATATTTATTAAATGATTCTTGGAGCTTATGATCACCGCCCCATCACTATTCTACCTTCCGCTATCTACAACCAGGCCTGAGCACATGGAGGTAAGAATGTAATAAGGGTAATTATCAAAAGACAGCTGAAAGTAAGGTAAGTTTATTTTCAGGGGAAAATCAGAAAAGACACATAAATAGAACGTCCAAAACCTGGCACAGAGATATTACTAAGTCCTCCGAGTCAGAGAGGGACCGTTGAACAGTTGGTGATTTAGTGCGTCTTTGTTTCTGGCCTGTGAGGCGACGAGTCTCCACTTGTTCCTTCTGCAGGTTCTTGTGCTTCTGTCCCCCCCCTCTCTCTCTCTTCTTTTCTGATTCCTTGTTTACCTTCTCTTCCTCTTGCTCCGCCTTCTTCTTCATTCTAAGCCACTTCATTCTTTTCTTTCCATTTTTGTTTGCCTTTTTCAGCTTATCATCATCTTTCTTTTGCATCTCCTTCTTCTCCTTCTTCTGCTCTTCACTCTTCCTCACATCATCGTCACCAAACTTGGAGGTTTTGCTTCTCTCATTCCCCATTGTTGACGAGTAAATGACTATATAGTCTCACGTACGTTGTCTTAATATCCCAGATAACCGTAATATTAGTTAGGGGGAGATGCAAGGACATTCTGATCTCCATAAGGGAAGACAAGAGCAGGCCGGATGATACCACAGCTGGCGCAGGGCCGGATAGGGACCCGGCATTGCCCGGGTCATCCCTGTGTCCAGGTCTCCCCTTACCCCACCCACACCCTCCCCATCTCCACCCACACACACACACACCCTCCCCATCTCCACCCACACACACACACCCTCCCCATCTCCACCCACACACACACACACCCTCCCCATCTCCACCCACACACACACACACCCTCCCCATCTCCACCCACACACATACACCCTCCCCATCTCCACCCACACACACACACACCTTCCCCATCTCCACCTACACCCACTGTCTCCCAATATCACAATACCACTGTAACCATTTTCACTACACACTATTTACATTACTTCAACCAACGGTTTGTGATCAGAATGCAAATGTCATCTGGACATTAGTTTTATATGTCGATATCCGAATTCACTTTTGTGTATTAACACATTAGGTATATATGCATTCGTGCAGCTGCCCTAGACTATATGAAGTGGAGTACAGTGTGTCAAAAGGCTAGCTACGTAATGCTAAAAATCCCCATCACACAGGATAGTCATACAGAGGCATGTGATAAGTAGTCTGCACTGACAGCCTCTGGGAGCATTATGAGGATATCATCATCAACACAAGAGTGAATAAGGCAGCAGTGGTACTAAAAGTCCCCATCTCGCAGGATGGTTAGTCATACAGGGCCATGTGTTCAATAGCTTGCACTGGCAAATTTTGGGTGCAATATGAGGATATCTTCAAGACCACGAGAGTGAATATAGTAATTGCAAAACTCCAGGTACCTCATGCCAACGGGTCTGAATGATCTAATAACTGGGCGTATTCACAAAAATGTTAATGAATACTACCTATACGGACATAGGTAGTATAGATAGCCACATTGCACATCAACCAAGCGCCCTACGACACTCCCGGTACCATCACACATCACCATGCAAGGTTCCATGAGGCTAGCCCGAAGTGTATGGCTCACACCCTCACTCTCGCCTGTGTCGTGCTTTGACCTTTTTCCCCCCTCCTGTAGTTCCTGTTCCCCTTCACCACCTCCCTCTTTCTGTCCGGTTGTCTCGCCTGCAACGTTCTCTTTCGGTTATTATTACTAATATTTCTCCTCGTGTTGGCCCCAACCACTTGGGCTGGACGGTAGAACGACGGTCTCGCTTCATGCAGGTCGGCGTTCAATCCCCGACCGTCCAAATAGTTGGGGCACCATTCCTTCCCCCGTCCCATCCCAAATCCTTATCCTGACCCCTTTCAAGTGCTATATAGTCGTAATGGCTTGGCGCTTTCCCTTGATAATTCCTTCCTTCTCCTCGTGTTGTTCCGTCCTTGCACCCGTGGAGGGGTCCCTCGTCCTCAATATTGTAAAGCCCTCACCCACATCACCAAAGCTTTTACCCCTTCTACAGTTCTGAAACGCCTTTTCATTGAACACTTTTGTTCACACTCTCGCCCCATTTCCATCTTCACCGATGGGTCTAAGTCTGCGGACAGTGTGGGCTACTCTGTTGTTTTCCCTGACCACACCTATATGTGTCGCCGGCCTCCGGAGACTAGCATCTTCACGGCGGAACTTTATGCTATTCTCTATGCTCTTCGTCTCCTGCTTTCTCACTGTCAATCCTCCTTTGTGGTTGTAGTTGACTCTCGTAGTGCCCTCGTGGCTCTGGAGTCCTTTAATCTAGTCCATCCGGTGGTAGTCGAGATTCAACATTGGCTGTTTCTTATCTCCAGAAGTTTTAAGGCAGTTGAGTTTTGCTGGGTTCCCAGCCATATTAGTGTCTTTAAATGATTGTGCAGACGCTGCCGCTATGGAAGCTATCCGCTCTTGTCCCATCTCCCGTAAAGGTATTCCTTATTCCGACTTTTACCCAGTTATTCATTCCTCCATCCTTGCCCATTGGCGGGATTGTTGGTCTTCTGTTACTGGTAACAAACTGCGTACTCTGAAGAGTAGTGTGTCCCTGTGGCCTTCCTCCTATCACCGTAACCGGCGGTGGGAAGCGGCTCTGGCAAGGTTGCGTGTTGGCCATACGCACTTAACTCACGGACACTTAATGGAGCGCCGCCCTGCTCCTTATTGTCCTAACTGCATTGTCCCTCTTACAGTTGTGCATACCCTTGTTGAATGTCCTGACTTCCGGGACGAGCGTGTGTCTTGTTTTCCGACCGTCCCTCGCGGTCACTTGTCCCTCGATAGAATTCTTGGTGAATCAGATACTTTTGATATCGTTCGCCTTATGCGTTTCTGTTCTCTTATTGGTGTCCTCAGTTATATTTAGCGCCCTCTGATTATCCCGCATATATGATGGTGCTACATAGCCTTCCCGGTTTGGTGCCTTCTTTGATAATTACTTACTTCCATCCGGGCACTGGCATTCTTATTAATAGAGAAGAGTGTAGTGGGGAAAGAGAGAGTGTAATGGCGGAAGACATGGTGTAGTAGTGAAGAACAATGGGTGTAGTAGTGAAGAACAATGGGTGTAGTAGTGAAGAACAATGGGTGTAGTAGGGAAGAACAATGGGTGTAGTAGGGAAGAACAATGGGTGTAGTAGTGAAGAACAATGGGTGTAGTAGTGAAGAACAATGGGTGTAGTAGGGAAGAACAATGGGTGTAGTAGTGAAGAACAATGGGTGTAGTAGTGAAGAACAATGGGTGTAGTAGGGAAGAACAATGGGTGTAGTAAGGAAGAACTAATGATAGGATATAATATGGAAGAACAGGGTGTAGCATGGGATATGCTAGTTGAACTGAAGATAGAGGTGTAGTGGGGATGGAGAGGGTGTAGTGAAGATAAAGAAGGTGTAGTGGGGATGGAGAGGGTGTAGTGAAGATAGAGGTGTAGTGGGGATGGAGAGGGTGTAGTGAAGATAGAGGTGTAGTGGGGATGGGGCGCACACCGGGTATATTGGGCTCAATAAAATCAGCCACCAGGTGTCAAATATTAAAGTTTGCCCCTAACATTCAATTCTGTGATTTTTTACAATGATAACCTCCTCTGATTCATACCCCTTGTGCTAATTAGCGCGCCAGGTATAAAAGGCTAGTTGGGGGGCATAGATAACGGGCTATTCATGCCCGTGCTATCTTTTAGGTGGCTATCGTCAATCATTCGAGGCATAGAGAGCTAGATCTCACTCCACCCTAGTCACTGGTAGGGAAGTACTGATGGGTAAGTACCAGCCACCCCCGCCCTCCCCATCACTTCCCCACCTCTCTCCCTACTCTTCCTCCCTATCTTTCCTACCATCCAACCAGCCCTGACTACCTTCGCCTCTCTCCCTCTCTCGTCATCCATTTCTTGCTAATTTTTCCCCTCTCACTCGCCCTTTCTATGTACCGTTCTATTGACAGGATCAGGGAGTTCCCCTTTTCCAATATGTTCCAGTTTTATTCATCACGAAACTGTTCTCTTTATCTTCAGCTTCCACGGAGGTTTCCAGGATCCCAGAAGCTTCCAGGACCCAGAGGCTTCCAGGACCCCAGAAGCTTCCAGGACCCAGAGGCTTCCAGGACTCCAGAGTCTTCCAGGACCCCAGAGGCTTCCAGGACCCCAGAAGCTTCCAGGACCCAGAGGTTTCCAGGACCCCAGAGTCTTCCAGGACCCTAGAGGCTTCCAGGACCCCAGAAGCTTCCAGAACCCCAGAAGCTTTCAGGATCCCAGAGGCTTCCAGAACCCCAGAAGCTTCCAGTACCCAGACGCTTCCAGAACCCCAGAAGCTTCCAGGACTCAGATGTATATACACTATATACTTTTCAGGGGCTCAGCCCCTGAAAAGTATATATACATCTGAGCCAATAAATGAATTAATGAATTATAGAGCCAATAACGCTTTATAAAAGTGTATATATACAATATATATTGTATATATACACTTTTGTGTATATATACAAAATATATATACACAATACACATTTTGTGTATATATACAATAAAAGTGTATATATACAAAAGCCAATAAACGCATCTTTCCTGAAGTCAGCTGCTATGATGCTCAAGTGTTTTACAGAAAGATGTTTTCCGGCGTCGCCAGAGTGTGCAGGTACTTACCTGGATTTACCTCGGGTAAACACAATCTATCTAGTGGCCGCAACGGGGACAGGAAACCGCCGGCTTGTCAAACTCACCCCCTCTGGTAATTTTTTCTTGTAACCTGATTTTGAACTGTAGTAATGTCCTGGCATTTACGGCTTCGGCGGGTATGAGGTTCCATGGGTTTATAACCCCTTTGGGTGCACAAACAACTCTTGTTTTCTGACCCACATTGCGGCTTGTTTGGCTTGAAGTTGTTACCCCTTTGGATGTGTTACACTTTACCTTTTAAATTGTTCTTGTTATAGATTCACCTACTGGGAACAAAAAGTTCCAAGTAGCACGGGCTATGGTGAGCACGTAGTGGACTTACCTGGCACAGGAGCGGGGCAAGTAGCACGGGCTATGGTGAGCCCGTAGTGGACTTACCTGGCACAGGAGCGGGGCTGTAACTGGTACCTTTTAAAGAAGTGGTCTGTATTTGGGGAATTAGAGGGCGTGAGAAGGAGGGGGAAGGGGGTGATGTGGGGGGGGGGGAGGTGGGGCTCTGAATGTATGGAGGGGGCCGTATACCTCCACACCACTACCCACCCCCACCCACCATAAATCATCAAAACACCCCTACACATACACCATATAGAAGTAGATACTCTCAATTGCATTGTAACATTACTAGGAAAAGTTAACTCAGGTTCAGCTATAGTGATCTTCCCTGATATTGATAAAACACTCAACCATTCAGGCCCACAACCAAATTTACCGTACGACAACCAAAAAAGTCATCATGGGAAGGGGGGGGGGGGAGGGGGTGAAGCTAGTAGTCTGGATTCATAACTACCTCAGTCACAGGTATGCCAGAGTAAAGTTGCAAGGACAAGTGTCGGACTACCACTTGCATGAGACTGAGACTCCACAAGGAGGAGTGTATATATACAAAGGAGTGTATATCGACTTGAGAATGGTCCAGGACGGACCGAAACGTCGTCGTCCCTTCAATTTCTAGTGTGTGGTCTGGTCAACATCCACAAGGAGGAGTCCTCAGTCCTAGTCTCTTTAACATCCTTGTGGAAAACCTTGTTACCGTGACATTTACAGAAGGGGTTAAATTGCTAAGCTATGCTGATGATATAGCATTAGTCATTACAGGTCCTTCACTTCTAAATAAAGCACAAGGTGCATTAGATAAAGTAACATCTGAATGCAGCGTTTTAGGGCTAAAAATATCTGCACAGAAGTCAAAGGCAATGAGACTAGGTGACAAAACTCCAGACAGGCACCTACGCATTCAAGACCTTCAGTGGGTTATACAATATCAATATTTTGGACTTTGAATAAATTCTAAAATGACATTCAACAAGCAAATTCAATATATGAAGGAGAAAGCCAAATCACGACTGAATATAATGAGAGTAATCATAGGGCCTCGTCTAGGAGCGGGACACAAAATGTTAATTAAGAATGTTTGACATACACGCCGTTCGTTCCCTAGTTGATTATGCAGCGCCTGCCTTACTCTCTCTCCTGGTCAGTGGGCAAACGTTAAGGTTATTCAAAATGATGCAATACCAGTCATAACAGGGGCGCCCGGATGGACTGTAATATGTAGCCTAAGACTGGGAAACCAAGTGTGAAACAGTTGAAATAAGGATAAAAGGGATTGCTGCCTGCATACTGACCTAGATATTGGCTAGACCAAGGATCAGTTTACTTAAAAATATAATCACTGGAGCACTAACTCGGGACACAAGAGCTTCCAATAGCAACAGGTGGACCCATTGTGCAAAAAAGCACTTATCAATACATTCGAGATTACAAATACAATCACTGAGAGAGGTGTTGAAATACTCGCAGACTTCGTTATACAAGCCCCCCTTAGGAACCACTGCCACTTGACTAAGATTGTGGCTCTTGAAGGAAAGGCGAATAATACTCACCCCGAAGTGCTACGCAACATTGCACAAATCCTTCACTTCTAAATAAAGCACAAGGTACATTAAATAAAGTAACATCTGAATGCAGCGTTTTAGGGCTAAAAATATCAAACTATGAGAAGCAAACTTGGCATCCAATTTCTTCAAATACTTCACAGACGGATCCCTAGAGCAGCAGAGACATGAATCCGGAGCTGTAATTAAGAAAGGAAATTCTATAGTTAGTTGGAGACTCTCAAACGGAAGTTCAAAAAACAATCATAGATGTTAGCCGTTCAAAAGGCTTTGGAACATGCTCATGCTGAACACCAACCACAAGTTATCATACAGATTTGAGAACTGCCATTGAAACCTTGCAACAAGAATACTCAGGTGATAACATCCATCTGACCACAAATGTTTCAGCATTAATGCAAACACTCAAACATCAAGGTCGTCGAAACATTAATGCAAACACTCAAACATCAAGGTCGTCGAAACATTAATGCAAACACTCAAACATCAAGGTCGTCGAAACATTAATGCAAACACTCAAACATCAAGGTCGTCGAAGCATTAATGCAAACACTCAAACATCAAGGTCGTCGAAGCATTAATGCAAACACTCAAACATCAAGGTCGTCGAAACATTAATGCAAACACTCAAACATCAAGGTCGTCGAAGCATTAATGCAAACACTCAAACATCAAGGTCGTCGAAAGATTAATGCAAACACTCAAACATCAAGGTCGTCGAAGCATTAATGCAAACACTCAAACATCAAGGTCGTCGAAGCATTAATGCAAACACTCAAACATCAAGGTCGTCGAAGCATTAATGCAAACACTCAAACATCAAGGTCGTCGAAGCATTAATGCAAACACTCAAACATCAAGGTCGTCGAAGCATTAATGCAAACACTCAAACATCAAGGTCGTCGAAGCATTAATGCAAACACTCAAACATCAAGGTCGTCGAA